>NC_092107.1:37349842-37472342 GCF_045679555.1 Salvelinus alpinus
TGTCTTTATTCTTTTGAAACTTCTGTATGTGTAATGTTCACTGTTAATTTTTATTGTTTATTTCACTTTTGTATATTATCTACCTCACTTGCTTTGGCAATGTTAACACATGTTTCCCATGATTTGAATTGACAGAGAAAGAGACAAAGAAAGAGAAAGATAGACAGAGAAGGAGATACTGTATCTCCTTCTCTGTCTATCTTTCTCTTTCTTTGTCTCTTTCTCTGTCAATAGAGAGAGAGAGAGAGAGAGAGAGAGAGAATGGTTTTAATGCCCAGTCCCGTGTATGTATGGCTTTAATCTTGAGAAGGTTCAAGCTGTCAGTATTCCAAACGGTTTTCAGAGTGAGTGCTCTCTGGAACGCTGCATGGGAGAGGAAAAAGTCAATTCCTGGAATGAGAACCATCAGACATTTCCCAACTCATCAACTCCATCATCCTAACACTCATGCACACTTGCAGACAGACAGACAGACAGACAGACAGACAGACAGACAGACAGACAGACAGACAGACAGACAGACAGACAGACAGACAGACAGACAGACAGACAGACAGACAGACAGACAGACAGACAGACAGACAGACAGACAGACAGACAGACAGACAGACCGATCGATCATCCCTATACTGCCGTACCGCTGACCTGACCTGGGATTCAATTTCACATTCCCAACAGCACTTCATCAAGTCAAATATTCTAGTGACACAGCATGAAGCTAGCTAGTCATTCCATGACTGACAGATGATTTTAGATATCAGAATGGGTTACATTACTAGATGGTAAACAGCTGGTACACACACACACACACACACACACACACACACACACACACACACACACACACACACACACACACACACACACACACACACACACACACACACACACACACACACACACACACACACACACACACACACACACACACACACACACACACACACACACACACACACACACACTCTCTCTCTCTCTCCCAGGAATGTATTTCTAGTCTTGAGAAGCCCTGTTTCGAACAGGCCCTCTATTCATTCTCCCCAGCTATACCCTTCAACTCCTAATCAATGGCTGAAGAAGTACACATGAAGAAAGATGTATTTCAGAAAGAGAGGGGGAAAGTCAATGAGGCATTCCCCATTGAAAAGCAAGAAAAAATAGGAGGAGAGAAAGACAACAGAATGAGGTTATGAGGGGAGGAGGAGAAGGAGAGAAAGAGAAAACCGAATGAGGTTATGAGGGGAGGAGGAGAAGGAGAGAAAGAGATCACAGAATGAGGTTATGGGGGGAGGAGGAGAAGGAGAGAAAGAGAAAACAGAATGAGGTTATGAGGGGAGGAGGAGAAGGAGAGAAAGAGATCACAGAATGAGGTTATGGGGAGGAGGAGGAGAAGGAGAGAAAGAGAAAACAGAATGAGGTTATGAGGGGAGGAGGAGAAGGAGAGAAAGAGATCACAGAATGAGGTTATGGGGGAGGAGGAGAAGGAGAGAAAGAGATCACAGAATGAGGTTATGGGGAGGAGGAGAAGGAGAGAAAGAGAAAACAGAAGGAGTTTATGAGGGGAGGAGGAGAAGGAGAGGAAGAGAAAACAGAATGAGGTTATGAGGGGAGGAGGAGAGAAAGAGAAAACAGAATGAGGTTATGAGGGGAGGAGGAGAGAAAGAGAAAACAGAATGAGGTTATGAGGGGAGGAGGAGAAGGAGAGAAAGAGAAAACAGAATGAGGTTATGAGGGAGGAGGAGAAGGAGAGAAAGAGAAAACAGAATGAGGTTATGGGGGGAGGAGGAGAAGGAGAGAAAGAGAAAACAGAATGAGGTTATGGGGGGAGGAGGAGAAGGAGAGAAAGAGAAAACAGAATGAGGTTATGGGGGAGGAGGAGAAGGAGAGGAAGAGAAAACAGAATGAGGTTATGAGGGGAGGAGGAGAAGGAGAGAAAGAGAAAACAGAATGAGGTTATGAGGGGAGGAGGAGAAGGAGAGAAAGAGAAAACAGAATGAGGTTATGAGGGGAGGAGGAGAAGGAGAGAAAGAGATCACAGAATGAGGTTATGGGGAGGAGGAGAAGGAGAGAAAGAGAAAACAGAATGAGGTTGTCGGGGGAGGATGAGAAGGAGAGAAAGAGAAAACAGAATGAGGTTATGGGGGGAGGAGGAGAAGGAGAGAAAGAGAAAACAGAATGAGGTTATGGGGAGGAGGAGAAGGAGAGAAAGAGATCACAGAATGAGGTTATGGGGGGAGGAGGAGAAGGAGAGAAAGAGAAAACAGAATGAGGTTATGAGGGGAGGAGGAGAAGGAGAGAAAGAGAAAACAGAATGAGGTTATGGGGGGAGGAGGAGAAGGAGAGAAAGAGAAAACAGAATGAGGTTATGGGGGGAGGAGGAGAAGGAGAGAAAGAGATCACAGAATGAGGTTATGGGGAGGAGGAGAAGGAGAGAAAGAGATCACAGAATGAGGTTATGGGGAGGAGGAGAAGGAGAGAAAGAGAAAACAGAAGGAGGTTATGAGGGGAGGAGGAGAAGGAGAGAAAGAGAAAATTGATTTGGGAGAAATTGAGAGAAAGAGAGGGGGAAAGAGAGGAGTGGAGAGATAGAGAGAGAGAGAGGGACAGAAAATTGTGATGAAAGGAGTCTGAGTTTGCAGGACTTGTGCCAGGCCTCAGCAGCAGCAGAGCATGTAGTCCAATCAATAGCACTTTACCATGGAGAGAAAATCAATGAAACCACGCAAGGTAATGGAACGCATGCAGCAGAAGAGAGGGCGAGAGGGGGTAAGAGACGGGGAGCGAGGGAAGATAGGGGAGGAGAAGACTGATGGAGAGGCAGAAGCATATTATGGGAAGGACAGCAGAGGTAGAGAGGGATAGGGAAAGGGAGAGTGATAAAGGAGAGCAGGGGAAAGGAGAAGGCAATGCCATTTAAATTAGTGCTGTGTCAAGAATAAACAACTAGCCTCAATTTTACACAAGTGGTCTCCCAGCGTTTCCGCACGGTTTGAAGAAAATATAAAAAGAGAGAAGATGGAGAACGGGAGCAGAAGGAGGGAGAGATATGGAGCAGAAGGATGGAGAGAGAGGGAGCAGAAGGAGGGAGAGATATGGAGCAGAAGGAGGGAGAGAGAGGGAGCAGAAGGAGGGAGAGAGAGGGAGCAGAAGGAGGGAGAGAGGGAGCAGGAGGGAGAGAGAGGGAGCAGAAGGAGGGAGAGGGAGCAGAAGGATGGAGAGAGAGGGAGCAGAAGGAGGGAGAGAGAAGGAGCAAGAGGAGGGAGAGGAGGTGAGGGTGATCCTTAACTGTGTGAAAGTGTGTAAGCGCCAAGGCAGTGTGTTATTTGACAGTTGAAAGTGTCAGGACTGCTCGTAGATTCAATTAACCAAACAGAATTAAAGTCCCCTGTCTTTGTGGCTGAAAACCTTTCAATATTGCCCTGAAAACTGAGGTTTAATTAGATTCCCCCACTCCTCTCTCTCTCTCTCTCCCAGAGAGCTAGTTCTGCTGGAATCGGTGTGTGTGTGTGTGTGTGTGTGTGTGTGTGTGTGTGTGTGTGTGTGTGTGTGTGTGTGTGTGTGTGTGTGTGTGTGTGTGTGTGTGTGTGTGTGTGTGTGTGTGTGTGTGTGTGTGTGTGTGTGTGTGTGTGTGTGTGTGTGCGTGTGTTTACTTTGCCCTTCTCCTTACTGTCATCTTCACCTCTTTTTTTGAATGTTGCTATGAGCACAGGCAAACAACAGTGATGGATTCGACTTTGACTTTACTTCACTACTGAAGCCCAGCATGGCAAACTCCCCAGAGTAAATCATATGAAAGGCTACATTTATAGAGTATAAAAGTCAAGTAAAAAAATGTATCTGTAAAAGCGTAATTTTATATATTTTTCAATCAAGTATCCCGACGTGAAGACTTAGCCTACTCGTAAACTAGATCTGTTGTGATAGTAACGTTAGCTGTGTTGTGTCAGAGTTAAGGCCCTGTCCATACACCAAGCCAATAACTATAACCATAAATAATATGCTACCAACTATAAAACGTTGGTGAGCATCCACACCAGAGGAACGTGTAACAACTGTCCTTCTACAGTCCTGCACCTGTCAATCAACTGATCAACGCATCCTACTGCACACTGTCTATTATCAAGATGGTAACACAAGGCCATGAGGTCTCTAACTGGTTCACAACAATCATGAGCTCTCTAACTGCCACCTCTACACTCTAACCACTAGGCTACCTGCCTACCCTACACTCTAACCACTAGGCTAACTGCCACCTCTACACTCTAACCACTAGGCTACCTGCCACCTCTACACTCTAACCACTAGGCTACCTGCCACCTCTACACTCTAACCACTAGGCTACCTGCCACCTCTACACTCTAACCACTAGGCTAACTGCCACCTCTACACTCTAACCACTAGGCTACCTGCCACCTCTACACTCTAACCACTAGGCTACCTGCCTCCTCTACACTCTAACCACTACGCTACCTGCCTCCTCTACACTCTAACCACTACGCTACCTGCCTCCTCTACACTCTAACCACTACGCTACCTGCCACCTCTACACTCTAACCACTAGGCTACCTGCCTCCTCTACACTCTAACCACTAGGTTAACTGCCAGCTCTACACTCTAACCACTAGGCTACCTGCCACCTCTACACTCTAACCACTACGCTACCTGCCTCCTCTACACTCTAACCACTAGGCTACCTGCCACCTCTACACTCTAACCACTATGCTACCTGCCACCTCTACACTCTAACCACTAGACTACCTGCCTCCTCTACGCTCTAACCACTAGGCTAACTGCCACCTCTACGCTCTAACCACTACGCTACCTACCTCCTCTACGCTCTAACCACTAGGCTACCTGCCTCCTCTACACTCTAACCACTAGGCTACCTGCCACCTCTACACTCTGACCACTAGGCTACCTGCCACCTCTACACTCTAACCACTAGGCTACCTGCCTCCCCTACACTCTAACCACTAGGCTACCTGCCTCCCCTACACTCTAACCACTAGGCTACCTGCCTCCCCTACACTCTAACCACTAGGCTACCTGCCTCCTCTACACTCTAACCACTAGGCTACCTGCCACCTCTACACTCTAACCACTAGGCTACCTGCCTCCCCTACACTCTAACCACTAGGCTACCTGCCACCTCTACACTCTGACCACTAGGCTACCTGCCTCCTCTACACTCTAACCACTAGGCTACCTGCCACCTCTACACTCTAACCACTAGGCTACCTGCCACCTCTACACTCTAACCACTAGGCTACCTGCCACCTCTACACTCTAACCACTAGGCTACCTGCCTCCTCTACACTCTAACCACTAGACTACCTGCCACCTCTACACTCTAACCACTAGGCTGCCTGCCACCTCTACACTCTAACCACTAGACTACCTGCCACCTCTACACTCTAACCACTAGGCTACCTGCCAACTCTACACTCTAACCACTAGGCTACCTGCCACCTCTACACTCTAACCACTAGGCTACCTGCCTCCCCTACACTCTAACCACTAGGCTACCTGCCTCCCCTACACTCTAACCACTAGGCTACCTGCCTCCCCTACACTCTAACCACTAGGCTACCTGCCTCCTCTACACTCTAACCACTAGGCTACCTGCCACCTCTACACTCTAACCACTAGGCTACCTGCCTCCTCTACACTCTAACCACTAGGCTACCTGCCTCCTCTACACTCTAACCACTAGACTACCTGCCACCTCTACACTCTAACCACTAGGCTACCTGCCACCTCTACACTCTAACCACTAGGCTACCAGCCTCCTCTACACTCTAACCACTAGGCTACCTGCCTCCTCTACACTCTAACCACTAGACTACCTGCCACCTCTACACTCTAACCACTAGGCTACCTGCCTCCTCTACACTCTAACCACTAGGCTACCTGCCACCTCTACACTCTAACCACTAGGCTACCTGCCTCCTCTACACTCTAACCACTAGACTACCTGCCACCTCTACACTCTAACCACTAGGCTGCCTGCCACCTCTACACTCTAACCACTAGACTACCTGCCACCTCTAAACTCTAACCACTAGGCTACCTGCCAACTCTACACTCTAACCACTAGGCTACCTGCCACCTCTACACTCTAACCACTAGGCTACCTGCCTCCCCTACACTCTAACCACTAGGCTACCTGCCTCCCCTACACTCTAACCACTAGGCTACCTGCCTCCCCTACACTCTAACCACTAGGCTACCTGCCTCCCCTACACTCTAACCACTAGGCTACCTGCCTCCTCTACACTCTAACCACTAGGCTACCTGCCACCTCTACACTCTAACCACTAGGCTACCTGCCTCCTCTACACTCTAACCACTAGGCTACCTGCCTCCTCTACACTCTAACCACTAGACTACCTGCCACCTCTACACTCTAACCACTAGGCTACCTGCCACCTCTACACTCTAACCACTAGGCTACCAGCCTCCTCTACACTCTAACCACTAGGCTACCTGCCTCCTCTACACTCTAACCACTAGACTACCTGCCACCTCTACACTCTAACCACTAGGCTACCTGCCTCCTCTACACTCTAACCACTAGGCTACCTGCCACCTCTACACTCTAACCACTAGGCTACCTGCCTCCTCTACACTCTAACCACTAGACTACCTGCCACCTCTACACTCTAACCACTAGGCTGCCTGCCACCTCTACACTCTAACCACTAGACTACCTGCCACCTCTAAACTCTAACCACTAGGCTACCTGCCAACTCTACACTCTAACCACTAGGCTACCTGCCACCTCTACACTCTAACCACTAGGCTACCTGCCTCCCCTACACTCTAACCACTAGGCTACCTGCCTCCCCTACACTCTAACCACTAGGCTACCTGCCTCCCCTACACTCTAACCACTAGGCTACCTGCCTCCTCTACACTCTAACCACTAGGCTACCTGCCACCTCTACACTCTAACCACTAGGCTACCTGCCTCCTCTACACTCTAACCACTAGGCTACCTGCCTCCTCTACACTCTAACCACTAGACTACCTGCCACCTCTACACTCTAACCACTAGGCTACCTGCCACCTCTACACTCTAACCACTAGGCTACCAGCCTCCTCTACACTCTAACCACTAGGCTACCTGCCTCCTCTACACTCTAACCACTAGACTACCTGCCAC
Organism: Salvelinus alpinus; assembly: GCF_045679555.1. NCBI lineage: Eukaryota > Metazoa > Chordata > Actinopteri > Salmoniformes > Salmonidae > Salvelinus > Salvelinus alpinus. The sequence goes on from NC_092107.1 coordinate 37,357,008, forward strand.
CTCTACACTCTAACCACTAGGCTACCTGCCTCCTCTACACTCTAACCACTAGACTACCTGCCACCTCTACACTCTAACCACTAGGCTACCTGCCTCCTCTACACTCTAACCACTAGGCTACCTGCCACCTCTACACTCTAACCACTAGGCTACCTACCACCTCTACACTCTAACCACTAGGCTACCTGCCACCTCTACACTCTAACCACTAGGCTACCTACCACCTCTACACTCTAACCACTAGGCTACCTGCCACCTCTACACTCTAACCACTAGGCTACCTGCCTCCTCTACACTCTAACCACTAGGCTACCTGCCACCTCTACACTCTAACCACTAGGCTACCTGCCACCTCTACACTCTAACCACTAGGCTGCCTGCCACCTCTACACTCTAACCACTAGACTACCTGCCACCTCTACACTCTAACCACTAGACTACCTGCCACCTCTACACTCTAACCACTAGGCTACCTACCACCTCTACACTCTAACCACTAGGCTACCTGCCACCTCTACACTCTAACCACTAGGCTACCTGCCACCTCTAAACTCTAACCACTAGACTACCTGCCACCTCTACACTCTAACCACTGGGCTACCTGCCACCTCTACACTCTAACCACTAGGCTACCTACCACCTCTACACTCTAACCACTAGGCTACCTACCACCTCTACAATCTAACCACTAGACTACCTGCCACCTCTACACTCTAACCACTAGGCTACCTGCCACCTCTACACTCTAACCACTAGGCTACCTGCCACCTCTACACTCTAACCACTAGGCTACCTGCCTCCCCTACACTCTAACCACTAGGCTACCTGCCTCCCCTACACTCTAACCACTAGGCTACCTGCCTCCCCTACACTCTAACCACTAGGCTACCTGCCTCCTCTACACTCTAACCACTAGGCTACCTGCCACCTCTACACTCTAACCACTAGGCTACCTGCCTCCCCTACACTCTAACCACTAGGCTACCTGCCACCTCTACACTCTGACCACTAGGCTACCTGCCTCCTCTACACTCTAACCACTAGGCTACCTGCCACCTCTACACTCTAACCACTAGGCTACCTGCCACCTCTACACTCTAACCACTAGGCTACCTGCCACCTCTACACTCTAACCACTAGGCTACCTGCCTCCTCTACACTCTAACCACTAGACTACCTGCCACCTCTACACTCTAACCACTAGGCTGCCTGCCACCTCTACACTCTAACCACTAGACTACCTGCCTCCCCTACACTCTAACCACTAGGCTACCTGCCTCCTCTACACTCTAACCACTAGGCTACCTGCCACCTCTACACTCTAACCACTAGGCTACCTGCCTCCTCTACACTCTAACCACTAGGCTACCTGCCTCCTCTACACTCTAACCACTAGACTACCTGCCACCTCTACACTCTAACCACTAGGCTACCTGCCACCTCTACACTCTAACCACTAGGCTACCAGCCTCCTCTACACTCTAACCACTAGGCTACCTGCCTCCTCTACACTCTAACCACTAGACTACCTGCCACCTCTACACTCTAACCACTAGGCTACCTGCCTCCTCTACACTCTAACCACTAGACTACCTGCCACCTCTACACTCTAACCACTAGGCTACCTGCCTCCTCTACACTCTAACCACTAGGCTACCTGCCACCTCTACACTCTAACCACTAGGCTACCTACCACCTCTACACTCTAACCACTAGGCTACCTGCCACCTCTACACTCTAACCACTAGGCTACCTACCACCTCTACACTCTAACCACTAGGCTACCTGCCACCTCTACACTCTAACCACTAGGCTACCTGCCTCCTCTACACTCTAACCACTAGGCTACCTGCCACCTCTACACTCTAACCACTAGGCTGCCTGCCACCTCTACACTCTAACCACTAGACTACCTGCCACCTCTACACTCTAACCACTAGACTACCTGCCACCTCTACACTCTAACCACTAGGCTACCTGCCACCTCTACACTCTAACCACTAGGCTACCTGCCACCTCTACACTCTAACCACTAGGCTACCTGCCACCTCTACACTCTAACCACTAGACTACCTGCCACCTCTACATTCTAACCACTGGGCTACCTGCCACCTCTACACTCTAACCACTAGGCTACCTACCACCTCTACACTCTAACCACTAGGCTACCTACCACCTCTACAATCTAACCACTAGACTACCTGCCACCTCTACACTCTAACCACTAGGCTACCTGCCACCTCTACACTCTAACCACTAGGCTACCTGTCACCTCTACACTCTAACAACTAGGCTAACTGCCACCTCTACACTCTAACCACTAGACTACCTGCCACCTCTACACTCTAACCACTGGGCTACCTACCACCTCTACACTCTAACCACTGGGCTACCTACCACCTCTACACTCTAACCACTAGGCTACCTACCACCTCTACACTCTAACCACTAGGCTACCTGTCACCTCTACACTCTAACAACTAGGCTAACTGCCACCTCTACACTCTAACCACTAGGCTACCTACCACCTCTACACTCTAACCACTAGGCTACCTGTCACCTCTACACTCTAACAACTAGGCTACCTACCACCTCTACACTCTAACACTAGAGTGCCGCCCCCAATGAAGAATGTTGTTTTCAAGTGAGTACAAAACTCTATAGTCGAGGGTGTAAACTGCAGTGAATAGCCTATGTCATTTGATTAACCGCTCAATAACCTGGCATTTTGAAAGAATATTAATTTCAAAATAACTGCATCTAGCCTGCCTGATTGGGCAACTGTTTGGATCAGTTCTGGGGGTTTTTCTCTGCATTTTAGGCAGATTAGCTGGACAGTAATGTATTTTGTCATTATCTATCAGCTAACAGAAACAAGCTAATGGGATTTCTAGTGGCGCTCAGATTGATTATGATAATACGCAAGCACAGCGGAAGTTTTATCCATAGTTTCCGTGTTTGGCTTCCATGTTTTAAAAGCGTTTAAAAAAAATGAGGTGGATACAATTATCTGAAAAGACTTAGTGGCTGAAAGCAATATGGTGGAAATCTATCAGGTCCATTTAGCCATTAGTGGACACAAGATATTAGAAGGAAGGACAATGAAGAGAGTTGGGGAAACACACAGACAGACACACAGACACACACACAGACACACAAACACAGACAGACACACACAGACAGACATACACAGACAGACACACAAACAGACAGACAGACACAGACAGACACACAAACAGACCCACACACAGACACACAGACAGACACACACAGACAGACACACAGACAGACACACAAACACAGACAGACACACACAGACAGACACACAAACAGACAGACAGACAGACACACAGACAGACCCACAGACAGACACACAAACACAGACAGACACACACAGACAGACACACAAACAGACAGACAGACACACAGACAGACCCACACACAGACACACAGACAGACAGACACACACAGACACACATACAGACACACACACATACAGACACACATACACACAGACAGACACACAGACACACAGACACACACACACACACACACACACACACACACACACACACACACACACACACACACACACACACACACACACACACAGACACACACACACACAGACACACAGACCGACAGACACGCATACAGACATACAGACACACAGACAGACACAGAAACAGACACAGAGACAGACACACAGACAGACACACCAACACACAGACAGACACACAGACACACAAACACACACCTGCCTTCTCTCTCATAAAGACTCCTACCTCATTCAGGCATAATAATGATTTATCCTGTCAGAGAGCTCTTATCATGTCACCTCTCAATAATCCCCGGGCTGACAGGAGATTGGACCTAGGCAGGCAGGCACACACACAAGTCATTGCTGCGGTCGATACTGTCCTACACACACCTGGGAGGGTCATATCAGTAGAGTAACTTAAACACGTCTGTAGGGGTCAAATGTGGACACACTAATCGCATTCACCCGAATCCAGTTTCTGCTCCCATTTGGTGTCAATCAAGTGTCTCTCCCCCTTTCTTTCTCTCCTCTCTCTCTTTCTCAGTGGCGATTTTAGCATATACATCTTGGTGGGGCAAAAAATGTAGATGCATGGCAGCAAAGCCACTACACAACACAACACTAAACAATACATTAATTGCACTATAACGGTGACAAACGGTGCCCACAAACTGTTAGGGTCTACATACAGCTGTCCCAACAGCAGAGTCACAACAGCAGAGTCCCAACAGCAGAGTCACAACAGCAGAGTCCCAACAGCAGAGTCCCAACAGCAGAGTCCCTACAGCAGAGTCCCAACAGCAGTCCCAACACCTTACTACAGCTACACCTGGTTATCAGCGAAGCCTCTTGTCTGGCAGCGAAACATCCTCAGTCACGGCCTTTTTATAAAACACAGCTGATATGGCTGACTTGCATGTGGCTTCTACTGACATTTGAGATGTACAAACTATGGCATAAGGGAACAATAAGCGGATACGAGGCAATCCGTAATTTCGATTAAGACATTAATGAGCGAGCTAAGACAGACGTAGTCAATATAACTATTTTTGAAATGTAGAGTGACAGAATTCAGATCATTGGCCGTTCTTACAGTATTGTCCCTGCACACCAAGTCAGAACCGTAGGAGAATGAAAGCTCTTGCAATATTCGATGATGACATTTATCTCAAACAGGCTATAGGCTACATGTGCACCACCAAGTCAGAACAGTAGGCTAAGTTATGAGGGGGAAAGGGAGCAGATTATTAGGGTGAGGCACACGGGCTACTAACAGCTTACTACACAACAAACACTTAGTATTACTTTCTTAGCTACAGTATACATATCTCCCTGATATTACATCATTTATGCAGCAGCATGCTCACTTGAACAGGAAGGTGGCGTGGCGGTTCTTCTTGTGGGCAAATCTTGTCGTCAAACTTTGTCATCAAAGTCTGACGTTCTCTGGATTTATGGTGCTTTCAAGACAACTGGAAAGTCTGAAAAAAAACCAAGGTCATGACATCAGTGATGTTCAGGTAAGAGCTTTCGAAAGAGGGCCAAATTCCTGACTTGGAATTCTGAGTTGGATGACCGTTCAAAATGTATTTTGCCAGTCGGAGCTTGTTTTTTTCCAAGTTTACATTTACATTTAAGTCATTTAGCAGACGCTCTTATCCAGAGCGACTTACAAATTGGTGCATTCACCTTATGATATCCAGTGGAACAACCACTTTACAATAGTGCATCTAACTCTTTTAAGGGGGGGGGGGTTAGAAGGAGTACTTTATCCTATCCTAGGTATTCCTTAAAGAGGTGGGGTTTCAGGTGTCTCCGGAAGGTGGTGATTGACTCCGCTGACCTGGCGTCGTGAGGGAGTTTGTTCCACCATTGGGGTGCCAGTTGTCTTGAACTCACTGAAGTCCCATGGTGTTGCATGTGAATGTTTATCCCTTTTAAGCTTGGAAAAAAGACCCTGAACCCAGACTTGGACCACACACGCTCTCCACTGAATAGCAGGCCGTTTGTCTTGAACTCACTGAAGTCTGAGATTTCCCAGTTCCAAGTTTCCTTTTATTTTGAATGCGGCAGAAATCCTGTCAGATTGACAGCATGGCCAATGTATTCAACCATTTCTGGCCCATGGTGTTGCATGTGAATGTTTGGAAAGCTTGGAAAAAGAGACCCTTAAACCCAGACTTGGACCACACACCCACTCCACTGAATAGCAGGCTAGTGATTGCTTTGGAATGCTTGCAGTTAGCCACTGATTCCGTCCAAACTACTCATTGTTGAATTTGCGATTTCCAACTTGTTGTGTAATGTTTATGTCCAACGGCCGATGTCCGATACGTTTTATCTATAATTTCTCTTCATATGAAAGGATTGAAAAGGATTTGCCAGTAGATTGTTGACGTGATTCATGACGATGACAGCTTGTCTAGCTTGCTAGCTAAGATTTTGAAAGTATGATGTTGACATGATCAGTCCAATCAAAGCTACGGTAGATATAACATGATTTGAAGTCATTTTATCTGTGGCCAATGACCTTGATACTTCTTGGATGGGAACTTCTAATGTAACTCTATGGCTTGAGTTTTCGAGCTCTTTCTGTAGATTTTGCAGTGACGTAGTGTCCCCCATGAGTGACAGAACACTGAGCCAATCACGGTCCAACTAGAGAACATTACCAATCCCTATGCTCTGTATTTTCCGCTGGCTGCCCCACCACCACAGAAAGCACTGAGCTAGGCTGAAACACCTGCATTTTGGTGACCATGTTTGGGGCTTTAATAACTCAATATCATTTTTTTTACAATGTTGGCAAACTGATATGTGACATGTATTAATGCCAAAATAACATGCAAAACAGGCAACAACTATTTGTATTTTTTTTGATAAACAGGTCGGGCTCAAAACCCTGCCCTAAAGGGCGGTTTGCCTCTGCTCTTTGTATTCTATGACTTACAGTACAGCAGCTTATTAAAGCAGGGGTAATGTAGAAAACAGTGTTTTCTGTCTACAGTACAGCAGCTTAAAGCAGGGGTAATGTAGAGAACAGTGTTTCCTGTCTTCAGTACAGCAGCTTAAAGCAGGGGTAATGTAGAGAACAGTGTTTCCTGACTACAGTACAGCAGCTTAAAGCAGGGGTAATGTAGAGAACAGTGTTTCCTGACTACAGTACAGCAGCTTAAAGCAGGGGTAATGTAGAGAACAGTGTTTCCTGTCTACAGTACAGCAGCTTAAAGCAGGGGTAATGTAGAGAACAGTGTTTCCTGACTACAGTACAGCAGCTTAAAGCAGGGGTAATGTAGAGAACAGTGTTTCCTGTCTTCAGTACAGCAGCTTAAAGCAGGGGTAATGTAGAGAACAGTGTTTCCTGACTACAGTACAGCAGCTTAAAGCAGGGGTAATGTAGAGAACAGTGTTTCCTGTCTTCAGTACAGCAGCTTAAAGCAGGGGTAATGTAGAGAACAGTGTTTCCTGTCTTCAGTACAGCAGCTTAAAGCAGGGGTAATGTAGAGAACAGTGTTTCCTGACTACAGTACAGCAGCTTAAAGCAGGGGTAATGTAGAGAACAGTGTTTCCTGTCTTCAGTACAGCAGCTTAAAGCAGGGGTAATGTAGAGAACAGTGTTTCCTGTCTTCAGTACAGCAGCTTAAAGCAGGGGTAATGTAGAGAACAGTGTTTCCTGACTACAGTACAGCAGCTTAAAGCAGGGGTAATGTAGAGAACAGTGTTTCCTGACTACAGTACAGCAGCTTAAAGCAGGGGTAATGTAGAGAACAGTGTTTCCTGTCTAAAGTACAGCAGCTTAAAGCAGGGGTAATGTAGAGAACAGTGTTTCCTGTCTTCAGTACAGCAGCTTAAAGCAGGGGTAATGTAGAGAACAGTGTTTCCTGTCTTCAGTACAGCAGCTTAAAGCAGGGGTAATGTAGAGAACAGTGTTTCCTGACTACAGTACAGCAGTTTAAAGCAGGGGTAATGTAGAGAACAGTGTTTCCTGACTACAGTACAGCAGCTTAAAGCAGGGGTAATGTAGAGAACAGTGTTTTCTGTCTTCAGTACAGCAGCTTAAAGCAGGGGTAATGTAGAGAACAGTGTTTCCTATCTTCAGTACAGCAGCTTAAAGCAGGGGTAATGTAGAGAACAGTGTTTCCTGACTACAGTACAGCAGCTTAAAGCAGGGGTAATGTAGAGAACAGTGTTTCCTGACTACAGTACAGCAGCTTAAAGCAGGGGTAATGTAGAGAACAGTGTTTCCTGACTACAGTACAGCAGCTTAAAGCAGGGGTAATGTAGAGAACAGTGTTTCCTATCTTCAGTACAGCAGCTTAAAGCAGGGGTAATGTAGAGAACAGTGTTTCCTATCTTCAGTACAGCAGCTTAAAGCAGGGGTAATGTAGAGAACAGTGTTTCCTATCTTCAGTACAGCAGCTTAAAGCAGGGGTAATGTAGAGAACAGTGTTTCCTATCTTCAGTACAGCAGCTTAAAGCAGGGGTAATGTAGAGAACAGTGTTTCCTGTCTTCAGTACAGCAGCTAAAAAAAGATGTAACTGATGTAACTGATGTAACTGATGTAGTGATGTAACTGATGTACTGAATAGTGAAGCAACAAACAGAAACAAACAAAAAACAGGAATATAATTTGGGACAAGAACACACACACAGACTTAAACACGCAAACGCGCAAGCATACACACACACACACACACATGCACAAACACACACACTCACACACACACACACACAAATACACAGTGGATTTGGGAGGACATTTGGAGGAGAGTAAACAGAGACGTGTTCATGATGCCTGTGTGTGTTTTGGCAGTGTTTAGGCCTGAGGTGGTAGAGGGGGTATGTTTCTGTGGCTAAATAAGTGTTAGTGTGTGAGAGAGAGAGAGAGAGAGAGAGAGAGAGAGAGACAGAGAGACAGAGAGAGAGACAGAGACAGAGAGAGAGACAGAGACAGAGACAGAGAGAGAGAGAGAGAGAGAGATTTTTGAGTGTATTATTTGTAAGGGCGTGTGTAAGGTTGTGTGTAAGGGTGTGTGTGTAGGGGTGTATATTTGTGCAGTGTTTGTGCAGTGTGTGGGCAGTGTTTGGGCAGTGTGTGGGCAGTGTTTGTGCAGTGTGTGGGCAGTGTGTGGGCAGTGTGTGGGCAGTGTGTGGGCAGTGTGTGGGCAGTGTGTGGGCAGTGTTTGGGCAGTGTGTGGGCAGTGTTTGGGCAGTGTGTGGGCAGTGTGTGGGCAGTGTGTGGGCAGTGTGTGGGCAGTGTGTGGGCAGTGTTTGGGCAGTGTTTGGGCAGTGTGTGGGCAGTGTGTGGGCAGTGTTTGGGCAGTGTTTGGGCAGTGTTTGGGCAGTGTGTGGGCAGTGTGTGGGCAGTGTTTGTGCAGTGTGTGGGCAGTGTTTGGGCAGTGTGTGGGCAGTGTGTGGGCAGTGTTTGGGCAGTGTGTGGGCAGTGTGTGGGCAGTGTGTGGGCAGTGTTTGGGCAGTGTTTGGGCAGTGTGTGGGCAGTGTGTGGGCAGTGTTTGGGCAGTGTTTGGGCAGTGTGTGGGCAGTGTGTGGGCAGTGTTTGGGCAGTGTGTGGGCAGTGTTTGGGCAGTGTGTGGGCAGTGTTTGGGCAGTGTGTGGGCAGTGTGTGGGCAGTGTTTGGGCAGTGTGTGGGCAGTGTGTGGGCAGTGTTTGGGCAGTGTTTGGGCAGTGTGTGGGCAGTGTGTGGGCAGTGTTTGGGCAGTGTGTGGGCAGTGTTTGGGCAGTGTTTGGGCAGTGTTTGGGTAGTATATGGGCAAGTCCTGCAGGATCTAGTTTTGTCTAATCTTGTTTATTGTCCAGTCGTGTGGTCCAGTGCTGCAAGGAAAGACCTAGTTAAGCTGCAGCTGGCCCAGAACAGAGCGGCACGTCTTGATCTTCATTGTAATCAGAGGGCTGATATAAATACTATGCATGCCAGTCTCTCTTGGCTCAGAGTTGAGGAGAGACTGAGTCCATCAATTCTTCATTTATAAGAAACATTAATGTGTTCAAAATCCCAAATTGTTTTCATAGTCAACTTTCACACAGCTTTGACACACACACTTACCCCACCAGACATAACACCAGGGGTCTTGTCACAGTCCCCAAATCCAGAACAAATTCAAGAAAGCGTACAGGATTATATAGAGCCATTATTGCATGGAACTCTGTTCCATCTCATATTGCTCAAATAAACAGCAAACCTGGTTTAAGAAAACAGATAAAGCAACACCTCACGGCACAACGCCTCTCCCCAATTTGACCTAGAGTTTGTGTGTATGTATTGATATGTAGGCTACGTTTGCCTTTAAAAAATGTTTTGATGTAGTTTTGTCCTTGAGCTGTTCTTGTCTATAAATGTTCTGTATTATGTCATGAGTCATGTTTCGTGTGGACCCCAGGAAGAGTAGCTGCTGCTTTTGCAACAGCTAATGGGAATCCTAATAAAATACCAAATACCAAAATTCCAAATGTTTGGGCAGTGATTGGGCAGCGTTTGGTTAGTGTGTGAGCAGTGTTTATGCTGTGTTTGGGTAGTGTGTGGGTGGTGTGTGGGCAGTGTTGGGCAGGGGTTTGAGGGGTTAGGAGCATCACCTGGTCTGGGTCATGGGCCAGTAGTTAACCTCTATCCTCATACTCACCCTTCTGCAACTTAGATTTCACCTACAGCTAGCTATACAGTTGAAGTCGGAAGTTTACATACAACTTAGCCAAATACTTTTAAACTCAATTCCTGACATTTAATCCAAGTAAAGATTCCCTGTCTTAGGTCAGTTAGGATCACAACTTTATTTTAAGAATGTGAAATATCAGAATAATAGTAGAGAGAATGATTTATTTCAGCTTTAATTTCATCCATCACATTCCCAGTGGGTCAGAAGTTTACATACACTCTATTAGTATTTGTAGCATTGCCTTTAAATGGTTTAACTTGGGTCAAACGTTTTGGGTAGCCTTCCACAAGCTTCCCACAATAAGTTGGGTGAATGTTGGTCCATTCCTCCTGACAGAGGTGGTGTAAGTGAGTCAGGTTTGTAGGCCTCCTTGCTCGCACACCCTTTTTCAGTTCTGCCCAAAACAATTCTATAGGATTGAGGTCAGGGCTTTGTGATGGCCACTCCAATACCTTGACTTTGTTGTCCTTAAGCCGTTTTGCCACAACTTTGTAATTATGCTTGGGGTCATTGTCCATTTGGAAGACCCATTTGCGACCAAGCTTTAACTTCCTGACTGATGTGTTGAGATGTTGCTTCAATATATCCACATCATTTTCCTTCTCATGATGCCATCTATTTTGTGAAGTGCATCAGTCCCTCTTGCAGCAAAGCAACCCCACAACATGATGCTGCCACCCCCGTGCTTCACGGTTGGGATGGTTTTCTTCGGCTTGCAAGCCTCCCCCTTTGTCCTCCAAACATAACGATAGTCATTATGGCCAAACAGTTCTATTTTTGTTTCATCAGACCAGAGGACATTTCTCCAAAAAGTACGATCTTTGTCCCCATGTGCAGTTGCAAACTGTAGTCTGGCTTTTTTTATGGCGGTTTTGGAGCAGTGCCTTCTTCCTTGCTGAGTGGCCTTTCAGGTTATGTCGATATAGGACTCGTTTTACTGTGGATATAGATACTTTTGTACCTGTTTCCTCCAGCATCTTCACAAGGTCCTTTGCTGTTGTTCTGGGATTGATTTGCACTTTTCGCACCAAAGTACGTTCATCTCTAGGAGATAGAACGCGTCTCCTTCCTGAGCGGTATGGCGGCTGCGTGGTCCCATGATGTTTATACTCGGTACTATTGTTTGATTTTGGAAATTGCTCCCAAGGATAAATCAGACTTGTGGAGGTCTACCAATTATTTTTCTGAGGTCTTGGCTGACTTCTTTTGATTTTCCCATGATGTCAAGCAAAGAGGCACTGAGTTTGAAGGTAGGCCTTGAAATACATCCACAGGTACACCTCCAATTGACTCAAATTATGTCAATTAGCCTATCAGAAGCTTCTAAAGCGATGACATCATTTTCTGGAATTTTCCAAGCTGTCTAAAGGCAAGGTCAACTTAGTGTATGTAAACTTCTGACCCACTGGAATTGTGATATAGTGAATTATAAGTGAAATAATCTGTCTGTAAACAATTGTTGGAAAAATTACTTGTGTCATGCACAAAGTAGATGTCCTAACCGACTTGCCAAAACTATAGTTTGTTAATGGTTGAAAAACAAGTTTGAATGACTCCAACCTAAGTGTATGTAAACTTAACACTTCAACTGTACATTACCTCTCTCTGACCAACTAGTTCTCACAGTCTCACATCAGAATTAGACGTTCATCCATGTTTCTCAAACGTAACATTTCGAAGTTGTTCCAAATGTCTAATTTCGAAGTGTTTAATGTCAAGTTTAGGCATTCGCTCTGAATTTTTCAGGTTAGGGTTAAGCTTAAGCTTCAGGAATCTTAAGGTTACGTATTAACTCCAAGTGGTTAAGTTAAGGGTTAAGATTTGGGGCTTTAAGGGTTAAAACAAAAATATCAAAACAACTTTCTATCGCTGGATTCTGGAGCCAGAAGCAGATGCTCCACGCCAAAGTCCCCCCTTATCTGCTTGCTGGGCACCATAGCAGCAACCCACCTGTAGGACGCGCTCCAGCAGGTATATCTCTCTGGTCACCCCAAAAAAACAATTCTTCCTCTGGCCGCCTCTCCTTCCAGTTCTCTGCTGCCAATGACTGGAATGAAGTACAAAAATCTCTGAAACTGGAAACACTTATCTCCCTCACTAGCTTTAAGCACCAGCTGTCAGAGCAGCTCACAGATTACTGCACCTGTACATAACCCATCTATAATTTAGCCCAAACAACTACCTCTCCCCCCACTGTATTTATTTATTTATTTTGCTCCTTTGCACCCCATTTATTTCTATCTTTATTTTGCACATTCTTCCACTGCAAATCTACCATTCCAGTGTTTTTACTTGCTATATTGTATTTACTTCGCCACCATGGCCTTTTTTTTGCCTTTACCTCGCTTATCTCACCTCATTTGCTCACATTGTATATACTTATTTTTTATAACTGTATTATTGACTGTATGTTTGTTTTACTCCATGTGTAACTCTGTGTTGTTGTATGTGTCAAACTGCTTTGCTTTATCTTGGCCAGGTCGCAATTGTAAATGATAACTTGTTCTCAACTTGCCTACCTGGTTAAATAAAGGTGAAATAATAAAAAAGAATTATTCCCTGTCCACAACACCCTAGAAAAACCAAAACCTACTTGAAGGTAACAGCACTCACTGTTGCCCCTAGTGGCCGGTTTCCACGTCACCTCCCGACGTCCTCAGACATGGATGGATGTCGAGTATTGACTTGTATCACGGGTGACCTGGCTACTCTGACTCACTTTACCCACAATCTATACATTATTCAAAATGTATCGTTATCAACCAGCTCCCTCACTGAGATGCAGTGGTGGAAAAAGTACCCAATTGTCATACTTGAGTAAAAGTAAAGATACTGTTACGTTCCCCAGCTCCTGTGATGTGGTTTTGTTTGTATGTGTGTGTTTCAGGATGGCTCCTGAAATTCTCCCAAGCAGCTGATTGATCGGCCCCCATTGCTAATTGGAGCTGACCCCGCCCTCTCGTCAGGATACAGCTGTACCCCATTACAGACTCCTTCTCCAACTTTAAAAACCAGTGCTCCTTTGTAAGAGGAGAGCTGAGGGTTATGGCATATGTTGGTTGGTTCTCAGAAAGAGATTTGGTACTATGTTAGTTGTTGCTGAGAGAGAGAGCTTCTTTAATGTCCTGAGTTAGTTTTTTCTCTCAGTTTTTGTTGTGACGTAGTTTGTTTTATTCTGTTTAATTCTATTCCCAGGGAAGGTACCTCGGGAGTGTTTAGGCTAGAGTCCCGCAGGCATTCACAACCCGTAGTATATTCACTGTCTAGGCACACTAGGTAACACCTAGGTGGACCACCCCCTGTATTTTGGTTAGTGTGACAGGTGGTGCTAGTTAGGTAAGTTGTGGGTAGGTAGTTAAGGCAGGAGAGGGGGCTTTGGCATTTACTTTCTTTGCTTTGGTTCCATTCAGCCCCTTTTCCCCAACTTTACCGTCTGAAGGAATCAATTCCTAGTAAATGGTAAATTATCTGCGTTTTGTCAACCTTCCTTACTCGCACGTACAGTCCCATACCTCTTTCACTTCACGGGGAGTTGAGTTGTAGCAGGGTGTTGCGTTCCCTCTTCCTAGAGGCATATGTAACAGATACCTTAATAAAAAATCACTTAAGTGAAAGTCACCTGGTAAAATTCTAGTTTAGTAAAAGTATTTGGTTTAAAATATACTTTAGTGTCAAAAGTAAATTTATTTAATAAGATATACTTAAGTAAGAATACCTCATCTTAATCAAACCAGACAACACCCTTTTCTTTGTTTTCACACCACCAGGGATCAAATCAAATGGATTTATATAGCCCTTAGATCAGCTGATATCTCAAAGTGCTGTACAGAAACCCAGCCTAAAACCCTAAACAGCAAGCAATGCAGGTGTAGAAGCACGGTGGCTAGGAAAAACTCCCTAGAAAGGCCAAAACCTAGAGAGGAACCAGGCTATGAGGGGTGGCCAGTCCTCTTCTGGCTGTGCCGGGTGGAGATTATAACAGAACATGGCCAAGATGTTCAAATGTTCATAAATGACCAGCAGGGTCAAATAATAATAATTACAGTAGTTGTCGAGGGTGCAACAAGTCAGCACCTCAGGAGTAAATGTCAGTTGGCTTTTCATAGCCGATCATTGAAAGTAATCCTTCCTCTCTCCTGCTGGGATGTTCTCTGTTTAGTGAGTTTGCCAGATCAGAGGCAGTAGGGATGACCGGGGATGTTCTGTTGATAAGTGCGTGAATTTGACCACTTTCCTGTCAATGAAAATGTATGGAGTAAAAAGTACAATATTTTATTTTGGAATGTAGTGAAGTAAAAGGAATCAAAATATATATATTGAAGTACAGATACCCCCCCCCAAAAAAACAGACTTAAGTAGTACTTTAAAGTATTTTTTACTTAAGTACTTTACACCACTGCTGAGATTATGCAAACACAAACTCCCCAGCAGGCACGTATCTCCATCTGTACTTAAGACATAGTATGACCAATACAGTGTGTTGAAACGTTATCTATGTGTACCTGAAGACACAAGACACTGATCCCTGACCAAGTGCCCATATCTGTCAGTTTACCTCCTGTGGCGGTTGACCTGCTGTCTAACATGATATAGCATCAGATACCTGGTATTACAGAATATATTTTCTCCAGAAACATCTTTATACAGACAACTTTGTATCTCCTCTTTACTTTCCCTCCAGAGTAACCTTCACATCTATCTACGTCCGAACCTTCTCTCCTCCTCCCCTCACTTCATCATAGTTTTTTTTCCTTCTCCAATCCCTCAGTCACCACAGGGACCAGATGTGTGCACCGCACTGACAAAAACCAAGCGTCTGTGTTTGTGTGTTTTCTGCATTTTGTCAACTGGCCATCTCCACTGAGCTCTGGGACAAAGGCCAGGATACATGAGCTGGATTTGAGGAACTTAATAGCCCAGTGTGTGTGTGTCATGATGGAGAGACCCAGAAAACCTGAGCCTACTTCTTCACTATGGTGAATCACTAAATATGGAAATACACTACGGAAAAAGAAGGAACAGCAGGTCAGAAATCAGCTCAATGTAATTGAATAATCCATACAATCTAACCACTTCTGGGAAACTCTAAACAAACAACACATAGAGTTATCTATCCAAAACGGAGATGTATGGATAAACCACTTCTACAATCTTTTTGGCTCTATAAACAAAGAACAAACAGCAAAAACATATTCATGATCAAATACAAATCTTAGAATCAACTATTAAAGACTACCAGAACCCACTGGATTCTTTAATTACATTGAATTAACTACAGGACAAAATACAAACCCTCCAACCCAAATAGGCTGACCACTGTGTGCAGAATACAAGCCTGTGAGCTGACCACTGTGCTGAATACAAGCCTGTGGGCTGACCACTGTGTGCTGAATACAAGCTTGTGGGCTGACCACCGTGTGCTGAATACAAGCCTGTGAGCTGACCACTGTGTGCTGAATACAAGCCTGTGAGCTGACCACTGTGTGCTGAATACAAGCCTGTGGGCTGACCACTGTGTGCTGAATACAAGCCTGTGGGCTGACCACTGTGTGCTGAATACAAGCCTGTGGGCTGACCACTGTGTGCTGAATACAAGCCTGTGAGCTGACCACTGTGTGCTGAGTACAAGCCTGTGAGCTGACCACTGTGTGCTGAAAACAAGCCTGTGAGCTGACCACTGTGTGCTGAATACAAGCCTGTGGGCTGACCATTGCAGGATAGAGCTCAGTGACACGCTGTCTTAAGGTTGGAGACAGAGAGGAGGGAGCTCAGTGACACGCTGTCTTAAGGTTGGAGACAGAGAGGAGGGAGCTCAGTTACACGCTGTCTTAAGGTTGGAGACAGAGAGGAGGGAGCTCAGTGACACGTAGTCTTAAGGTCTAAACACAACAGCAGGATTCAAGGTCAGGTACTTTGAAATCCAGGATGCTTTGAGTTCATCTAGATTGATGTCCCTTACTTCCCCCTGTGTTACACGTCTTTCTCTCCCCGATCCGTCCGTAATGAGGTCCCCTGATACTCTCCTTGGTTGCCCAGTACTGTGAGACGTGTGTGTCCTTGTCCTTGTGACGATGATGACACACACAGACGCTTAGCACATCAGAGGTGTTTGTCTCTGGTGAGAGAGAGACTAAAGCGGTTTACGTGTGTAATATTTGTGTGGGTGTGTGTAATATTTGTGTGTTTGTGCACATGTCTGTTTGTGCATGTGTGTTTGTGTGTGTAAGTGTGTGTTTGTGCGTGTGTATGTGTGTGTGTAACGTGATTCTACACACCCCTGTTGGTCTGCATGAGTAGAACGGCTTGGTTTTAATGAGTCTTCTCCTTGAAGCAGAACTGAGAGAATTTCCCTTAGATAGGCCAGCAGTCAAAATTAGCTATATTGTAAAGATTTGCCTTTTTTGGTCATCATTTAAGGTTAGGATGAGGAAAAAAGGTTAGCAGTGTGGTTAGGGTTGTGGTTAGGGATAGGGATAGGTTTAAAGCTAGTGACCACTGCAGAGCTGCCCTCAGAACAACATTCATGACGAAAAACAATAACATGCGTTTTTGGAGCTGGTACCTTGGTGTAGTTCCCTCCCCTGTCCTGTTGGTGTAGTTCCATCCCCTGTCTTGTTGGTGTAGTTCCATCCCCTGTCTTGTTGGTGTAGTTCCATCCCCTGTCCTGTTGGTGTAGTTCCATCCCCTGTCTTGTTGGTGTAGTTCCATCCCTCTGTCCTGTTGGTTTAGTTCCATCCTCTGTCTTGTTGGTGTAGTTCCATCCCCTGTCTTGTTGGTGTAGTTCCACCCTCTGTCTTGTTGGTGTAGTTTAATCCCCTGTCTTGTTGGTGTAGTTCCATCCCCTGTCTTGTTGGTGTAGTTCCATCCCCTGTCTTGTTGGTGTAGTTCCATCCCCTGTCTTGTTGGTGTAGTTCCATCCCCTGTCCTGTTGGTGTAGTTCCATCCCCTGTCCTGTTGGTGTAGTTCCATCCCCTGTCTTGTTGGTGTAGTTCCATCCCCTGTCTTGTTGGTGTAGTTCCAACCCCTGTCTTGTTGGTGTAGTTCCACCCCCTGTCTTGTTGGTGTAGTTCCACCCTCTGTCTTGTTGGTGTAGTTCCATCCTCTGTCTTGTTGGTGTAGTTCCATCCCCTGTCTTGTTGGTGTAGTTCCATCCCCTGTCTTGTTGGTGTAGTTCCATCCTCTGTCTTGTTGGTGTAGTTCCATCCCCTGTCTTGTTGGTGTAGTTCCATCCCCTGTCTTGTTGGTGTAGTTCCATCCCCTGTCTTGTTGGTGTAGTTCCATCCCCTGTCTTGTTGGTGTAGTTCCATCCCCTGTCTTGTTGGTGTAGTTCCATCCCCTGTCTTGTTGGTGTAGTTCCACCCTCTGTCTTGTTGGTGTAGTTCCACCCTCTGTCTTGTTGGTGTAGTTCCACCCTCTGTCTTGTTGGTGTAGTTCCATCCCCTGTCTTGTTGGTGTAGTTCCATCCCCTGTCTTGTTGGTGTAGTTCCATCCCCTGTCTTGTTGGTGTAGTTCCATCCCCTGTCTTGTTGGTGTAGTTCCATCCCCTGTCTTGTTGGTGTAGTTCCATCCCCTGTCTTGTTGGTGTAGTTCCACCCTCTGTCTTGTTGGTGTAGTTCCACCCTCTGTCTTGTTGGTGTAGTTCCACCCTCTGTCTTGTTGGTGTAGTTCCATCCCCTGTCTTGTTGGTGTAGTTCCATCCCCTGTCTTGTTGGTGTAGTTCCATCCCCTGTCTTGTTGGTGTAGTTCCATCCCCTGTCTTGTTGGTGTAGTTCCATCCCCTGTCTTGTTGGTTTAGTTCCATCCCCTGTCCTGTTGGTGTAGTTCCATCCCCTGTCTTGTTGGTTTAGTTCCATCCTCTGTCTTGTTGGTGTAGTTCCATCCTCTGCCTTGTTGGTTTAGTTCCATTCCCTGTCTTGTTGGTTTAGTTCCATTCCCTGTCTTGTTGGTTTAGTTACATACTCTGTCTTGTTGGTTTTGTTCGATCCTCTGTCTTGCTAGCAAGATGGAAAAATCTGCCGTTTTCCCCTTGAGCAAGGAAATAAACCCCCACAATAACTAATCCCGGGGGAGCCGATGACATGGATGTTGATTAAGGCAGCCCACCGCACATCTCTGATTCAGAGGGGTTTGGTTAAATGTGGAAGACACATTTCAATGGAATGCATTCAGTTGTACAACTGACTAGGTAGCCCATTTTCCCATTATGATGTCTTCAAATGACAGCCTATTCCCTCTGGCCTAAAGTAATGTACTATACGGGGAACAGCGTGTCATTTCAGACAGTAGCCTAATGGAGGAAGACACTGATTTCCCCTTTGTTATTGGTCCTTGGTGCGTTTCTCTATTACTGTGCTAGGGTATTCCTAGGGTAAAGTGAGGAGGGGAGGTTTGTTATTGTGATCCACAGTAGAGCAGTGAATTATTGATTACATCTCATAGATGTAGAGTCTTTGTAGTTCTGGGATGAGCTCTGGGACCATAGCTTTGATGAAGGGTCCCCCCCCCCCCCATACTCCTCAGAGAGAGAGAGAGGGAAAGAGAGAGAGAGGGAAAGAGAGAGAGAGGGAAAGAGAGAGAGAGAGAGAGGGAGAGAGAGGGAGAGAGAGGGAGAGAGAGAGGGAGAGAGAGGGAGAGAGAGGGAGAGAGAGAGAGAGAGAGAGATACATAGATAGAGAGAGAGAGATAGAGAGAGAGAGAGAAAGAGAGAAAAAGAAAGTTAGAGTCATAAATGAAAGTGTTATTTACAGAATCTGCACAATTGATTTTAATTTTAGTAACTTAACCCTAATTCAATTAGGGTTAAGTGCTTTGCTCAAGGGCACATCAACAGAATGTTTACGTAGTCGGCTCGAGGATTCGAACGAGTAACCTTTCAGTTACTGGCCCAACGCTTTTAATTTGAATGTGTGTGTGTGTGTGTGTGTGTGTGTGTGTGTGTTCCACAAAGGTTTAGCTCTCTTGGACGGAAAGCCATATCTTTAAGCATTCTACTGCAAGGTGGAATTTAATAAGATCAGTTTCCTCTCATAGAAAACAGTTACAGAACAACACGCCATACAATCTAAACCACATCTGATTGGGACTTCGCTCTCCAGACAGGCAGAAAGTTTAAACAGAGCTACATATACTGTAGCCGACGCTTGGTGTAATTTCTCCCCAAACCTTTCCTTTTTAAAGAGACTTTTATTGAAGACATGGGACATCAATTTGAATTAGAGAGATTCAAAGGATATTGTGTAGCCCGAGGCCAGAGCAGGAGCAGCTCTCATGCTGCTGTTAGCCCTAATTACAGACGGTCAGCAGATAGACAAAGTGTTTGTTAGCTACAATGATATTTAAATATTTATGTCCCCTCACAAGCATACCTGGGCCCATCTCATCACATATATAATGGTTCCTCACACACAGAAAAACACGAAAGCACAAACACAGGCACAAACACACACATACACACGCATGCACGCACACATTTAAACACTTTATTTTTTATCCACCTAAAAAAGGATCTAAACATTTCAAGGGTCCCTGTATGCATTGAACTCAAGGGTACAGGAAGCACCTCCTTCTCCAAACAGCTAGGCTGCCCACGACAGCTGAAACAGAACAGTACCTCCTTCTCCAAACAGCTAGGCTGCCCACAACAGCTGAAACAGAACAGTACCCCGTTCTCCAAACAGCGAGGCTACCCACAACAGCTGAACCAGAACAGTACCTCCTTCTCCAAACAGCTAGGCTGCCCACGACAGCTGTAACAGAACAGTACCTCCTCCAATCAGCTAGGCTGCCCACGACAGCTGAAACAGAACAGTACCTCCTTCTCCAAACAGCTAAGCTGCCCACAACAGCTGAAACAGAACAGTACCTCCTTCTCCAAACAGCTAGGCTGCCCACGACAGCTGTAACAGAACAGTACCTCCTCCAATCAGCTAGGCTGCCCACGACAGCTGAAACAGAGCAGTACCTCGCCATTTTTTCCCCCCTAGTTTTTGTCAGGCTTTCAATTGGTGGCCACACATTGCAAACCTGTATACATGGCCGATGCTGCCAAATTACAGCTACACCCGAGGCTGTCCCAGCGTGCCACGAGGGGCTTGAATTTATGCAGCTTCTCTGTAAAGGCCTGCTCCATGTAGCCCACTTCCAAAATGAGCGCCTCCCCCTGGCCTCCGCCCTGAACAACAATACCTGGCATATTGGATAGTTTTCAATTAAGGTCATTGTGTCACGTAACCACTGTTTCCGCCTTAGTTACAATGGAAAAAAATGTTTTTCGACACACAAACACACACACACACGCACACACATGGCATCAAGTAGACCTACTTCCTGCTTAGTAGGATCGTTGAAGATGCAAAAGAATGTTCCCTTTCCTAGTCCTGAACCAAGTCCCTGACTGAAAGCATCAGAAGGATGTAATCGTTATTGTGGAAACTGCACCAAACCGATATATGAGAGGGCATTGATCTACCCAGAAGATTTAACCTTCCAGCAAGCAGGTTTTTCAAGACTATGTTGTTTGTTCTTTAGGACCTTTCTTAGCGTCTTTGTTAA
The DNA here is from genome assembly GCF_045679555.1 of Salvelinus alpinus. Taxonomy (NCBI): domain Eukaryota; kingdom Metazoa; phylum Chordata; class Actinopteri; order Salmoniformes; family Salmonidae; genus Salvelinus; species Salvelinus alpinus. The sequence goes on from NC_092107.1 coordinate 37,377,772, forward strand.
TAGTTAGCTGGCATAAAGAGGGATTAGGTTAACACACTGGAACAGCCAGTTACACTGAAAGAGGGAGAATGGACGGAGAGAAATGCCAAATGGATTTTTTGCACTTCCTAAGGCTTCCACTAGATGTCAACAGTCTTTAAAACCTTGTTTGATGCTTCTACATGCACATGCACGGTCATGTGAGAGCAACCTGCTTTCCATCGCGTTTCTGAAGACAAAGGAATTCTCTGGTTGAAACATTATTGAAGATTTATGTTAAAAACCTCCTAAAGATTGATTCTATACATTGTTTGACATGTTTCTATGAACTGTAATGGAATTGTTTGACTGTCTGACCTGCGTGTCATGAATGTGGATTACTGGACTGAATGCGCGAACAAAAATGAAGGAATTTGGACATAAATGATGGACTATATCGAACAAAACAAACATTTATTGTGGAACTGGGATTCCTGGGAGTGTATTCTGATGAAGATCATCAAAGGTAAGTGAATATTTATAATACTATTTCTGACTTCTGTTGACTCCAAAAAATGGCGGATATCTTTACGGCTTATTTGGGCTCTGAGCGCTGTACTCAGATTATAGCATGGTGTGCTTTTTCCGTAAAGTTTTTTTGAAATCTGACACAGCGGTTGCATTAAGGAGAGGTTTATCTAAAGTTCCAAGTTTAATACTTGTATCTTTTATCAATGTTTATTATGAGTATTTCTGTAAATTGATGTGGCTCTCTGCAAAATAATCGGATGTTTTGGAGGCAAAACATTACTGAACATAACACGCCAATGTAAACTGAGATTTTTGGATATAATTATGAACTTTATCGAACAAAACATACATGTATTGTGTAAGATGAAGTCCTATGAGTCCTCTGATGAAGATGATCAAAGGTTAGTGATTAATTCTATCTCTATTTCAGATTTTTGTGACTCCTCTCTTTGGCTGGAAAAATGGCTGTGTTTTTCTGTTAATAAGTGCTGACCTAACATAATCGTTTGTGGTGCTTTCGCCGAAAAGCCTATTTGAAATCGGACACTGAGGTGGGATTAACAAGAAGTGTATCTTTAAAATGGTGTAAAATACTTGTATGTCTGAGGAATTTTAATTATGAGATTTCTGTTGTTTTGAATTTGGCGCCCTGCACTTTCACTGGCTGTTGTCATATCGATCCCGTTAACGGGATCTCAGCCGTAAGAAGTTTTTGCTGACTCAACTGGAGAATAATAACAAGCAGCTACAAGACCACATAGCTGTGGAAGTTGGACGTATGGAGTCCCGTATAGAATTCTTAGAATCTGAGAGAATATGTGCTGCCAAAAGGGGAGGGGAATACCAGGAGGAAAGGACTATTTCGTCACGGGAATTGGACAGGTCAGAAAACGAGATCAACCATAGGGACAATGCGGACAAGGGCATGGGGCATACAGACCTAGTACATACTGAGCGGCTTTCCATCCACTACGAGACTCAAATTCAATAGCATATTGGAATGTTAAAGAATGGACTCCCTTGAACAATAAGTTACGAATAACAATACTAAAATCCTTAAATCCAGACATTATTGCAATAAATGAAATGCAATAAACTATTGATATTGAAGGGTATGTCTGGTGTGGACATAACAGGAACACTCATGTGAAATGCCCCAGGGGCTCTGGGGGAGTGGGAATATGTGTAAAGTCTAATATGATGAAAGCATATCAAATTGAAATGATCGATAAAGCCATAGAAGGAATTATTGGTTTGTGTTTTGAACATAGGGAGTCAGATTATTGCTTTGTTGTGTTTTCATGCTATTTTCCTCCTGAACAGTCCACATGGAGTGGAGATGCATCTTCCTTCTATAGTCATCTGCTAAGTCAAGTATACCTACGGTATATATAGAAGCAGATGCTGTTTACATACATTACATACATACATACATACATACATACATACATACATACATACATACATACATACATACATACATACATACATAATTGCAAACAAAGGTTTCTGTACCAAATATTAAGTTCTGGTTTTCTGATGTATCAAATACTTATGTCATACAATAAAATGCAAATTAATTACTTAAAAATCATACATTGGGATTTTCTGGATTTTTGTTTTAGATTCCGTGTCTCACAGTTGAAGTGTACCTATGATAAAAAATTACAGACCTCTACATGCTTTGTAAGTAGGAAAACCTGCAAAATCGGCAGTGTTTCAAATACTTGTTCTCCCCACTGTATGTGTGGATCATAACAGTCGAATTGGGAGGTTAGATTAAGGTGACCAGATTTCTGAAATTACAACCGGGGACATTTCCAGTCAGCGGTAAATATATAATTAAAATATCCAATGTTATTATCTATGAAATAAAAAAGGTGGACAATTCCGGTTTCGTGTATTTAGTCTAACAGACACACTGTGATAGAGAACACAACTATATTACAGAAACACTACAGACAAGACAGAACTGTCCGATCTGAACAGCCATTCAGTGGTCCTGGTAGTCTGGGTAGAATACGAGCAGAAGAGAACATGAGAAACATTTAAACAACAGACAATAGTATATGTGAAATAGTTAACAACATAATAAAGAAATAAGACGATGATGAGATTAGTAACTACATAATATACTTATACCAAACTAATCTGTATATTTCTCAGAAGAAGGTATTTTCTTCAGGATTGCTCTGTCTTTGGCCAGCTTCTCCATGAACTCCTGGCAGGGGAGGTTGAAGTTTGTCTTCACAATAAGCATGGCCTTGATGGTAGGAACAGTGAACCTATTTCTTGCTGCTGTCCATATATCATTCATTTGGGAGAACACTCTCTCGACTGGTGCATTACGTCCAGGTAAGCACATGACAACAGACCCTAGTCTAGCCAGGTTAGTGTGTGGGATGTCGTTCTCTTTGAAGTGGATAACCACCGCGCTCCATCTCTGACTACTGTCTCAGATGTTTTCCATTCTTCAAGCGATCCTCTCTTTAGGAACTCTTGCAGGCCAGTAACCTCGTCACACAATGCATCCTCATTGATGGTCACATTGGGGCATTTTTCCTGCAGTGTGGCTGCTGCCTTCTGGATCTCTTCACGCGGAGGTTGCCTTTATAAAAGGAGACAATGTAAATCTTTTAGATTATCTGTGTGCTTTCCCCATGCTTACAAGTAGTTCACAGCCGTAGTGAAGAATAATTGTGAAGTTTTGAGAAAGCACTCTTTAGACATGGCTCCATTTTCCTCTAGCTCTCTTAGACGTCCTCTGACCAAAACTGGAATGAATTTGTCTTCACGCCTTGCAGTCAATTTTGCCTCAATGTTTCCCAGAATTTCAGCTGACTCCACAGCACAGCTGTCCTGGCCTTCAAGCATCTTGATCGTGTCACTGAATACGGTCAAGTTTCCATGGACAAAGGCCAGCCAAAGTTCAGTCAGTGGATCTTCGAACATTGTTCGGAGGACAACAAGGCATTTGTCTTCAGAAAGAAAAAAGTATTTCAATGGCACATACATTTTCAGCACTCTTTCTAGAGCAGGGAACATGGACAGCCAGCGAACATTACTGTGTCCTAAAATGTTATGGTACTCCTGGCCAACAAACTCACAAAAGCTCTTGTCTTTCTACTCTGATGGTGAAAATATGAAAATATCTTTGTGAGCATGTACTCAACATCAAGGGGAATCATATCCAAAGCTGTTCTGGCCGTGTTATGAATGATGTGGGCAGGGCAACCTAAGCCAATCACCTCCCGCTGCAGACCATTTTTAACTTTGGTATGGACATTGACCCTCCCCAGCCTATTCAGTCCTCCAAAGTTGGTATTTGTTGTCGGGCAGAGAATGTTTCCCAGGTTACATTTTTGGATGACCACCAGGACCTCAGCTGCAATTTCATCTGCTGTTTCTCCTTTCAATTCAACAAAATCGAGCTGTTTTGTTTCCACAGATGTGCTGCCATCATATATCTTACAATGTCTGACTACTATTGGCAGCAGCTTTACATGTCCATGATTGGACGCATCAATGGACAGGGACACACATTCAACCTGGTCTAGGTCCTGTGTTACCAAAGTAGTTGCCCATGGTGCTAACACGTTACTCACTATGACGTCACATTTTGTCCTAGCACATGTTGCTAACACATTACTCACTGTGACGTCACATTTTGTCCTAGCACATGGTGCTAACACGTTACTCACTATGACGTCACATTTTGTCCTAGCACATGGTGCTAACACGTTACTCACTATGACGTCACATTTTGTCCTAGCACATGTAAACTTCGGCTCATAAAGCTTCCATGTCAGTTGTACTGTGCAGTCCATAGATCTGTAACTATGATTGTGTCTCATAGTGTGGTATGCAAAGACACCCTCCTGCACAGCTAAATCATATTCTTCTTGGGAAGGCTCTACCTTCTTGAAGAATGTGGTGACAGAGGGCATACCAACACGGCCAATCAGAGAGGCTTTATGCTTTTTCTTCTGTTGATGTTCTACCACTGCCGTTCTTCCCCCGCTGCCAATTGAAAAAGGGTAATTAGAAAGGGTGCAGTGAACCATTCTATCGTCTTGACCTGAGCGTATAAATGGAAATTCTCTCGTCATGTTGTCATTAAAATGGCGTTTCTTGGAAAGAGCCATTGTACCTCCTCTGTCTGCTCTTCTTCACTCTCCTTCACTCTTCTTACTCTCTTAACTTTTTCATTCTCCTCCAATCTTTCTCCTCCTCTTTTCTTCACTCGTCTTCCTTTCCTTCTCTTCACCTTTCCACCTCACTCTTCTACTCTCCTCGCTTCACTCTTTTTACTCCCTTAATTTTTCCTTCTTCCTCTCCAATCTTTAATAATAAATAGTACACTATTAGATAGAATACATTGGTTAACAGATTCCCATTGCTTGCCTCATTTTCCTCCACTCTTTACAAAGTTAAAGTTGCTTGTGTGCGTGTTAATGAATATGGTACAGATTGCTTTCCCACACCCTCGGGTGTAAAACACAGAGACACTTTATCACCCACTTTGTTTGCTATGTTTGTAAATGATTTGGCAAAATGAATTAAGCTGTTGAGTATTCGAGTAAGATATGCTAAGTATGCTTTTATACGCTGATGATATTATTTTGATGGCAGAAACTGAACAAGACCTGCAGAATATATTATTATGTGCAGTCAGTTGGTGTCAAAGATGGAGACTCATGATCAACCAGACAAAAACACAGATAATGACTTTTAGAAAAACTGCTGCTAAGATAAGTGTTTTTCAGTGTTGTTGAATAGATTTTTCAGTTTACTAGCAATTATAAATATTTGAGTCTTTTTATTGATGAACATATGACCTTTCTATACGGAACATCTGCCCTGGCCGACTCAGGAAGTAGACCTCTTGGGGGAGTTACAGGAAAAACCAAACAAACAAAAGATGTTGGTTTTGCTCCGTGTTAAAAACTGTATCAGACATGTGTGAGTCCTCTTCTGGACTATTCAACAGGAGTGTGTAGGTTGCTAAGAGGTATTTCAAAAACGAATATGTTCATAACAGAGCAGTATGTTACTTTTTAGGTGTCCACAAGTTTGCACCTACACATGCAATAACTGGGGACATGGGCTGGGAACCCTGTGAGGTGAGATGGAAGGTGTGTATGGTGAGACTTTGGAATAGACGGTTGGATATGCCAACTGCCAGAATAGGTAGTAAAGTTGTTCTATGGGATGTGTCCATAAGGGGAGCAATTAAAATGTCTGAACTTTTCCATACAGTCTGACTGTGAACATCTGTACAAAAACCAAATTATGGGGGACATAGATATGATTAAAAACCCACTGTTAATGCGATATGAAATATAAATGAATGGGTGGTGGATATGAATAATAAACCGAAATTGAGAACCTTGTGTTTGATTAAGGGTGAATTGGTGTGTGAGAGATATATTATGTATAACCTACCTAAAAGCAAGAGATCGCTATGTGCACAGGTAAGATCAGGGATATTTTCTCTGTGTATTGAAACAGGTCAGATCAGGGATATTGTCTCTGCGTATTGAAACAGGTCAGATCAGGGATATTGTCTCTGCGTATTGAAACAGGTCAGATCAGGGATATTGTCTCTGCGTATTGAAACAGGTCAGATCAGGGATATTGTCTCTGCGTATTGAAACAGGTCAGATCAGGGATATTGCCTCTGCGTATTGAAACAGGTCAGATCAGGGATATTGTCTCTGCGTATTGAAACAGGTCAGATCAGGGATATTGTCTCTGCGTATTGAAACAGGTCAGATCAGGGATATTGTCTCTGCGTATTGAAACAGGTCAGATCAGGGATATTGTCTCTGCGTATTGAAACAGGTCAGATCAGGGATATTGTCTCTGCGTATTGAAACAGGTCAGATCAGGGATATTGTCTCTGCGTATTGAAACAGGTCAGATCAGGGATATTGTCTCTGCGTATTGAAACAGGTCAGATCAGGGATATTGTCTCTGCGTATTGAAACAGGTTGGTATTGCGGTGAAATGGAAAAGGAAAGACTATTGGCATTATGTGAGTGATGAGGAGAAACGTAAATGTTTTTTTGTCCATTGTGTAATTCAGTTTGAGGATATTTAGATAAAGCCTGGAATAAAAGAAAATGGCTACCTATAATTAAATTGTAAAAATATTTATCTTCTATGTGGTAAATGGTACATGTGTATATAGATAGTGTATAGGCTTGTCTACCATTTCTGTATGTATGTATGTATGTATGTATGTATGTATGTATGTATGTATGTACAGTATGTATGTACAGTATGTATGTATGTATGTATGTATGTATGTATGTATGTATGTATGTACAGTAGATAGCTAACTAGTTAACCAAATAGCTACCCGGACTGTCTGCATTAACCCTTTTTGCACCAACTTTGTCTCATCACATGACGCTGCTGCTACGATTTATTATCTCTCACTTTATTCCTGGTTATATGTACATATCTACGTCAATTACCCTGCACATAGACTCAGTACTTGTACACCTAGTATATAGCCAAGTTATCGTTACTCATTGTGTATCTATTATTACGTGTTTTAAAGTACAAAATAAAGTACAAAATGGAAAATAAATAAACATAAATATGGGTTGTATTTACAATGGTGTTTGTTCTTCACTGGTTGCCCTTTTCTTGTGGCAACAGGTCACAAATATTGCTGCTGTGATTGCACACTGTGGTATTTCACCCAATAGATATGTGTCACGTTCCTGACCTGTTTTCTTTTGTCTTGTATTTATTTAGTTGGTCAGGGCGTGAGTTGGGTGGGTTTGTCTATGTGTGATTTTCTATGTTGGGATGTTTGTGTTCAGCCGGGTATGATTCTCAATCAGAGGCAGCTGTCAATCGTTGAAATATCGAGAAAAGCCTTTTCTCAATATAGGGGGTGCTGTTTCAACGTTAGCATTTATCGTCTCCAATTTAAACTGCCTCATACTCAATTTTTGCTCGTACAATATGCATATTATTATTACTGTTGGATAGAAATCAATATCTAGTTTCTAAAACCGTTTGAATTATGTCTGTGGGTGGACCAGAACTCTTTCTACAGCGAAACTCATGACAGGACATGCGAAGCTCTGAAAAATAGTCTCTGATCTCGGATCAGTTTTAAGCTCTGTGTATGCCCTATGGATCGAAATGAACTGCATCCGCCTTCCCCTGGATGTCAGTAACCAATGAGAAGTGGAATGGTGTCTCTAGGTGCTTCTAAGAGTTTATAAAAGGGAATGGAGTGAGATGACCCATCTTTTTGACGCTCGCCAGGGCGCAAGGGAGGACATCAGAATCGCATGCTCAAAAGCTCTCGTTATTGATCAAAGATATATCCGTCTGTGATTTAGTTCGATATAGGTGTTAGAAACATCATAACGAAGTTATTTGAAACCGATTTATATCAGTTTATGCGAGTATATTGCTATTTTTCTGAATTTCCTTAGTATTGCGTTTGACGATTTGGGCATGTGTGTGCCGAGTAGCTATCGTTAGCTGCTAGTTCTGAGGTTGAGGAGGTCGTTTTACAACAAAGCAACGATACTTTTGGACAAAGGACACATTGCCCAAGATACTGATGGAAGCTCGTCCAAAAGTAAGAGTTATTTATGATTTTATTACGTATTTATGTGGAAAAATTTAAACGCAGTTGTCGGCCATTTTTTGCGGCACTAGTCTGGCTGTAACTCACAATGTATGTCTTGTAACGTTAATTTAAAAAATCTAAATCAGCGGTTGCATTAATAACCAATGCATCTTTCATTAGCTGTCCAACCTGTATTTTTTTAGTCAATCTAATCGATAAATAATCGTAATCTTAGGTGCCTTTCCAAAATGGCGCCGGCCCGAATGCATGCCATGTTTTGACAGATTACATAGCATAACCAAGATTTGTGATGCTAAATATGCACATTTTCGAACAAACTCTATATGCATTGTGTAATATGATGTTACAGGACTGTCATCTGAAGAATTCTGAGAAGGTTAGTGAAAAAATTAATATATTTTGGTGGCGATAACGTTATCGCCCCTTTTGCCTTGATTTCATGCTGATTTCATGCTGGGGTGATGTTAGCTCATGTGGTATGCTAATATAACGATATATTGTGTTTTCGCTGTAAAACACTTAGAAAATCTGAAATATTGTCTGGATTCACAAGATCTGTGTCTTTCGATTGCTGTAGGCTGTGTATTTTTCAGAAGTGTTTTAGGATGAGTATTTTGGTAATGAACGTCGGTCTCTGTAATTATTCCGGCTGCTTCCAACGCTATTTCAGATTGCAGCTGCAATGTACAACTGTGATTTATACCTGAAAAATGCAAAAAAAAAAAAAAAACATATCCTATACCATAAATATGTTATCAGACTGTCATCTTATGAAGTTGTTTCTTGGTTAGTGGCTATATATATCTTTATTTAGTCGAATTAGTGATAGCTTCTGATGCAGGAAAAAAATGGTGGAGAAAAAAAGTTGTGTCTTTTGCTATCGTGGCTAGCTAATAGATTTACATATTGTGTCTTCCCTGTAAAACATTTTAAAAATCAGAAATGATGGCTGGATTCACAAGATCTGTATCTTTCATCTGGTGTCTTGGACTTGTGATTTAATGATATTTAGATGCTTGTATTTACTTGTGACGCTATGCTAGGCTATGCTAGTCAGCTTTTTTACTGTGGGGGGTGCTCCCGGATCCGGGATGAGTACCAACTAAAAGTTAGGCAGCCTGGGTTTCATGTGTGTTTTGTGGGTGTTTGTTCCTGTGTCAGTGTTTGTGCCACACAGGACTGTTTCGGTTTTGTCACGTTTGTTGGTTGTTTTGTATTTTGAAGTGTTTTGTTGACTTTCATTAAATAATGAACACTAACCACTCTGCGTTTTGGTCTTCTCCGTCTGTCAGCGAGGACAGCCGTTACAGAAACATCCACCACCAAAGGACCAAGCAGAGTGGAAAAGGGCAGCGACAGCAGCAGAGACAGACACAGGAATGGACATGGGAAGACGTCTTGGACGGCAAGGGTTGCTACACATGGGAGGAGATCCTGGCTGGAAAGGATCGCCTCCCATGGGAACAGCTGGAGGCAGCGAGGAGAGCAGAGGCAACCGGAGAGAGGAACCGGCGGTATGAAGGTACGCGGCTAGCACGGAAGCCCGAGAGTCAGACCCAAACATTTCTTGGGGGGGGGAACACGCGGAGTGTGGCAAAGCCGGGTAGGATACCTGAGCCAACTCCCCGTGCTTACCGTGGAGTGAGAGGGCGTCGTACTGGTCAGACACCGTGTTATGCGGTAAAGCGCACGGTGTCCCCAGTACGCGTGCTTAGTCCAGTGCGGGCTATTCCACCTTGCCGCACTGGCCGGGCTAGGTTGGGCATCGAGCCGGGTGTCATGAAGCCGGCCCAACGCATCTGGCCTCCAGTGCGTCTCCTTGGGCCGGCATACATGGCACCAGCCTTACAAATGTTGTCCCCGGTTCGCCAGCATAGCCCAGTGCGGGCTATTCCACCTCGCCGCACTGGCAGGGCTACGGGGGCCATTCAACCAGGTAAGGTTGGGTGAACTCGGTGCTCAAGAGCACGTGTCCTCCTTCACGGTCCGGTTTTTCCGGTGCCACCTCCACGTACCAGTCCTCCGGTGGCAGCCCCCCGCACCAGGCTGTCTCTCCGTCTTCTCTCTCCAGTTGCTCCCACCTGTCCAGCGCTATCAGAGCCTTCCTCCTCTCCAGCGCAGCCAGTGTCTGAGCTGCCTGCCTGCCCAGCGCTGTCTGAACTGTCTGCCTGCCCAGCGCTGTCTGAGCTGCCTGCCTGCCCAGCGCTGTCTGAGCTGCCTGCCTGCCCAGCGCTGTCTGAGCTGCCTGCCTGCCCAGCGCTGTCTGAGCTGCCTGCCTGCCCAGCGCTGTCTGAGCTGCCTGCCTGCCCAGCGCTGTCTGAGCTGCCTGCCTGCCCAGCGCTGTCTGAGCTGCCTGCCTGCCCAGCGCTGTCTGAGCTGCCTGCCTGCCCAGCGCTGTCTGAGCTGCCTGCCCAGCGCTGTCTGAGCTGCCTGCCTGCCCAGCGCTGTCTGAGCTGCCTGCCTGCCCAGCCCTGTCCGTCTGTCCCGAGCCGTCAGAGCCGCCCGTCTGTACTGAGCCTTCAAAGCCGCCCGTCTGTACTGAGCCTTCAAAGCCGCCCGTCTGTCCTGAGCCTTCAGAGCCGTCTGCCAGACAGGCGCCGCTAGAGCCTTCCGCCAGACAGGACCCGCCAGGGCCGCCGTCCAGCCAGGACCCGCCAGGGCCGCCGTCCAGCCAGGATCCGCCAGGGCCGCCGTCCAGCCAGGATCCGCCAGGGCCGCCGTCCAGCCAGGATCCGCCAGGGCCGCCGTCCAGCCAGGATCCGCCAGGGCCGCCGTCCAGCCAGGATCCGCCAGGGCCGCCGTCCAGCCAGGATCCGCCAGGGCCGCCGTCCAGCCAGGATCCGCCAGTGGCGCCGTCCAGCCAGGATCCGCCAGGGCCGCCGGCCAGCCAGGATCCGCCAGCCAGCCAGGATCCGCCAGCCAGCCAGCCAGGATCCGCCAGCCAGGATCCGCCAGAGCCAGCCAGCCAGGATCCGCCAGAGCCAGCCAGCCAGGATCCGCCAGAGCCAGCCAGCCAGGATCCGCCAGAGCCAGCCAGCCAGGATCCGCCAGAGCCAGCCAGCCAGGTTCCGCCAGAGCCAGCCAGCCAGGATCCGCCCCTCAGTCCGGTGCTGCCCCTCAGTCCGGTGCTGCCCCTTAATCTAGTGGGGTTCATTTGGAGGAGGCTACGGAGGAGGGGATTGACTATGGTGGGGTGGGGACCACGACCAGCGCCAGAGCCGCCACCGTGGACAGACGCCCACCCAGACCCTCCCCTAGAGTTTATGCTGGTGCGCCCGGAGTTCGCACCTTAAGGGGGGGGTTATGTCACGTTCCTGACCTGTTTTCTTTTGTCTTGTATTTATTTAGTTGGTCAGGGCGTGAGTTGGGTGGGTTTGTCTATGTGTGATTTTCTATGTTGGGATGTTTGTGTTCGGCCGGGTATGATTCTCAATCAGAGGCAGCTGTCAATCGTTGTCCCTGATTGAGAATCATACTTAGGCAGCCTGGGTTTCACGTGTGTTTTGTGGGTGTTTGTTCCTGTGTCAGTGTTTGTGCCCTGCAGGACTGTTTCGGTTTTGTCACGTTTGTTGGTTGTTTTGTATTTTGAAGTGTTTTGTTGACTTTCATTAAATAATGAACACTAACCACTCTGCGTTTTGGTCCTCTCCGTCTGTCAGCGAGGACAGCCGTTACAATATGGGAGTTTATCAAAATTTGGTTTGTTTTCAAATTCTTTGTGGATCTGTGTAATCTGAGGGAAATATGTGTCTCTAATATGGTCATACTTTGGCAGGAGGTTAGGAAGTGCAGTTCAGATTCCACCTAATTTTGTGGGCAGTGTGCACATAGCCTGTCTTCTCTTGAGAGCCATGTCTGCCTACGGCGACGGAGTTTCTCAATAGGAAGGCTATGCTCACTGAGTCTCTCTACGTTCTCATCTCTCTACGTTCTCTATACCATCTGTCTACCATCTCTCTACCATCTCGCTCTCTCCCTCTTTACACTCTCTCTCTCTCACTCTCCCAGCCTCTCCCTCTCTCTCCCTAATTCTCTCTCATTCTCCCAGCCTCTCCCTCTCTCTCCCTAATTCTCTCTCTCTCACTCTCCCAGCCTCTCCCTCTCTCTCCCTAATTCTCTCTCCCTCTCATTCTCCCAGCCTCTCCCTCTCTCTCCCTAATTCTCTCTCTCTCTCTCTCTCACTCTCCCAGCCTCTCTCTCTCTCTCTCACCCTCCCAGCCTCTCTCTCTCTCCCTAATTATCTCTCTCTCTCCCTAATTATCTCTCTCCCTCACTCTCCCTCACTCTCCCTCACTCTCTCTCACGCTCTCTCACTCTCTCTCTCACTCTCTCTCCCTGCATCTCCCTCCTTCCCTCTCTCTATCTCCCTGACTGTCTCTCTCTCTGCCCCTCTCTCTCTCTCTACCTCTTCTTGTCCTCATTTACCCCCACGTACACCTTCCCATGGGCTAGCCCTTCATATCCCATAATTCCTTACTATAACGACTGACAACTCCCTGCCGAGGGTTCTGATTGCGACTACGGTCACCTTGGGCTGTGATGTGTGTGCGTGTGCGTATATGTGTGTGGTGAGGATAGGGTCACTGGACTCTAACCCAGAGCACACAGGCTATAACTCTTTATACAATCCCTCCACTAACATATTCATGTCATTCTGTCAGCTCAGCTCATGCTATCGCTGCCTGCATTTTACTCTTCAAAATATGTTATCTCCTGCTTCTATCGTCATGGGAACAAATGGCCTAACACAAACCAAAACCAATTGTCTTAAACAGACCACACATGACCCCACCACATAAACCTGTTGTGACCAATTAGAACAATTAACACAGCTCTTAAACACAGCTGCCGCAGTGAGATCTGGTATCTTCCATTCTCTGGAAAGGACGTCTGCAGGATATGTGTGTGTGTGTGTGCATGTGTGTGTGTGTGTGTGTTATCATCCCTAGACATAAATCAAGTTCTAATTGTGAGTAGTAATTTCTTGGTGGTTTATACCCTGCCACACACACACACACGGTACGTGGCATGTTTCGTGCTGGATCTTTGCACAATAAGGAAGCCTGCCGTGATAGCTAAACTGTAAACAATGTCTCACAGTCTTAATGCAGAATTATAGATGTTCATTCACATTGTTTCTCCTGCTGCTCTGTATCATTCCATTTATCCAAACATCACATTTAGAAGTTAAGGGTTAAGGTTTGGGATAGGATTAAAACATTATGTTTAGTCACTCATTCTGAATGGTTGAGGTAAGGGTTAAGGTTTGGGACTCATTCTGAATGGCTGAGGTAAGGGTTCAGGTTTGGGACTCATTCTGAATGGCTGAGGTAAGGGTTAAGGTTTGGGACTCATTCTGAATGGTTGAGGTAAGGGTTAAGGTTTGGGACTCATTCTGAATGGTTGAGGTAAGGGTTAAGGTTTGGGACTCATTCTGAATGGTTGAGGTAAGGGTTAAGGTTTGGGACTCATTCTGAATGGTTGAGGTAAGGGTTAAGGTTTGGGACTCATTCTGAATGGTTGAGGTAAGGGTTAAGGTTTGGGACTCATTCTGAATGGCTGAGGTAAGGGTTCAGGTTTGGGACTCATTCTGAATGGTTGAGGTAAGGGTTAAGGTTTGGGACTCATTCTGAATGGTTGAGGTAAGGGTTCAGGTTTGGGACTCATTCTGAATGGTTGAGGTAAGGGTTAAGGTTTGGGACTCATTCTGAATGGTTGAGGTAAGGGTTAAGGTTTGGGACTCATTCTGAATTGCTGAGGTAAGGGTTAAAGTTTGGGACTCATTCTGAATGGTTGAGGTAAGGGTTAAAGTTTGGGACTCATTCTGAATGGTTGAGGTAAGGGTTAAGGTTTGGGACTCATTCTGAATGGTTGAGATAAGGGTTAAGGGTTGGGACTCATTCTGAATGGTTGAGGTAAGGGTTAAGGTTTGGGACTCATTCTGAATGGTTGAGGTAAGGGTTAAGGTTTGGGACTCATTCTGAATGGTTGAGGTAAGGGTTAAGGTTTGGGACTCATTCTGAATGGTTGAGGTAAGGGTTAAGGTTTGGGACTCATTCTGAATGGCTGAGGTAAGGGTTAAGGTTTGGGACTCATTCTGAATGGTTGAGGTAAGGGTTAAGGTTTGGGACTCATTCTGAATGGTTGAGGTAAGGGTTAAGGTTTGGGACTCATTCTGATTGGTTGAGGTAAGGGTTCAGGTTTGGGACTCATTCTGAATGGTTGAGGTAAGGGTTAAGGTTTGGGACTCATTCTGAATGGTTGAGGTAAGGGTTAAGGTTTGGGACTCATTCTGATTGGTTGAGGTAAGGGTTAAGGTTTGGGACTCATTCTGAATGGTTGAGGTAAGGGTTAAGGTTTGGGACTCATTCTGAATGGTTGAGGTAAGGGTTAAGGTTTGGGACTCATTCTGAATGGTTGAGGTAAGGGTTAAGGTTTGGGACTCATTCTGAATGGTTGAGGTAAGGGTTCAGGTTTGGGACTCATTCTGAATGGTTGAGGTAAGGGTTAAGGTTTGGGACTCATTCTGATTGGTTGAGGTAAGGGTTAAGGTTTGGGACTCATTCTGAATGGTTGAGGAAAGGGTTAAGGTTTGGGACTCATTCTGAATGGCTGAGGTAAGGGTTCAGGTTCGGGACTCATTCTGAATGGTTGAGGTAAGGGTTAAGGTTTGGGACTCATTCTGAATGGTTGAGGTAAGGGTTAAGGTTTGGGACTCATTCTGAATGGTTGAGGTAAGGGTTAAGGTTTGGGACTCATTCTGAATGGTTGAGGTAAGGGTTAAGGTTTGGGACTCATTCTGAATGGTTGAGGTAAGGGTTAAGGTTTGGGACTCATTCTGAATGGCTGAGGTAAGGGTTCAGGTTTGGGACTCATTCTGAATGGTTGAGGTAAGGGTTAAGGTTTGGGACTCATTCTGAATGGTTGAGGTAAGGGTTAAGGTTTGGGACTCATTCTGAATGGTTGAGGTAAGGGTTAAGGTTTGGGACTCATTCTGAATGGTTGAGGTAAGGGTTAAGGTTTGGGACTCATTCTGAATGGTTGAGGTAAGGGTTAAGGTTTGGGACTCATTCTGAATGGCTGAGGTAAGGGTTCAGGTTTGGGACTCATTCTGAATGGTTGAGGTAAGGGTTAAGGTTTGGGACTCATTCTGAATGGTTGAGGTAAGGGTTAAGGTTTGGGACTCATTCTGAATGGTTGAGGTAAGGGTTAAGGTTTGGGACTCATTCTGAATGGTTGAGGTAAGGGTTAAGGTTTGGGACTCATTCTGAATGGTTGAGGTAAGGGTTAAGGTTTGGGACTCATTCTGAATGGCTGAGGTAAGGGTTCAGGTTTGGGACTCATTCTGAATGGTTGAGGTAAGGGTTAAGGTTTGGGACTCATTCTGAATGGTTGAGGTAAGGGTTCAGGTTTGGGACTCATTCTGAATGGTTGAGGTAAGGGTTAAGGTTTGGGACTCATTCGGAATGGTTGAGGTAAGGGTTAAAGTTTGGGACTCATTCTGAATTGCTGAGGTAAGGGTTAAAGTTTGGGACTCATTCTGAATGGTTGAGGTAAGGGTTAAAGTTTGGTACTCATTCTGAATGGTTGAGGTAAGGGTTAAGGTTTGGGACTCATTCTGAATGGTTGAGATAAGGGTTAAGGGTTGGGACTCATTCTGAATGGTTGAGGTAAGGGTTAAGGTTTGGGACTCATTCTGAATGGTTGAGGTAAGGGTTAAGGTTTGGGACTCATTCTGAATGGTTGAGGTAAGGGTTAAGGTTTGGGACTCATTCTGAATGGTTGAGGTAAGGGTTAAGGTTTGGGACTCATTCTGAATGGCTGAGGTAAGGGTTAAGGTTTGGGACTCATTCTGAATGGTTGAGGTAAGGGTTAAGGTTTGGGACTCATTCTGAATGGTTGAGGTAAGGTTTCAGGTTTGGGACTCATTCTGAATGGTTGAGGTAAGGGTTAAGGTTTGGGACTCATTCTGAATGGTTGAGGTAAGGGTTAAGGTTTGGGACTCATTCTGAATGGTTGAGGTAAGGGTTAAGGTTTGGGACTCATTCTGATTGGTTGAGGTAAGGGTTAAGGTTTGGGACTCATTCTGAATGGTTGAGGTAAGGGTTAAGGTTTGGGACTCATTCTGAATGGTTGAGGTAAGGGTTAAGGTTTGGGACTCATTCTGAATGGTTGAGGTAAGGGTTAAGGTTTGGGACTCATTCTGAATGGTTGAGGTAAGGGTTAAGGTTTGGGACTCATTCTGAATGGTTGAGGTAAGGGTTCAGGTTTGGGACTCATTCTGAATGGTTGAGGTAAGGGTTAAGGTTTGGGACTCATTCTGATTGGTTGAGGTAAGGGTTAAGGTTTGGGACTCATTCTGAATGGCTGAGGTAAGGGTTAAGGTTTGGGACTCATTCTGAATGGTTGAGATAAGGGTTAAGGTTTGGGACTCATTCTGAATGGTTGAGATAAGGGTTAAGGTTTGGGACTCATTCTGAATGGTTGAGGTAAGGGTTAAGGTTTGGGACTCATTCTGAATGTTTGAGGTAAGGGTTAAGGTTTGGGACTCATTCTGAATGGTTGAGGTAAGGGTTAAGGTTTGGGACTCATTCTGAATGGTTGAGGTAAGGGTTAAGGTTTGGGACTCATTCTGAATGGCTGAGGTAAGGGTTAAGGTTTGGGACTCATTCTGATTGGTTGAGATAAGGGTTAAGGTTTGGGACTCATTCTGAATGGTTGAGATAAGGGTTAAGGTTTGGGACTCATTCTGAATGGTTGAGGTAAGGGTTAAGGTTTGGGACTCATTCTGAATGGTTGAGGTAAGGGTTAAGGTTTGGGACTCATTCTGAATGTTTGAGGTAAGGGTTAAGGTTTGGGACTCATTCTGAATGGTTGAGGTAAGGGTTAAGGTTTGGGACTCATTCTGAATGGTTGAGGTAAGGGTTAAGGTTTGGGACTCATTCTGAATGGCTGAGGTAAGGGTTCAGGTTTGGGACTCATTCTGAATGGTTGAGGTAAGGGTTAAGGTTTGGGACTCATTCTGAATGGTTGAGGTAAGGGTTAAGGTTTGGGACTCATTCTGAATGGTTGAGGTAAGGGTTCAGGTTTGGGACTCATTCTGAATGGTTGAGATAAGGGTTAAGGTTTGGGACTCATTCTGAATGGTTGAGGTAAGGGTTAAGGTTTGGGACTCATTCTGAATGTTTGAGGTAAGGGTTAAGGTTTGGGACTCATTCTGAATGGTTGAGGTAAGGGTTAAGGTTTGGGACTCATTCTGAATGGTTGAGGTAAGGGTTAAGGTTTGGGACTCATTCTGAATGGCTGAGGTAAGGGTTAAGGTTTGGGACTCATTCTGATTGGTTGAGATAAGGGTTAAGGTTTGGGACTCATTCTGAATGGTTGAGATAAGGGTTAAGGTTTGGGACTCATTCTGAATGGTTGAGGTAAGGGTTAAGGTTTGGGACTCATTCTGAATGGTTGAGGTAAGGGTTAAGGTTTGGGACTCATTCTGAATGTTTGAGGTAAGGGTTAAGGTTTGGGACTCATTCTGAATGGTTGAGGTAAGGGTTAAGGTTTGGGACTCATTCTGAATGGTTGAGGTAAGGGTTAAGGTTTGGGACTCATTCTGAATGGCTGAGGTAAGGGTTCAGGTTTGGGACTCATTCTGAATGGTTGAGGTAAGGGTTAAGGTTTGGGACTCATTCTGAATGGTTGAGGTAAGGGTTAAGGTTTGGGACTCATTCTGAATGGTTGAGGTAAGGGTTCAGGTTTGGGACTCATTCTGAATGGCTGAGGTAAGGGTTAAGGTTTGGGACTCATTCTGAATGGCTGAGGTAAGGGTTAAGGTTTGGGACTCATTCTGAATGGCTGAGGTAAGGGTTCAGGTTTGGGACTCATTCTGAATGGTTGAGGTAAGGGTTAAGGTTTGGGACTCATTCTGAATGGTTGAGGTAAGGGTTAAGGTTTGGGACACGGTAAAAAAAAAACACATAAAAACCTTGTCCACAACTCTACCACACAACCGTCTGATCTTTAGTCATGAGACGATTCCCTTCCACCTTCCCCGTCCACAACATCCTTGTAAAACCCAAGCTCACTTGATGGTAACAGCGCCCGCTGTTGCCCCTAGTGGCCAGTTTCCCGACATCCTCAGGATATGGAGAGACGTCCAATTTCCACGTCAATCTTGAACAACCTGTCTGAAACTATGGATTGTCAACTGGCCGTCGTTAGTATGTGATGGGCATTCCCAACTGTCTTTCTGTTGTTTCTTTGGAATGTTAATTTGGAATGTTGGCTCGGGGAGAACAAATGTGACGGAATAACATATATTTAGGGAATCCACCTTGTGTTAAACTGAGTGGTATTTTATTTTCTAAAGGGTAAATGAAAAGGAGGGAGGGAGAGAGAGCTCTGCCTCTATTTCCCTCCTTTTCGGGGAGAGAGATACAGAAAGAGGGGGAGAAGGAAGGAGAAGAGCTGGAAAGTGAACGAGAAAGTGCGAGGGAATGAAAAAGGAAGAATGAATAGATATTACGTCGGGTACATAGTTTGAAAAGATCTAGTCCATGTCATTTAAATCAGTTCCATTAATTATAACCACTATCTCAGTCATTCTTTTCTTTTTCAGTCTCATACAGGCCTTATTACAGCTACCTTTGATAGTCAAATTAAGTCCATTTAAACCAATCTGTGCTCATTACCCCAGGGGCTAGCAGCCAGATATCCATGCCCTCTGTAACTGACCTCACTGTAATGGCTGTCACCAGCTCCACAGCCACTCTCCTTCCTACTCTAGAAGAACTACATATACAGCATCGTGTGTGTTTTGTTTTTTCATTTATGTGTGTATACAGTATTATACTGTACACGTGTATATAGTATTATACATTATTATACAGTATTACACAGTATGTGTGTATACAGTATTATACAGTATTATACTGTATCTGTGTATACAGTATTATAAAGGATGTGTCTATACAGTATTATACTGTATGTGTGTATACAGTATTATAATGTATGTGTGTATACAGTATTATGCCGTATGTGTGTATACAGTATTACCCAGTATTATACTGTATGCGTATACAGTATTATACAGTATTATACAGTATTATACCGTATGTGTGTATACATCATGTGTGTATACAGTATTATACTGTATTATACAGTATTATACTGTATTATACAGTATTATACTGTATGTGTGTATACAGTATTATACAGTATTATACTGCATGTGTGTATACAGTATTATACCGTATGTGTGTATACAGTATTATACTGTATTATACAGTATTATACTGTATTATACAGTATTATACTGTATTATACTGTATTATGCTGCATGTGTGTATACAGTATTATACCGTATGTGTGTATACAGTATTATACAGTATTATACTGTATGTTTGTATACTGTATGTGTGTATACAGTATTATACAGTGTTATACTGTATGTCTGTATACAGTATTATAATGTATGTGTGTATACAGTATTACACAGTAGTATAATGTATGTGTGTATACAGTATTATACAGTATTATACTGTATGTGTGTATACAGTATTATACCGTATGTGTGTATACATCATGTGTGTATACATTATTATACAGTGTTATACTGTATGTCTGTATACAGTATTATAATGTATATATGTATACAGTATTACACAGTATGTGTGTATACAGTATTATAATGTATATATGTATACAGTATTATACAGTATGTGTGTATACAGTATTATACCGTTTGTGTGGTGTGCATGTGAGATCAAACATCACACTGTCACTTTACAGATGACCTCGACTAACCTGTACCCCGACACATTGACTCGGTACACGTGTTCCCTGTTTATAGCCTCGTTATTGTTTTGTCATTTTTTGATTTGATAAATTTTTTTTAACTTTAGTTTATTTAGTAAATATTATCTTAACTCTATTTCTTGAACTGCATTGTTGGTTAAAGGGCTTGTCAGGAAGCATTTCACTGTAAGGTCTACACCTGTTCTATTCAGCATTTCACTGTAAGGTCTACACCTGTTCTATTCAGCATTTCACTCTAAGGTCTACACCTGTTCTATTCAGCACATGTGACAAATAACAATTGATTTGATTTGATTTTGGTGTGTGTGTACGTGCATGTGTGTATGTGTGTGAGAGAGAGAGTGCGAGTGTGTGTGTGTGTGTGTGTCTGTGTGTTTCTATGTGTGTGTGTGTGTGTGTGTGTGTGTGTGTGTGTGTGTATGTGTGTGTGTGTATACAGGTGTATCAGACAGTGAACTCACAGTGAGGCTGAGTTTTCACAGGTCATAAAAGGCAGTGAAAGGCAGCCATTAAAAACAGACAGGCCTTCAGGCTGTGACATATTAAAACCCTTCTGTCAAAGTGAGCAAACACACACCAACAGATCCCTACACCAACAGAACCCTACACCAACAGAACCCTACACCAACAGAACCCTACACCAACAGAACCCTACACCAACAGAACCCTACACCAACAGAACCCTACACCAACAGAACCCTACACCAACAGAACCCCACACCAACAGAACCCCACACCAACAGATCCCTACACCAACAGAACCCCACACCAACAGATCCCTACACCAACAGAACCCTACACCAATAGAACCCTACACCAACAGAACCCCACACCAACAGAACCCCACACCAACAGATCCCTACACCAACAGATCCCTACACCAACAGAACCCTACACCAACAGAACCCTACACCAACAGATCCCTACACCAACAGATCCCTACACCAACAGAACCCTACACCAACAGAACCCCACACCAACAGAACCCTACACCAACAGAACCCTACACCAACAGAACCCCACACCAACAGAACCCTACACCAACAGAACCCTACACCAACAGAACCCCACACCATCACAATCTTACACCAACAGAACCCCACACCAACAGAACCCCACACCAACAGAACCCTACACAAACAGAACCCTACACCAACAGAACCCCACACCATCACAACCTTACACCAACAGAACCCTACACCAACAGAACCCTACACCAACAGAACCCTACACCAACAGAACCCTGTTATGTTTACAAAAACACACAAAAAAACACTTGTTTTCCGTTGAGGCTGACTTTTATCCCAACGAGTAACATTTCAAAATACAACCAATATAGAACAACCATATCACCTAGTCATTTATGATGAAAACATATCAACAACATAGACTGTCCAGTCGGTGATACACATCATGGAAGCTATACTAGGCAATCAGTGCCGAACACAACACAGCATCCCCCCTCTTTTAAACTAGGCATGATTGGAGGTTATTAAGTCTTGAATGTGAGTGGGGCGGGAGCCCTTACAGGCTGCAGAATGGGTGCTGCAGCAACAGCAACGGGTGCCTGTGGGGCTGGCGCTTGTACTTCAGTTGGGGACAAGGGAGCGTGTGCCACCGGTAGAGAACCACTCAGGGTTGCATCAATGGCAGAGTGGGGACATGCAGGAGGTGGCACCTTCCTCAGTCGGCTGACATGCCAGCGAGAACCGTCAGTAAGTTGAAATATTACTGGGCCCCACCTGAGGTTGAACTTGACATGGTGTTGACAAGTAGATGCTGAGCTTGTCTGAGTGGTGTGGTCGTTGCACCTTGACCCAATCCCTCACTTGAATTCTAGGAAGACGTGCTCTCTTTCTTTTGTTGTAGAGCTCCTGACTTTTACGCTGTTGGCTTTGCACTGCTGCGTTGACTGTCGAAGCTGTCGGGTTGCCAATGGAGGGACGGAGTCTGTGTAGGGGCAACTCTAGTTGACGTCCTAACATCAGCTTGGCAGGAGAGACTCCAGTGGCGGAGTGGTGAGTAGCTCAGCGGAGTTTGCGACAAGGACTCAGTGAAGGAGCAACCCTGAGCTAGGTGAGATCTCAGTCCATTTTTCAGGATGCTTTAGACGTAAGAACTCGACCGAGACCATCTGAGGGCCATTGTCCGTGGTCAGAGTTGTAGGCGGTCCCCAGTGAGAATAGAACACACCCAGGAAATGTATGATGGCCCCTGATGTGACAGAACCCATGGGTGTGACCTCTGTCCATTTTGAATGTAGGTCATTCGCAGCCACCAGAAAGAGTTGGTGATGAGGCACATTGTAGAGTTCACCCCAGATGTCCGGTTGGATATGTTCCCATGGACGGGAGGGCCAGGCCAGTGGCTGCAGTGGTGGTGGGGGAGGAGGGCCTGTATTTCCACTGACAAGACATGGAGCAGTCGGGTACTAGCCCTTCGATATCATGATCGATGCCAGGCCACCACACCAAGTCCCGGCAGCGTTGCTTCAGCTTCACAATGCCAAGGTAGCCCTCATGAGCCATGGCCAACACTCATCCGCTGAGGCTGCAATGTATGGCGGTGCAGTTTCCAGGAGCCAGACATGTGCCATTCCTACATGACAGCTCATGTTCGAACCAGGCATTTGGTTGGAATTCTGACGGGAGCTGTGCCGGCCAGCCATTGGCTACGTATTCCCGGCAAGGTCGTGAAGATGTGGTAGTTGGCTGATTCCTGATCACCGACAACGACGAGACAGCATATAGGGAGGAGGTCAGAGACCTGGCAGTGTGGTGCCAGGACAACAACCTCTCCCTCAATGTGATCAAGACAAAGTAGATGATTGTGGACTACAGGAAAAGGAGGACTGAGCAGGCCCCCATTCTCATCAACTCAACGGGGCTGCAGTTGAGCAGGCAGAGAGCTTCAAGTTCCTTGGTGTCCACATCACCAACAAACTAACATGGTCCAAGCACAAGACAGTTGTGAAGCGGACACGACAAAACCTATTCCCACTCAGGAGACTGAAAAGATTTGGCATGGGTCCTCAGATCCTCAAAAGTTTGTACAGCTGCACCATCGAGAGCATCCTGACTGGATGCATCACTGCCTGGTACGGCAACAGCTCGGCCTCCGATTGCTAGGCAGTACATCACCGGGTCCAAGCTTCCTGCCATCCAGGACCTCTACACCAGGCAGTGTCAGAGGAAGGCCCTAAAAAGTGTCAAAGACTCCATCCACCTTAGTTATAGACTGTTCTCTCTGCTATCGCACAGCAAGCGGTCCCGGAGCGCCAAGGTTAGGTCCTAAAGGCTTCCAAACAGCTTCTACCCCCAAGCCATAAGACTCTATTTGCATTGGCCCCCCCCCCCTCTTTTACACTGCTTAATAACTCTACCTACATGTACATATTACCTCAACTAACCGGTGACCCCGCACATTGACTCTGTACCGGTACCCCTTCACATTGACTCTGTACCGGTACCCCTTCACATTGACTCTGTACCGGTACCCCTTCACATTGACTCTGTACCGGTACCCCTTCACATTGACTCTGTACCGGTACCCCTTCACATTGACTCTGTACCGGTACCCCTTCACATTGACTCTGTACCGGTACCCCTTGTATATGGTCTAGCTATTGTTATTTTACTGCTGCTCTTTAATTACTTGTTACTTCAATTTCTTCTTATTATTTTTTTTAAACTGCATTGTTGGTTAGGGGCTCATAAGTAGGCATTTCACTGTAAGGTCTACCTGTTGTATTCGGTGCATGTGATGTAATACCACTTGATTTGATTTGATCAGCCCTCCATCCGCCCCCTATCCACTCCCTATGTCAGGTAAATTTACAGCCCCATGCATCTGAAGCGCATATGTTTACTGGGGAATGAAATGAATACAATTACGACGCCGTTCATCACTTTTCAGTGAGTGATGTATACACATGTAGCAGGAAGGTGTGGCCTTATGGAAATATCACACTGGGGCTGACTGAGCAACACGGTGCATATCTGGGTGGGTCATTCTCCCTTCTCTTACTCATCTCTCTCTCTCTCTCTCTCTCTCTCGCTCTCGCTCTCTCGCTCTCTCGCTCTCTCGCTCTCGCTCTCTCTCTCTCTCTCTCGCTCTCTCTCTCTCGCTCGCTCTCTCTCTCTCGCTCTCTCTCTCTCTCTCTCTCTCTCTACAATAAGAGTGACAAGATAAGAGATTGCATTTCTCCGCTTGGCGAGCTGCATCTGGAGGACATCGTGTTTAAGAGGAGAAAAAACCTGATGCTACATATCTAACCTTTGTAACGTTTCAATGGGCTTCCTATTGCCCGCCATCTTGTCTGGCATCACTGTACTACTGACAGGTTTGGGATTCATCTTACACCTTTTTTTCTCCTTATCTGTGCTCTTTCGATGGTGGTTGATCTACAGGTCCCTGGTACAGGTACACTGTATACTCTTACATGCCCCTTTCAATATAATATCTGTGCGTGTGTCTGTGTGTGTGTCTGTGTGTGTGTCTGTGTGTTTGTGTGTGTGTTTGATGAGGTGACCTCTGTCGTGAATCTCCTATTTCACTGGAGGCCATCTTGGATCTATGGATTTTGTAAACATATGCCTCCTCTTTCAATTTTTTTTCTGATTCATCCCCCCTCTCTTTCATTCATCCCCCCCTCTACCTCATTCATCTCTCTCTCAGAGAGACCGTCAGTCAGGGAGGGGTGGAGGGGAGGGGGGGGGGGGTCAGTATGAAGAAAGACGTGATACTGCCTTTGGTGAGGTGTTGAGCTGATGTGTGTTTGTATCTATGTGTTCACATAAACACACGTGTAAGTCTGTGTCAACATACAGTTGAAGTCGGAAGTTCACATACACTTAGGTTGGAGTCATTAAAACTAGTTTTTCAACCACTCCACAAATGTCTTGTTAACTAACTATAGTTTTGGCAAGTCGGTTAGGACATATACTTTGTGCATGACACAATAATTTTTCCAACAAATGTTTACAGACAGATTATTTCACTGTATCACAATTCCAGTGGGTCAGAAGTTTACATACACTAAGTTGACTGTGCCTTTAAACAGCTTGGAAAATGCCCGAAAATGATATCATGGCTTTAGAAGCTTCTGATAGGCTAATTGAAATCATTTGAGTCAATTGGAGGTATATCTGTGGATGTATTTCAAGGCCTACCTTCAAACTCAGTTCCTCTTTGCTTGACATCATGGGAAAATCAAAATAAATCAGCCAAGACCTCAGAAAAAAATTGTAGACCTCCACAAGTCTGGTTCATCATTGGGAGCAATATCCAAATGCCTGAAGGTAGCACATTCATCTGTACACACAATAATATTCAGGTATAAACACCATGGGACCACGCAGCTGCCATACCGCTCAGGACGGAGATGCGTTCTGTCTCCTAGAGATGAACGTACTTTGGTGCGAAAAGTGCAAATCAATCCCAGAACAACAGCAAAGGACCTTGTGAAGATGCTGGATGAAACAGGTACAAAAGTATCTATATCCACAGTAAAACAAGTCCTATATCGACATAACCTGAAATGCCGCTCAGCAAGGAAGAAGCCACTGCTCCAAAACCACAATAAAAAAAGCCAGACTATGGTTTGAAACTGCACATGGGGACAAAGATTGTACTTTTTGGAGAAATGTCATCTGGTCTGGTGAAACAAAAATAGAACTGTGTCGTGTCTTTGACTATGCCAGATTGATTGCTATGACATGCTATTCTATAAAATAATTTCTCCGGTATCAATATTACCTGATTGAACTAACCATGTAAATATTAATTAACTAGAGAGGGACACCACGAAAGAATATTTATAGAGCTGTTATCTTTCGAATAAACTCTTAAAGATTTTGTAATATTTTACTAAATAACAGTCACATTAATCGTCATTTTATTCAGTCTCATCTGAAAGTTGTAAGTCCTTGATTGTCTGCAAGAATCCTGGCTAACAAGTTGAATCAGCAATACAAAATTGGGTTTAATTATTTATTTACTAAATACCTAACTAATCACACAGAATCACACATATACAATTAAATCATAACTTGATCACAAATTACGTCATACAGAAAACGTCCCTAGCGGGCGGAATAGATATGACAGCTTGTTACACAAAGGGAAGGGGCGGGATTTTAGTGAAAGAGCGGGAGATTCGGAACATAGGCGAGCTGTGCTCTCGTAAATATCGTATCTTATGCATTCTAAATTACCGCCCATTTGACAAGGAAAATGCAATACATATTTACTCTGAGCTGCGCTTCAGTAGGTGGGTGGTAGATGGAAGGCCGTATCGACGACCCGAGTCCTCTGTCCTTTGGAGGATGTCTCTGGTCTCTGGTAGTCACGGGATACTTTGTAGTACCGTTGTGTGTGGAAGACGGGATACTCGGACTGTTCTTCCTAACCTGCGTTTGTAGCAGCTGTTGCCAACTCAACGGCTAGGAGATATCACTTCTGTAGTGAACACGAGTTCAAAGTTCATACCATACACAATCAAAGTCCATGCTGATGTTGGCTTCATCTAAAGTGATTATCTGAACCATTCTGACACTGGATCGTCATCCTAGCATACCCGGAACAGGAAGTTACATTTTTGTCACTGGCTTTATATAGTGGAGGTAGAGGGGTGTGTCTGAAAAGTTTCTAACCCACACCTCTTCACAGGGGCGGGCCACTGTGAGCAGAGGAAAACTTATGAAAGCACAGATCTCTTATTTGGAAGCTAAAATTACATTTAATCTCTTCACAAATAATCTCATATTCAAACATTTGAATTAAACAACAATTCCATGTGAATCCGATACCTCTGACGTTTAGACTTTTCACAGTAGAGTTTGTCATTCTATCATTGATGAGAATGTGTCAGAGGGCAACCGAACTGACATAATATACCTTAAGTACCACCGCATATGTTCAGTTGGTTGGATTGCCAGAATATAGTTCATTTCCCCCCAACTTCTGATGTTACCCAGAATCTCTATGTTAACCCATGGGTTTCCTTATGTCACATCAGTTATAGTGGGGAGAGAGAAAAAGGGGGAAAGAGGTATTTATGACTGTCGTAAACCTACCCCCAACCCAACGTCATGACAACTGTTTGGCCATAATGACCATCATTATGTTTGAAGGAAAAAGGGGGAGGCTTGCCCGAAGAACACCATCCCAACCGTGAAGCACGGGGGTGGCAGCATCATGTTGTGGGGACGCTTTGCTACAGGAGGGTATGGTGCACTTCACATAATAGACGGCATCATGAGGGAGGAAAATGATGTGGATATATTGAAGCAACATCTCAAGACATCAGTCAGGAAGTTAAAGCTTGGTCGCAAATGGGTCTTCCAAATGGATAATGACCCCAAGCACACTTCCAAAGTTGTGGCAAAATGGCTTAAGAACAGCAAAGTCAAGGTATTGGAGTGGCATTCACAAAGCCCTGACCTCAATCCTATAAAAATTGTCTGCAGAACTGAAAAAGTGTGTGTGAGCAAGGAGGCCTACAAACCTGACTCAGTTACACCAGCTCGGTCAGGAGGAATGGGCCAAAATTCACCCAACTTATTGTGGGAAGCTTGTGGGAGGCTACCCAAAACGTTTGACCCAAGTTAAACAATTTAAAGGCAATGCTACCAAATACTAATTGAGTGTATGTAAACTTCTGACCCACTGGGGATGTGATTAAATAAATAAAAGCTGAAATAAATAATTCTCTGTACTATTATTCCGATATTTCACATTCTTAAAATAATGTGGTGATCCTAGCTGAACTAAGACAGGGAATTTTTACTCGGATTAAATGTCAGGAATTGTGAAAAACTGAGTTTAAAAGTATTTGGCTAAGGTGTACGTAAACTTCCGACTTCAACTGTATGTGTGTGTGTGTGTGACTGTGTGACAGAGAGCTTTAAAGTCATTCTCTGACCAGCCTGTAACAGCACATCACTGACTCCTGACAGCTTTCCCCAATGCCACACATAGCTTTTCCAACGCTCCGCTCGGATTATCCGCCACTCATGGGCATTCCCCGATTAACTCCTATCAAGCGCTACGGGCAGGGATGAAGCCCAGAGAATGGGAACATGCGAATAATCTCCAGTGGAATGAGTGTGGAGAGGATAGGATGAGTAGGGAGGAAAGGGGGAGGAGAGCAGGGGAAAACATAGATGACCACTAAACAGGAAAGGGGGAGGAGAGCAGGGGAAAACAGGGATGACCACTAAACAGGAAAGGGGGAGGAGAGCAGGGAAAACAGGGATGACCACTAAACAGGAAAGGGGGAGGAGAGCAGGGAAAAACAGGGATGACCACTAAACAGGAAAGGGGGAGGAGAGCAGGGAAAAACAGGGATGACCACTAAACAGGAAAGGGGGAGGAGAGCAGGGAAAACAGGGATGACCACTAAACAGGAAAGGGGGAGGAGAGCAGGGGAAAACAGGGATGACCACTAAACAGGAAAGGGGGAGGAGAGCAGGGAAAAACAGGGATGACCACTAAACAGGAAAGGGGGAGGAGAGCAGGGAAAACAGGGATGACCACTAAACAGGAAAGGGGGAGGAGAGCAGGGGAAAACAGGGATGACCACTAAACAGGAAAGGGGGAGGAGAGCAGGGGAAAACAGGGATGACCACTAAACAGGAAAGGGGGAGGAGAGCAGGAGAAAACAGGGATGACCACTAAACAGGAAAGGGGGAGGAGAGCAGGGGAAAACAGGGATGACCACTAAACAGGAAAGGGGGAGGAGAGCAGGAGAAAACAGGGATGACCACTAAACAGGAAAGGGGGAGGAGAGCAGGGGAAAACAGGGATGACCACTAAACAGGAAAGGGGGAGGAGAGCAGGAGAAAACAGGGATGACCACTAAACAGGAAAGGGGGAGGAGAGCAGGAGAAAACAGGGATGACCACTAAACAGGAAAGGGGGAGGAGAGCAGGAGAAAACAGGGATGACCACTAAACAGGAAAGGGGGAGGAGAGCAGGAGAAAACAGGGATGACCACTAAACAGGAAAGGGGGAGGAGAGCAGGAGAAAACGGGGATGACCACTAAACAGGAAAGGGGGAGGAGAGCAGGAGAAAACAGGGATGACCACTAAACAGGAAAGGGGGAGGAGAGCAGGAGAAAACAGGGATGACCACTAAACAGGAAAGGGGGAGGAGAGCAGGAGAAAACAGGGATGACCACTAAACAGGAAAGGGGGAGGAGAGCAGGAGAAAACAGGGATGACCACTAAACAGGAAAGGGGGAGGAGAGCAGGAGAAAACAGGGATGACCACTAAACAGGAAAGGGGGAGGAGAGCAGGAGAAAACAGGGATGACCACTAAACAGGAAAGGGGGAGGAGAGCAGGGGAAAACAGGGATGACCACTAAACAGGAAAGGGGGAGGAGAGCAGGGGAAAACAGGGATGACCACTAAACAGGAAAGGGGGAGGAGAGCAGGGAAAACAGGGATGACCACTAAACAGGAAAGGGGGAGGAGAGCAGGAGAAAACAGGGATGACCACTAAACAGGAAAGGGGGAGGAGAGCACGAGAAAACAGGGATGACCACTAAACAGGAAAGGGGGAGGAGAGCAGGGAAAACAGGGATGACCACTAAACAGGAAAGGGGGAGGAGAGCAGGGAAAACAGGGATGACCACTAAACAGGAAAGGGGGAGGAGAGCAGCAGAAAACAGGGATGACCACTAAACAGGAAAGGGGGAGGAGAGCAGGGAAAACAGGGATGACCACTAAACAGGAAAGGGGGAGGAGAGCAGGAGAAAACAGGGATGACCACTAAACAGGAAAGGGGGAGGAGAGCAGGAGAAAACAGGGATGACCACTAAACAGGAAAGGGGGAGGAGAGCAGGGAAAACAGGGATGACCACTAAACAGGAAAGGGGGAGGAGAGCAGGAGAAAACAGGGATGACCACTAAACAGGAAAGGGGGAGGAGAGCAGGAGAAAACAGGGATGACCACTAAACAGGAAAGGGGGAGGAGAGCAGGAGAAAACAGGGATGACCACTAAACAGGAAAGGGGGAGGAGAGCAGGAGAAAACAGGGATGACCACTAAACAGGAAAGGGGGAGGAGAGCAGGAGAAAACAGGGATGACCACTAAACAGGAAAGGGGGAGGAGAGCAGGAGAAAACAGGGATGACCAGTAAACAGGAAAGGGGGAGGAGAGCAGGAGAAAACAGGGATGACCACTAAACAGGAAAGGGGGAGGAGAGCAGGAGAAAACAGGGATGACCACTAAACAGGAAAGGGGGAGGAGAGCAGGAGAAAACAGGGATGACCACTAAACAGGAAAGGGGGAGGAGAGCAGGAGAAAACAGGGATGACCACTAAACAGGAAAGGGGGAGGAGAGCAGGAGAAAACAGGGATGACCACTAAACAGGAAAGGGGGAGGAGAGCAGGAGAAAACAGGGATGACCACTAAACAGGAAAGGGGGAGGAGAGCAGGAGAAAACAGGGATGACCACTAAACAGGAAAGGGGGAGGAGAGCAGGAGAAAACAGGGATGACCACTAAACAGGAAAGGGGGAGGAGAGCAGGAGAAAACAGGGATGACCACTAAACAGGAAAGGGGGAGGAGAGCAGGAGAAAACAGGGATGACCACTAAACAGGAAAGGGGGAGGAGAGCAGGGGAAAACAGGGATGACCACTAAACAGGAAAGGGGGAGGAGAGCAGGAGAAAACAGGGATGACCACTAAACAGGAAAGGGGGAGGAGAGCAGGGGAAAACAGGGATGACCACTAAACAGGAAAGGGGGAGGAGAGCAGGAGAAAACAGGGATGACCACTAAACAGGAAAGGGGGAGGAGAGCAGGGGAAAACAGGGATGACCACTAAACAGGAAAGGGGGAGGAGAGCAGGAGAAAACAGGGATGACCACTAAACAGGAAAGGGGGAGGAGAGCAGGAGAAAACAGGGATGACCACTAAACAGGAAAGGGGGAGGAGAGCAGGAGAAAACAGGGATGACCACTAAACAGGAAAGGGGGAGGAGAGCAGGGGAAAACAGGGATGACCACTAAACAGGAAAGGGGGAGGAGAGCAGGAGAAAACGGGGATGACCACTAAACAGGAAAGGGGGAGGAGAGCAGGAGAAAACGGGGATGACCACTAAACAGGAAAGGGGGAGGAGAGCAGGAGAAAACAGGGATGACCACTAAACAGGAAAGGGGGAGGAGAGCAGGAGAAAACAGGGATGACCACTAAACAGGAAAGGGGGAGGAGAGCAGGAGAAAACAGGGATGACCACTAAACAGGAAAGGGGGAGGAGAGCAGGAGAAAACAGGGATGACCACTAAACAGGAAAGGGGGAGGAGAGCAGGAGAAAACAGGGATGACCACTAAACAGGAAAGGGGGAGGAGAGCAGGGGAAAACAGGGATGACCACTAAACAGGAAAGGGGGAGGAGAGCAGGGGAAAACAGGGACGACCACTAAACAGGAAAGGGGGAGGAGAGCAGGGAAAACAAGGATGACCACTAAACAGGAAAGGGGGAGGAGAGCAGGAGAAAACAGGGATGACCACTAAACAGGAAAGGGGGAGGAGAGCAGGAGAAAACAGGGATGACCACTAAACAGGAAAGGGGGAGGAGAGCAGGGAAAACAGGGATGACCACTAAACAGGAAAGGGGGAGGAGAGCAGGGAAAACAGGGATGACCACTAAACAGGAAAGGGGGAGGAGAGCAGGAGAAAACAGGGATGACCACTAAACAGGAAAGGGGGAGGAGAGCAGGGAAAACAGGGATGACCACTAAACAGGAAAGGGGGAGGAGAGCAGGAGAAAACAGGGATGACCACTAAACAGGAAAGGGGGGGAGAGCAGGAGAAAACAGGGATGACCACTAAACAGGAAAGGGGGAGGAGAGCAGGGAAAACAGGGATGACCACTAAACAGGAAAGGGGGAGGAGAGCAGGGAAAACAGGGATGACCACTAAACAGGAAAGGGGGAGGAGAGCAGGGAAAACAGGGATGACCACTAAACAGGAAAGGGGGAGGAGAGCAGGGAAAAAAGGGTTGACCACTAAACAGGAAAGGGGGAGGAGAGCAGGGAAAACAGGGATGACCACTAAACAGGAAAGGGGGAGGAGAGCAGGAGAAAACAGGGATGACCACTAAACAGGAAAGGGGGAGGACAGCAGGGGAAAACAGGGATGACCACTAAACAGGAAAGGGGGAGGAGAGCAGGGAAAACAGGGATGACCACTAAACAGGAAAGGGGGAGGAGAGCAGGGAAAACAGGGATGACCACTAAACAGGAAAGGGGGAGGAGAGCAGGGAAAACAGGGATGACCACTAAACAGGAAAGGGGGAGGAGAGCAGGGAAAACAGGGATGACCACTAAACAGGAAAGGGGGAGGAGAGCAGGAGAAAACGGGGATGACCACTAAACAGGAAAGGGGGAGGAGAGCAGGAGAAAACAGGGATGACCACTAAACAGGAAAGGGGGAGGAGAGCAGGAGAAAACAGGGATGACCACTAAACAGGAAAGGGGGAGGAGAGCAGGAGAAAACAGGGATGACCACTAAACAGGAAAGGGGGAGGAGAGCAGGAGAAAACAGGGATGACCACTAAACAGGAAAGGGGGAGGAGAGCAGGAGAAAACAGGGATGACCACTAAACAGGAAAGGGGGAGGAGAGCAGGGGAAAACAGGGATGACCACTAAACAGGAAAGGGGGAGGAGAGCAGGGGAAAACAGGGACGACCACTAAACAGGAAAGGGGGAGGAGAGCAGGGAAAACAAGGATGACCACTAAACAGGAAAGGGGGAGGAGAGCAGGAGAAAACAGGGATGACCACTAAACAGGAAAGGGGGAGGAGAGCAGGAGAAAACAGGGATGACCACTAAACAGGAAAGGGGGAGGAGAGCAGGGAAAACAGGGATGACCACTAAACAGGAAAGGGGGAGGAGAGCAGGGAAAACAGGGATGACCACTAAACAGGAAAGGGGGAGGAGAGCAGGAGAAAACAGGGATGACCACTAAACAGGAAAGGGGGAGGAGAGCAGGAGAAAACAGGGATGACCACTAAACAGGAAAGGGGGAGGAGAGCAGGGAAAACAGGGATGACCACTAAACAGGAAAGGGGGAGAGGAGCAGGGAAAACAGGGATGACCACTAAACAGGAAAGGGGGAGGAGAGCAGGAGAAAACAGGGATGACCACTAAACAGGAAAGGGGGAGGAGAGCAGGGAAAACAGGGATGACCACTAAACAGGAAAGGGGGAGGAGAGCAGGAGAAAACAGGGATGACCACTAAACAGGAAAGGGGGAGGAGAGCAGGAGAAAACAGGGATGACCACTAAACAGGAAAGGGGGAGGAGAGCAGGGAAAACAGGGATGACCACTAAACAGGAAAGGGGGAGGAGAGCAGGGAAAACAGGGATGACCACTAAACAGGAAAGGGGGAGGAGAGCAGGGAAAACAGGGATGACCACTAAACAGGAAAGGGGGAGGAGAGCAGGGAAAACAGGGATGACCACTAAACAGGAAAGGGGGAGGAGAGCAGGGAAAACAGGGATGACCACTAAACAGGAAAGGGGGAGGAGAGCAGGAGAAAACAGGGATGACCACTAAACAGGAAAGGGGGAGGAGAGCAGGGGAAAACAGGGATGACCACTAAACAGGAAAGGGGGAGGAGAGCAGGGAAAACAGGGATGACCACTAAACAGGAAAGGGGGAGGAGAGCAGGGGAAAACAGGGATGACCACTAAACAGGAAAGGGGGAGGAGAGCAGGGAAAACAGGGATGACCACTAAACAGGAAAGGGGGAGGAGAGCAGGGAAAACAGGGATGACCACTAAACAGGAAAGGGGGAGGAGAGCAGGGGAAAACAGGGATGACCACTAAACAGGAAAGGGGGAGGAGAGCAGGAGAAAACAGGGATGACCACTAAACAGGAAAGGGGGAGGAGAGCAGGAGAAAACAGGGATGACCACTAAACAGGAAAGGGGGAGGAGAGCAGGAGAAAACAGGGATGACCACTAAACAGGAAAGGGGGAGGAGAGCAGGAGAAAACAGGGATGACCACTAAACAGGAAAGGGGGAGGAGAGCAGGAGAAAACAGGGATGACCACTAAACAGGAAAGGGGGAGGAGAGCAGGAGAAAACAGGGATGACCACTAAACAGGAAAGGGGGAGGAGAGCAGGAGAAAACAGGGATGACCACTAAACAGGAAAGGGGGAGGAGAGCAGGAGAAAACAGGGATGACCACTAAACAGGAAAGGGGGAGGAGAGCAGGAGAAAACAGGGATGACCACTAAACAGGAAAGGGGGAGGAGAGCAGGAGAAAACAGGGATGACCACTAAACAGGAAAGGGGGAGGAGAGCAGGAGAAAACAGGGATGACCACTAAACAGGAAAGGGGGAGGAGAGCAGGGGAAAACAGGGATGACCACTAAACAGGAAAGGGGGAGGAGAGCAGGGGAAAACAGGGATGACCACTAAACAGGAAAGGGGGAGGAGAGCAGGGGAAAACAGGGATGACCACTAAACAGGAAAGGGGGAGGAGAGCAGGGGAAAACAGGGATGACCACTAAACAGGAAAGGGGGAGGAGAGCAGGGGAAAACAGGGATGACCACTAAACAGGAAAGGGGGAGGAGAGCAGGGGAAAACAGGGATGACCACTAAACAGGAAAGGGGGAGGAGAGCAGGAGAAAACAGGGATGACCACTAAACAGGAAAGGGGGAGGAGAGCAGGGGAAAACAGGGATGACCACTAAACAGGAAAGGGGGAGGAGAGCAGGAGAAAACAGGGATGACCACTAAACAGGAAAGGGGGAGGAGAGCAGGAGAAAACAGGGATGACCACTAAACAGGAAAGGGGGAGGAGAGCAGGAGAAAACAGGGATGACCACTAAACAGGAAAGGGGGAGGAGAGCAGGAGAAAACAGGGATGACCACTAAACAGGAAAGGGGGAGGAGAGCAGGAGAAAACAGGGATGACCACTAAACAGGAAAGGGGGAGGAGAGCAGGAGAAAACAGGGATGACCACTAAACAGGAAAGGGGGAGGAGAGCAGGGGAAAACAGGGATGACCACTAAACAGGAAAGGGGGAGGAGAGCAGGGGAAAACAGGGATGACCACTAAACAGGAAAGGGGGAGGAGAGCAGGAGAAAACAGGGATGACCCCTAAACAGGAAAGGGGGAGGAGAGCAGGGGAAAACAGGGATGACCACTAAACAGGAAAGGGGGAGGAGAGCAGGAGAAAACAGGGATGACCACTAAACAGGAAAGGGGGAGGAGAGCAGGAGAAAACAGGGATGACCACTAAACAGGAAAGGGGGAGGAGAGCAGGAGAAAACAGGGATGACCACTAAACAGGAAAGGGGGAGGAGAGCAGGAGAAAACAGGGATGACCACTAAACAGGAAAGGGGGAGGAGAGCAGGAGAAAACAGGGATGACCACTAAACAGGAAAGGGGGAGGAGAGCAGGAGAAAACAGGGATGCCCACTAAACAGGAAAGGGGGAGGAGAGCAGGAGAAAACAGGGATGCCCACTAAACAGGAAAGGGGGAGGAGAGCAGGAGAAAACAGGGATGCCCACTAAACAGGAAAGGGGGAGGAGAGCAGGAGAAAACAGGGATGACCACTAAACAGGAAAGGGGGAGGAGAGCAGGAGAACACAGGGATGACCACTAAACAGGAAAGGGGGAGGAGAGCAGGAGAAAACAGGGATGACCACTAAACAGGAAAGGGGGAGGAGAGCAGGAGAAAACAGGGATGACCACTAAACAGGAAAGGGGGAGGAGAGCAGGAGAAAACAGGGATGACCACTAAACAGGAAAGGGGGAGGAGAGCAGGGGAAAACAGGGATGACCACTAAACAGGAAAGGGGGAGGAGAGCAGGAGAAAACAGGGATGACCCCTAAACAGGAAAGGGGGAGGAGAGCAGGGGAAAACAGGGATGACCACTAAACAGGAAAGGGGGAGGAGAGCAGGAGAAAACAGGGATGACCACTAAACAGGAAAGGGGGAGGAGAGCAGGAGAAAACAGGGATGACCACTAAACAGGAAAGGGGGAGGAGAGCAGGAGAAAACAGGGATGACCACTAAACAGGAAAGGGGGAGGAGAGCAGGAGAAAACAGGGATGACCACTAAACAGGAAAGGGGGAGGAGAGCAGGAGAAAACAGGGATGACCACTAAACAGGAAAGGGGGAGGAGAGCAGGAGAAAACAGGGATGCCCACTAAACAGGAAAGGGGGAGGAGAGCAGGAGAAAACAGGGATGCCCACTAAACAGGAAAGGGGGAGGAGAGCAGGAGAAAACAGGGATGCCCACTAAACAGGAAAGGGGGAGGAGAGCAGGAGAAAACAGGGTTGACCACTAAACAGGAAAGGGGGAGGAGAGCAGGAGAACACAGGGATGACCACTAAACAGGAAAGGGGGAGGAGAGCAGGAGAAAACAGGGATGACCACTAAACAGGAAAGGGGGAGGAGAGCAGGAGAAAACAGGGATGACCACTAAACAGGAAAGGGGGAGGAGAGCAGGAGAAAACAGGGATGACCACTAAACAGGAAAGGGGGAGGAGAGCAGGAGAAAACAGGGATGACCACTAAACAGGAAAGGGGGAGGAGAGCAGGAGAAAACAGGGATGACCACTAAACAGGAAAGGGGGAGGAGAGCAGGAGAAAACAGGGATGCCCACTAAACAGGAAAGGGGGAGGAGAGCAGGAGAAAACAGGGATGCCCACTAAACAGGAAAGGGGGAGGAGAGCAGGAGAAAACAGGGATGCCCACTAAACAGGAAAGGGGGAGGAGAGCAGGAGAAAACAGGGATGACCACTAAACAGGAAAGGGGGAGGAGAGCAGGAGAAAACAGGGATGACCACTAAACAGGAAAGGGGGAGGAGAGCAGGAGAAAACAGGGATGACCACTAAACAGGAAAGGGGGAGGAGAGCAGGAGAAAACAGGGATGACCACTAAACAGGAAAGGGGGAGGAGAGCAGGAGAAAACAGGGATGACCACTAAACAGGAAAGGGGGAGGAGAGCAGGAGAAAACAGGGATGACCACTAAACAGGAAAGGGGGAGGAGAGCAGGAGAAAACAGGGATGACCACTAAACAGGAAAGGGGGAGGAGAGCAGGAGAAAACAGGGATGACCACTAAACAGGAAAGGGGGAGGAGAGCAGGAGAAAACAGGGATGACCACTAAACAGGAAAGGGGGAGGAGAGCAGGAGAAAACAGGGATGACCACTAAACAGGAAAGGGGGAGGAGAGCAGGAGAAAACAGGGATGACCACTAAACAGGAAAGGGGGAGGAGAGCAGGAGAAAACAGGGATGACCACTAAACAGGAAAGGGGGAGGAGAGCAGGAGAAAACAGGGATGACCACTAAACAGGAAAGGGGGAGGAGAGCAGGAGAAAACAGGGATGACCACTAAACAGGAAAGGGAGAGGAGAGCAGGAGAAAACAGGGGTGACCACTAAACAGGAAAGGGGGAGGAGAGCAGGAGAAAACAGGGATGACCACTAAACAGGAAAGGGGGAGGAGAGCAGGAGAAAACAGGGATGACCACTAAACAGGAAAGGGGGAGGAGAGCAGGGGAAAACAGGGATGACCACTAAACAGGAAAGGGGGAGGAGAGCAGGAGAAAACAGGGATGACCACTAAACAGGAAAGGGGGAGGAGAGCAGGAGAAAACAGGGATGACCACTAAACAGGAAAGGGGGAGGAGAGCAGGGGAAAACAGGGATGACCACTAAACAGGAAAGGGGGAGGAGAGCAGGAGAAAACAGGGATGACCACTAAACAGGAAAGGGGGAGGAGAGCAGGAGAAAACAGGGATGACCACTAAACAGGAAAGGGGGAGGAGAGCAGGGGAAAACAGGGATGACCACTAAACAGGAAAGGGGGAGGACAGCAGGGGAAAACAGGGATGACCACTAAACAGGAAAGGGGGAGGAGAGCAGGGGAAAACAGGGATGACCACTAAACAGGAAAGGGGGAGGAGAGCAGGGGAAAACAGGGATGACCACTAAACAGGAAAGGGGGAGGAGAGCAGGGGAAAACAGGGATGATGTCATATTTCAATAGTTCTGCTTCTTTTTCTCATTTGTTTCACTATACAACTTGGATTGGATTTATGAACAGTATATGAAGGTGGATGGATGGGTGGGTGGTTTGGTTGGTTGGTGCGTGCGTGCGTGCGTGGGTGGATGGATGGATGGGTGGATGGTGGGTGGGTGGATGGTGGGTGGATGGATGGATGGATAGATGGATGGGTGGATGGTGGGTGGATGGATGGGTGGATAGATGGATGGTGGGTGGATGGGTGGGTGGGTGGATGGGTGGATGGGTGGATGGGTGGGTGGATGGATGGTGGGTGGATGGATGGGTGGGTGGGTGGGTGGATGGGTGGATGGATGGATGGTGGATGGATGGATGGGTGGGTGGGTGGGTGGATGGGTGGATGGATGGATGGTGGATGGATGGATGGGTGGGTGGGTGGGTGGCTTTCTCACCTTTGAGCTGATAACAAACAGAAAGAGCTCATCTTCTTTTTCTTCCTCCAATCATCACCAGTCTTTCAGAGACCAGGCTTTCTTACTGTGGAATAGAAAAGGCTAGTAGAGAGAAAGCATCCAAGGCCGCTCCTCAGAGCCCTGTAGTAATGACAGTAACCCGTTTGAAAAGCCATTCATTTGTGGACTGCTATTGAACGAATAACTGGTAAATTACAATAATCAATGGGGACAGATATCAGGGTGTTCTCTTGTTTTAAAACACGTGTTCATATTTTTATTCTGATTCTGTTAAAGGACGGTGGAAAGTGCTCTGGTTCTTGTCAGAGCCCTTCAAAAAACTGTGCTGCAGTTTCACTAAATGATTGAATTCTGAAGGCAAAGCTGTGAAACTGTGGAGAGGGATGGCTCTAAGACTGTATCACTCACAGGATGGCATGGAAGATGATCTGTAAACAATGAGACAGAGCTGTGAAACTGTGGAGAGGGATGGCTCTAAGACTATCACTCACAGGATGGCATGGAAGATGATCTGTAAACAATGAGACAGAGCTGTGAAACTGTGGAGAGGGATGGCTCTAAGACTATCACTCACAGGATGGCATGGAAGATGATCTGTAAACAATGAGACAGGAAGTGAAGAGTGATGACAGAGAGGGAGGGAGAGAGGGAGGGAGAGGGAGGGAAGGAGGGATGGGTATACATGGTGTGGTGATATGACTAGTATAAAGGATGGGCTGACATGTACAGTATATAGGATGGGATGATATGTATAGTTAAAATGATAAGGTGACATGTATAGTATAAGGGATGTGGTGATATGTATAGTATATAGGATGTGGTGATATGTATAGTATATAGGATGGGGTGATATGTATAGTATATAGGATGGGGTGATATGTATAGTATATAGGATGTGGTGATATGTATAGTATATAGGATGTGGTGAT
Organism: Salvelinus alpinus; assembly: GCF_045679555.1. Lineage (NCBI taxonomy): Eukaryota > Metazoa > Chordata > Actinopteri > Salmoniformes > Salmonidae > Salvelinus > Salvelinus alpinus. Next base: position 37,417,113 of record NC_092107.1, read on the forward strand.
ATGTATAGTATATAGGATGGGGTGATATGTATAGTATATAGGATGTGGTGATATGTATAGTATATAGGATGGGGTGATATGTATAGTATATAGGATGGGGTGATATGTATAGTATATAGGATGGGGTGATATGTATCGTATATAGGATGGGGTGATATGTATAGTATATAGGATGGGGTGATATGTATAGTATATAGGATGGGGTGATATGTATAGTATATAGGATGGGGTGATATGTATAGTATATAGGATGGGGTGATATGTATAGTATATAGGATGGGGTGATATGTATAGTATATAGGATGGGGTGATATGTATAGTATATAGGATGGGGTGATATGTATAGTATATAGGATGGGGTGATATGTATAGTATATAGGATGGGGTGATATGTATATGTCACGTTCCTGACCTGTTTTCTGTTGTTTTGTATGTGTGTGATGGTCAGGGCGTGAGTTTTGGGTGGGCAGTCTATGTTTGCTGTTTCTATGTTGGTTTTGGGTTGCCTGGTATGGCTCTTAATTAGAGGCAGGTGTTTTGCGTTTTCCTCTAATTGAGAGTCATATTAAGGTAGGTTGTTCTCACTGTTTGTTTGTGGGTGATTGTCGCTGTGTCTGTGTATTTTGCACCACACGGTACTGTCTCGTCTCGTTCGTTCGGTCGTTCCTGTTTATGTGTTCCTCGTTTCATGTAAGTTCATAGTTTAGGTCTGTCTAGTTCGTTTTGTTATTTTGTTAATCATTCAAGTGTATTTCGTTTCGTGTTTTTCCGTCTTGTCAATAAAACATTATGTATTCATCACCCGCTGCGCCTTGGTCTACTCACTCACCGAAAGAGAGCCTTTACAGTATAGTATATAGGATGTGGTGATATGTATAGTATATAGGATGTGGTGATATGTATAGTATATAGGATGGGGTGATATGTATAGTATATAGGATGGGGTGATATGTATAGTACTGTATATAGGATGGGGTGTTATGTATAGTATATAGGATGGGGTGATATGTATAGTATATAGGTTGGGGTGATATGTATAATATATAGGATAGGGTGATATGTATAGTATATAGGATGGGGTGATATGTATAGTATATAGGATGGGGTGATATGTATAGTACTGTATATAGGATGGGGTGATATGTATAATATATAGGATGGGGTGATATGTATAGTATATAGGATGGGGTGATATGTATAATATATAGGATGGGGTGATATGTATAGTATATAGGATGGGGTGATATGTATAGTATACAGGATGGGGTGATATGTATAGTATACAGGATGTGGTGATATGTATAGTATATAGGATGGGGTGATATGTATAGTATACAGGATGGGGTGATATGTATAGTATATAGGATGGGGTGATATGTATAGTACTATATATAGGATGGGGTGATATGTATAGTATATAGGATGTGGTGATATGTATAGTATATAGGATGGGGTGATATGTATAGTATATAGGATGGGGTGATATGTATAGTATATAGGATGGGGTGATATGTATAGTATATAGGATGGGGTGATATGTATAGTATATAGGATGGGGTGATATGTATAGTATATAGGATGGGGTGATATGTATAGTATATAGGATGGGGTGATATGTATAGTATATAGGATGGGGTGATATGTATAGTATATAGGATGGGGTGATATGTATAGTATATAGGATGGGGGGATATGTATAGTATATAGGATGGGGTGATATGTATAATATATAGGATGGGGTGATATGTATAATATATAGGATGGGGTGATATGTATAGTATATAGGATGGGGTGATATGTATAATATATAGGATGGGGTGATATGTATAGTATATAGGATGGGGTGATATGTATAGTATACAGGATGGGGTGATATGTATAGTATACAGGATGTGGTGATATGTATAGTATACAGGATGTGGTGATATGTATAGTATATAGGATGGGGTGATATGTATAGTATATAGGATGGGGTGATATGTATAGTATATAGGATGGGGTGATATGTATAGTATATAGGATGGGGTGATATGTATAGTATACAGGATGGGGTGATATGTATAGTATATAGGATGGGGTGATATGTATAGTATATAGGATGGGGTGATATGTATAGTATATAGGATGGGGTGATATGTATAGTATATAGGATGTGGTGATATGTATAGTATATAGGATGGGGTGATATGTATAGTATATAGGATGGGGTGATATGTATAGTACTGTATATAGGATGGGGTGATATGTATAGTATATAGGATGGGGTGATATGTATAGTATATAGGATGGGGTGATATGTATAGTACTGTATATAGGATGGGGTGATATGTGTAGAACTGTATATAGGATGGGGTGATATGTGTAGTATATAGGATGGGGTGATATGTATAGTATATAGGATGGGGTGATATGTATAGTATATAGGATGGGGTGATATGTATAGTATATAGGATGGGGTGATATGTATAGTATATAGGATGGGGTGATATGTATAGTATATAGGATGGGGTGATATGTATAGTATATAGGATGGGGTGATATGTATCGTATATAGGATGTGGTGATATGTATAGTATATAGGATGGGGTGATATGTATAGTATATAGGATGGGGTGATATGTATAGTATATAGGATGGGGTGATATGTATAGTATATAGGATGTGGTGATATGTATAGTATATAGGATGGGGTGATATGTATAGTATATAGGATGGGGTGATATGTATCGTATATAGGATGTGGTGATATGTATAGTATATAGGATGGGGTGATATGTATAGTATATAGGATGTGGTGATATGTATAATATAAATGATGGGGTGATATGTATAGTATATAGGATGGGGTGATATGTATCGTATATAGGATGGGGTGATATGTATAGTATACACGATATTGTGATATGTATAGTATACACGATATTGTGATATGTATAGTAATACGAACGGGGTGGAATTTATAGCATAAAGAATGTGTTGGGGCAACTATGCAATAAATCCCGAGGGGGTTTGTTATATGGACAATATACCACGGCTAAGGGCTGCTCTTGCACGACGCAACGTGGAGTGCCTGTATACTACAGTCCTTTGCCATTGTGTGTAGGTGATGGCTTGCTTTAGAACGTGTGGGAATCGCTTCCTTTTAGGTGGTTGTAGAATTTTACAGCTATTTTTAGGATTTTTATAATTAGCAGGTATCGGCCTAATTCTGTTCTGCATGCATTATTTGGTGTTTTACGTTGTACACAGGATATTTTATGAGAATTCTGCATGCGGAATATCAATTTGGTGTTTGTCCCAATTTCTGGTGAGCGGACCCCAGACCTCACAACCATTAAGGGCAATGGGTTCTATAACTAATTCAATAATTTTTTGCCAAATCCTAATTGGGATGTTGAATTTTACGTTCCTTTTGATGGCAGAGAAGGCCCATCTTGTCTTGTCTCACAGATTATTCACAGAATTGTGGAATTTACCTGTGGTGATGATGTTTAGGCTGAGGTAGGTACAGATTATGGTGCTCTAGGGCAATGGTCTCTCTCTTTCTCTCTCTCTCTCTCTCTCTCTGTCTCTCTCTCTTGGTGTGTTTGGTATTTATAGATTGTTTTACCCAGTCTCTCTAGGTGTGTTTGGTATTTATAGTTTGTTTTACCCAGTCTCTCTAGGTGTGTTTGGTATTTATAGTTTGTTTTACCCAGTCTCTCTCTAGGTGTGTTTGGTATTTATAGATTGTTTTACCCAGTCTCTCTAGGTGTGTTTGGTATTTATAGTTTGTTTTACCCAGTCTCTCTAGGTGTGTTTGGTATTTATAGTTTGTTTTACCCAGTCTCTCTCTAGGTGTGTTTGGTATTTATAGATTGTTTTACCCAGTCTCTCTAGGTGTGTTTGGTATTTATAGTTTGTTTTACCCAGTCTCTCTAGGTGTGTTTGGTATTTATAGTTTGTTTTACCCAGTCTCTCTCTAGGTGTGTTTGGTATTTATATTTTGTTTTACCCAGTCTCTCTGGGTGTGTTTTTGTATATTGTTCTGGATGTGAGAGTACTATTTATAGTTTATCCACTTATTTCCTCCAGTCCAACGCAGGGTGTGTGTTGTTCTTGAAGACTGAGGGGTAATCTGTAGTGCTAGCAGTGTGTTTATACTCACCACTGCCAAGGAGCTTACCAGCTAAATTGTGGAAATTCTGGTCTCCTAAATTAATTATATGCTCTATTAATGAAGTGAAATCAAATTAGCAGAACACTGGAGAGAATTACTTTATGTGTTTTATTTAACTTGGAAATAAGAGGTACAAGAAGATTTACTCGTCTTATAAACTATTTAAAAAGTCCAGTACGTTCTACTAAAGCTGGTCGGACTATTAAAGGTCCAGTACGTTCTACTAAAGCTGGTCGGACTATTAAAGGTCCAGTACGTTCGACTAAAGCTGGTCGGACTATTAAAGGTCCAGTACGTTCTACTAAAGCTGGTCGGGCTATTAAAGGTCCAGTACGTTCGACTAAAGCTGGTCGGACTATTAAAGGTCCAGTACGTTCTACTAAAGCTGGTCGGGCTATTAAAGGTCCAGTACGTTCTATTAAAGCTGGTCGGACTATTAAAGGTCCAGTACGTTCTATTAAAGCTGGTCGGACTATTAAAGGTCCAGTACGTTCGACTAAAGCTGGTCGGACTATTAAAGGTCCAGTACGTTCTACTAAAGCTGGTCGGGCTATTAAAGGTCCAGTACGTTCTATTAAAGCTGGTCGGACTATTAAAGGTCCAGTGCAGTCAAAAACGTGATTTCCTGTATATGTTCAGACCATGATGTTGGAATAATACTCTGGAAAATGATGATAACTCCCTTTTAGAGTCAGAGCTGTTTGAAAAGACCGCCTGACATTTCTGCCTGTTTTGGTGGGATGGAGTTTTGGCCTGCCTGGTGACATCAATCACAGTAGTTCTTAATTGTTCTTAATTGTTACCCAGAAATGATTTGATATTGAATCATATCATAATTTTAAATACATTTCAGACTGTTTTCAGACTTTACATTTGTGATTACACTCAGAAATGCTTGAAATGAAACAGCCATTAAGCTAAATGATCTGAGACATAGTCAATAATCTAATGTAGTGCAGGGTTTCCTGTTTGCTAAACTCTAATTGCAGTTACTGGTAATGGAGGAGGGGTAGAGAGAGGAGAGGAGAGAGAAGGATGGTACTGGAAGAGGAGGAGGGGTAGAGAGAGGAGAGGAGAGAGAAGGATGGTACTGGAGGAGGAGGAGGGGTAGAGAGAGGAGAGGAGAGAGAAGGATGGTACTGGAGGAGGAGGGGTAGAGAGAGGAAAGGAGAGAGAAGGATGGTACTGGAGGAGGAGGGGTAGAGAGAGGAGAGGAGAGAGAAGGATGGTACTGGAGGAGGAGGGGTAGAAAGAGGAGAGGAGAGAGAAGGATGGTACTGGAAGAGGAGGAGGGGTAGAGAGAGGAGAGGAGAGAGAAGGATGGTACTGGAGGAGGAGGAGGGGTAGAGAGAGGAGAGTAGAGAGAAGGATGGTACTGGAGGAGGAGGAGGGGTAGAGAGAGGAGAGGAGAGAGAAGGATGGTACTGGAGGAGGAGGGGTAGAGAGAGGAGAGGAGAGAGAAGGATGGTACTGGAGGAGGAGGAGGGGTAGAGAGAGGAGAGGAGAGAGAAGGATGGTACTTGAGGAGGAGGGGTAGAGAGAGGAGAGGAGAGAGAAGGATGGTACTGGAGGAGGAGGGGTAGAGAGAGGAGAGAGAAGGATGGTACTGGAAGAGGAGGAGGGGTAGAGAGAGGAGAGGAGAGAAGGATGGTACTGGAGGAGGAGGGGTAGAGAGAGGAGAGGAGAGAGAAGGATGGTACTGGAAGAGGAGGAGGGGTAGAGAGAGGAGAGGAGAGAGAAGGATGGTACTGGAGGAGGAGGGGTAGAGAGAGGAGAGGAGAGAGAAGAGAAGGGGGACAGTTGGGTGAGCAAGGCCAATATCTTCTCACCTGCTGGGTGTAGGGGATGTGTGTGTGTGTGTGTGTTATGTGTGTGTCTGGGTGTGTGTCTGTTTGTGTATGTGTGTGTCTGGGTGTGTGTCTGTGTATGTCTCTGTGTGTGTGTGTGTGTGTGTGTGTGTGTGTGTGTGTGTGTGTGTGTGTGTGTGTGTGTGTGTGTGTGTAAGGCTGTTCTGTCAGGGGTGAAATGAGTTTGGCTGAGGTGTTTCGGCTGGTCGAGGAGGCACAGGGAGGAACTCTACTCGACTGGAGTCCTCCGATCGATGAAGAGAGAGAGAGAGGGGGAGAGAGAGAGAGGGGGAAAGAGAGCGTATTTGGGTGGGGTTGAGAGAGGGAGGAAGTGGGGAAAGGAAGGGAGGGGAAAGAGAGAAAGGCACGGAGAAAGAGTGGATTGGATAGTGACAGGAAAAGGTTGAAAGGGGAGGAAATAGTGAGAGAGAAGATATACTGTTCAGGGGAGGACAGAGAGATTGGAAATAGGAAGAGAGGAGATATAGGGTTGAGAGGAGGACAGAGAGAAGACAATGTTGAAAGGAGAGGAAATAGGAAGAGAGGAGATGTAGTGTTGAGGGGAGGACAGAGAGAGGACAAGGTTGAAAGGAGAGGAAATAGGAAGAGAGGAGATATAGGATTGAGAGGAGGACAGACAGAAGACAGGGTTGAAAGGAGAGGAAAGAGGAAGAAAGGAGATGTAGGATTGAGGGGAGGACAGAGAGAAGACAGGGTTGAAAGGAGAGGAAAGAAGAAGAGAGGAGATGTAGGGTTGAGGGGAGGACAGAGAGAGAACAAGGTTGAAAGGAGAGGAAATAGGAAGAGAGGAGATATAGGGTTGAGGGGAGGACAGAGAGAGGACAAGGTTGAAAGGAGAGGGAATAGGAAGAGAGGAGATATAGGGTTGAGGGGAGGACATAGAGAGGACAAGGTTGAAAGGAGAGGAAATAGGAAGAGAGGAGATATAGGGTTGAGAGGAGGACAGACAGAAGACAGGGTTGAAAGGAGAGGAAAGAGGAAGAAAGGAGATGTAGGATTGAGGGGAGGACAGAGAGAAGACAGGGTTGAAAGGAGAGGAAAGAAGAAGAGAGGAGATGTAGGGTTGAGGGGAGGACAGAGAGAACAAGGTTGAAAGGAAAAGGAAATAGGAAGAGAGGAGATATAGGGTTGAGGGGAGGACAGAGAGAGGACAAGGTTGAAAGGAGAGGGAATAGGAAGAGAGGAGATATAGGGTTGAGGGGAGGACAGAGAGGACAAGGTTGAAAGGAGAGGAAAGAGGAAGAGAGGAGATGTAGGGTTGATGGGAGGACAGAGAGAGGAAAGGGGAAGAGAGTGGTGAGGGGCAAGGCAAAAAGAAGAAGTGATACGTTTGTATCCCTCTCTACCCTCCTCTCATTTTCCTTTTGCTTCTACATCCCATTTTCTCCCACCCAACCGGGTCTCTGCTCTATCCCAACCCCTCTCTCCCCCATCGAATGGAACCCAACCAGAACCAGGTCTGTCCTCTATCCCAACCCCTCTCTCCCCCATCGAATGGAACCCAACCAGAACCAGGTCTGTCCTCTATCCCAACCCCTCTCTCCCCCATCGAATGGAACCCAACCAGAACCAGGTCTGTCCTCTATCCCAACCCCTCTCTCCCCCATCAAATGGAATCCAACCAGAACCAGGTCTGTCCTCTATCCCAACCCCTCTCTCCCCCATCGAATGGAACCCAACCAGAACCAGGTCTGTCCTCTATCCCAACCCCTCTCTCCCCCATCGAATGGAACCCAACCAGAACCAGGTCTGTCCTCTATCCCAACCCCTCTCTCCCCCATCGAATGGAACCCAACCAGAACCAGGTCTCTGCTCTATCCCAACCCCTCTCTCCCCCATCGAATGGAACCCAACCAGAACCAGGTCTGTCCTCTATCCCAACCCCTCTCTCCCCCATCGAATGGAACCCAACCAGAACCAGGTCTGTCCTCTATCCCAACCCCTCTCTCCCCCATCGAATGGAACCCAACCAGAACCAGGTCTGTCCTCTATCCCAACCCCTCTCTCCCCCATCGAATGGAACCCAACCAGAACCAGGTCTGTCCTCTATCCCAACCCCTCTCTCCCCCATCGAATGTAACCCAACCAGAACCAGGTCTCTGCTCTATCCCAACCCCTCTCTCCCCCATCGAATGGAACCCAACCAGAACCAGGTCTCTGCTCTATCCCAATCTCTCTCTCCCCCATCGAATGGAACCCAACCAGAACCAGGTCTGTCCTCTATCCCAACCCCTCTCTCCCCCATCGAATGGAACCCAACCAGAACCAGGTCTGTCCTCTATCCCAACCCCTCTCTCCCCCATCGAATGGAACCCAACCAGAACCAGGTCTGTCCTCTATCCCAACCCCTCTCGCCCCCATCGAATGGAACCCAACCAGAACCAGGTCTGTCCTCTATCCCAACCCCTCTCTCCCCCATCGAATGGAACCCAACCAGAACCAGGTCTGTCCTCTATCCCAACCTCTCTCGCCCCCATCGAATGGAACCCAACCAGAACCAGGTCTGTCCTCTATCCCAACCTCTCTCGCCCCCATCGAATGGAACCCAACCAGAACCAGGTCTGTCCTCTATCCCAACCTCTCTCTCCCCCATCGAATGGAACCCAACCAGAACCAGGTCTGTCCTCTATCCCAACCCCTCTCTCCCCCATCGAATGTAACCCAACCAGAACCAGGTCTGTCCTCTATCCCAACCCCTCTCTCCCCCATCGAATGTAACCCAACCAGAATCAGGTCTGTCCTCTATCCCAACCTCTCTCTCCCCCATCGAATGGGACCCAACCAGAACCAGGTCTCTCCTCTATCCCCACCTCTCTCTCCCCCATCAATTGGAACCCAACCAGAACCAGGTATGTCCTCTATCCCCACCTCTCTCTCCCCCATCGAATGTAACCCAACCAGAACCAGGTATGTCCTCTATCCCAACCCCTCTCTCCCCCATCGAATGGAACCCAACCAGAACCAGGTCTGTCCTCTATCCCAACCTCTCTCTCCCCCATCGAATGGAACCCAACCAGAACCAGGTCTGTCCTCTATCCCAACCCCTCTCTCCCCCATCGAATGGAACCCAACCAGAACCAGGTCTGTCCTCTATCCCAACCTCTCTCTCCCCCATCAAATGGAACCCAACCAGAACCAGGTCTGTCCTCTATCCCAACCTCTCTCTCCCCCATCAAATGGAACCCAACCAGAACCAGGTCTGTCCTCTATCCCAACCTCTCTCTCCCCCATCAAATGAAACCCAACCAGAACCAGGTCTGTCCTCTATCCCAACCCCTCTCTCCCCCATCGAATGGAACCCAACCAGAACCAGGTCTGTCCTCTATCCCAACCCCTCTCTCCCCCATCGAATGGAACCCAACCAGAACCAGGTCTGTCCTCTATCCCAATCTCTCTCTCCCCCATCGAATGGAACCCAACCAGAACCAGGTCTGTCCTCTATCCCAATCTCTCTCTCCCCCATCGAATGGAACCCAACCAGAACCAGGTATGTCCTCTATCCCAATCTCTCTCTCCCCCATCGAATGGAACCCAACCAGAACCAGGTATGTCCTCTATCCCAACCCCTCTCTCCCCCATCGAATGGAACCCAACCAGAACCAGGTCTGTCCTCTATCCCAACCCCTCTCGCCCCCATCGAATGGAACCCAACCAGAACCAGGTCTGTCCTCTATCCCAACCCCTCTCTCCCCCATCGAATGGAACCCAACCAGAACCAGGTCTGTCCTCTATCCCAACCTCTCTCGCCCCCATCGAATGGAACCCAACCAGAACCAGGTCTGTCCTCTATCCCAACCTCTCTCGCCCCCATCGAATGGAACCCAACCAGAACCAGGTCTGTCCTCTATCCCAACCTCTCTCTCCCCCATCAAATGAAACCCAACCAGAACCAGGTCTGTCCTCTATCCCAACCCCTCTCTCCCCCATCGAATGGAACCCAACCAGAACCAGGTCTGTCCTCTATCCCAACCCCTCTCTCCCCCATCGAATGGAACCCAACCAGAACCAGGTCTGTCCTCTATCCCAATCTCTCTCTCCCCCATCGAATGGAACCCAACCAGAACCAGGTCTGTCCTCTATCCCAATCTCTCTCTCCCCCATCGAATGGAACCCAACCAGAACCAGGTATGTCCTCTATCCCAACCCCTCTCTCCCCCATCGAATGGAACCCAACCAGAACCAGGTCTGTCCTCTATCCCAACCCCTCTCGCCCCCATCGAATGGAACCCAACCAGAACCAGGTCTGTCCTCTATCCCAACCCCTCTCTCCCCCATCGAATGGAACCCAACCAGAACCAGGTCTGTCCTCTATCCCAACCTCTCTCGCCCCCATCGAATGGAACCCAACCAGAACCAGGTCTGTCCTCTATCCCAACCTCTCTCGCCCCCATCGAATGGAACCCAACCAGAACCAGGTCTGTCCTCTATCCCAACCTCTCTCTCCCCCATCGAATGAAACCCAACCAGAACCAGGTCTGTCCTCTATCCCAACCCCTCTCTCCCCCATCGAATGTAACCCAACCAGAACCAGGTCTGTCCTCTATCCCAACCCCTCTCTCCCCCATCAAATGGAACCCAACCAGAACCAGGTCTGTCCTCTATCCCAACCCCTCTCTCCCCCATCGAATGTAACCCAACCAGAACCAGGTCTGTCCTCTATCCCAACCCCTCTCTCCCCCATCGAATGTAACCCAACCAGAACCAGGTCTGTCCTCTATCCCAACCCCTCTCTCCCCCATCGAATGTAACCCAACCAGAACCAGGTCTGTCCTCTATCCCAACCCCTCTCTCCCCCATCGAATGGAACCCAACCAGAACCAGGTCTGTCCTCTATCCCAACCCCTCTCTCCCCCATCGAATGGAACCCAACCAGAACCAGGTCTGTCCTCTATCCCAACCTCTCTCGCCCCCATCGAATGGAACCCAACCAGAACCAGGTCTGTCCTCTATCCCAACCTCTCTCGCCCCCATCGAATGGAACCCAACCAGAACCAGGTCTGTCCTCTATCCCAACCTCTCTCTCCCCCATCGAATGGAACCCAACCAGAACCAGGTCTGTCCTCTATCCCAACCCCTCTCTCCCCCATCAAATGGAACCCAACCAGAACCAGGTCTGTCCTCTATCCCAACCCCTCTCTCCCCCATCGAATGTAACCCAACCAGAACCAGGTCTGTCCTCTATCCCAACCCCTCTCTCCCCCATCGAATGTAACCCAACCAGAACCAGGTCTGTCCTCTATCCCAACCCCTCTCTCCCCCATCGAATGTAACCCAACCAGAACCAGGTCTGTCCTCTATCCCAACCCCTCTCTCCCCCATCGAATGGAACCCAACCAGAACCAGGTCTGTCCTCTATCCCAACCCCTCTCTCCCCCATCGAATGGAACCCAACCAGAACCAGGTCTGTCCTCTATCCCAACCCCTCTCTCCCCCATCGAATGGAACCCAACCAGAACCAGGTCTGTCCTCTATCCCAACCTCTCTCTCCCCCATCGAATGGAACCCAACCAGAACCAGGTCTGTCCTCTATCCCAACCCCTCTCTCCCCCATCGAATGGAACCCAACCAGAACCAGGTCTGTCCTCTATCCCAACCCCTCTCTCCCCCATCGAATGGAACCCAACCAGAACCAGGTCTGTCCTCTATCCCAACCCCTCTCTCCCCCATCGAATGGAACCCAACCAGAACCAGGTCTCTCCTCTATCCCAACCCTTCTCTCCCCCATCGAATGGAACCCAACCAGAACCAGGTCTCTCCTCTATCCCAACCCCTCTCTCCCCCATCGAATGGAACCCAACCAGAACCAGGTCTCTCCTCTATCCCAACCCTTCTCTCCCCCATCGAATGGAACCCAACCAGAACCAGGTCTCTCCTCTATCCCAACCCTTCTCTCCCCCATCGAATGGAACCCAACCAGAACCAGGTCTGTCCTCTATCCCAACCCCTCTCTCCCCCATCGAATGGAACCCAACCAGAACCAGGTCTCTCCTCTATCCCAACCCCTCTCTCCCCCATCGAATGGAACCCAACCAGAACCAGGTCTGTCCTCTATCCCAACCCCTCTCTCCCCCATCGAATGGAACCCAACCAGAACCAGGTCTGTCCTCTATCCCAACCCCTCTCTCCCCCATCGAATGGAACCCAACCAGAACCAGGTCTGTCCTCTATCCCAACCCCTCTCTCCCCCATCGAATGGAACCCAACCAGAACCAGGTCTGTCCTCTATCCCAACCTCTCTCTTCCCCCATCGAATGGAACCCAACCAGAACCAGGTCTGTCCTCTATCCCAACCCCTCTCTCCCCCATCGAATGGAACCCAACCAGAACCAGGTCTGTCCTCTATCCCAACCTCTCTCTCCCCCATCGAATGGAACCCAACCAGAACCAGGTATGTCCTCTATCCCAACCATGTTCCATCTTCCTGCTCAATTCCCATCCCGCGCCCTGACCCATATTCCTCCCACACCAACCCCCATCTCCCCCTTTTCTGTCCTTGTGCTTCCTCAATGCTTGCCCCAATCCTCTCTTCTGTCTCTCCTCTCTTCCCAGTGCAACCACCTCCATCAAACCTGTCCTCAGTGTCCTATATCCTGATCGCACCTCCTTTTCCCACTCCACTGCTCGCTTACCTCCACCTCTCCCACCTCGCTGTCACCTGAGTAAGATCAATAATTACCTCACAGCCTAAGGAGAGAGCGATTGAGAGGGGAGGGGAGAGAGATAGAGATAGAGAGGGGAGAGAGATGGAGGGGAGGGGAGGGGAGAGAGAGGGGGAGGGGAGAGAGAGATAGAGGGGAGGGGAGAGAGAGATAGAGGGGAGGGGAGAGAGAGATAGAGAGAGGAGGGGAGGGGAGAGAGAAAGAGAGGGGAGGGGAGGGGAGAGAGGAGGGGAGGGGAGGGGAGAGAGAGATAGAGAGGGGAGGGGAGAGAGAGAGAGAGATAGAGAGGGGAGGGGAGAGATGAGGGGAGGGGAGGGGAGAGAGAGATAGAGCACACAAAAAACTATACATACCTCGGCCTAAACATCAGCGCCACAGGTAACTTCCACAAAGCTGTGAACGATCTGAGAGACAAGGCAAGAAGGGCATTCTATGCCATCAAAAGGAACATAAATTTCAACATACCAATTAGGATCTGGTTAAAAATACTTGAATCAGTCATAGAGCGCATTGCCCTTTATGGTTGTGAGGTCTGGGGTCCGGTCACCAACCAAGACTTCACAAATTGGGACAAACACCAAATTGAGACTCTACATGCATAATTCTGCAAAAATATCCTCCGTGTACAACGTAGAACACCAAATAATGCATGCATAGCAGAATTAGGCCGATACCCACTAATTATCAAAATCCAGAAAAGAGCCGTTAAATTCTACAAAAGGAAGCGATTCCCAAACCTTCCATAACAAAGCCATCACCTACAGAGAGATGAACCTGGAGAAGAGTCCCCTAAGCAAGCTGGTCCTGGGGCTCTGTTCACAAACACACCCTACAGAGCCCCAGGACAACAGCACAATTAGACCCAACCGAATCATGAGAAAACAAAAAGATAATTACTTGACACATTGGAAAGAATTAACAAAAAAACAGAGCAAACTAGAATGCTATTTGGCCCTAAACAGAGAGTACACAGTGGCAGAATACCTGACCACTGTGACTGACCCAAACTTAAGGAAAGCTTTGACTATGTACAGACTCAGTGAGCATAGCCTTGCTATTGAGAAAGGCCGCCGTAGGCAGACATGGCTCTCAAGAGAAGACAGGTTACATATTTCCCTCAGATCACACAGATCCAGAAAGAATTCGAAAACAAATCCAATTTTGATAAACTCCCATAACTACAGGGTGAAATACCACAGTGTGCCATCACAGCAGCAAGATTTGTGACCTGTTGCCACAAGAAAAGGGCAACCAGTGAAGAACAAACACCATTGTAAATACAACCCATATTTATGCTTATTTATTTTCCCTTGTGTACTTTAACCATTTGTACATTGTTACAACACTGTATATGTATAATATGACATTTGTAATGTCTTTATTGTTTTGAAACTTCTGTATGTGTAATGTTTACTGTTAATTTTTATTGTTTATTTCACTTTTGTATATTATCTACCTCACTTGCTTTGGCAATGTTAACACATGTTTCCCATGCCAATAAAGCCCCTTGAATTGAATTGAATTGATAGAGGGGAGGGGAGAGAGAGGAGGGGAGGGGAGAGAGAGGAGGGGAGAGAGAGATAGAGAGGGGAGGGGAGAGAGAGATAGAGAGGGGAGGGGAGAGAGAGATAGAGAGGGGAGGGGAGAGAGATAGAGAGGGGAGGGGAGAGAGATAGAGAGGGGAGGGGAGAGAGATAGAGGGGAGGGGAGAGAGAGAGAGAGAGAGAGAGAGAGAGAGAGAGAGAGAGAGAGAGAGAGGGAGAGAGAGATAGAGAGGAGGGGAGGGGAGGGGAGAGAGAGATGGAGGGGAGGGGAGAGAGATAGAGAGGGGAGGGGAGGGGAGAGATAGAGAGGGGAGGGGAGAGAGAGATATAGAGAGGGGAGGGGAGAGAGATAGAGAGGGGAGGAGAGAGAGGGAGGGGAGGGGAGAGAGAGATAAAGAGGGAGGGAGGGGAGAGAGAGATGGAGGGGAGGGGAGAGAGATAGAGAGGGGAGGGGAGGGGAGAGATAGAGAGGGGAGGGGAGAGAGAGATATAGAGAGGGGAGGGGAGAGAGAGATATAGAGAGAGAGAGGGGAGGGGAGGGGAGAGAGAGATAGAGAGAGAGGGAAGGGGAGAGAGAGAGGGGAGGATAGGGGGGGGCTATGCTGTATTCATGGACGGCCTGGTCATTAAATCACATTGTTTTATTACACTTCATTGGCAGACCAGACACTCACTCTTTCTCACACACAGATACACACACACACACACACACACACACACACACGATGTAAAGGGCGGGCTCTGCGTGATATGTGTGACTTGGTGTGGCTGATTTGATAGGGTTGATGATTCATGTCCCTTCATGATGATGCTTCATCACAGAACCCTAATGACAAGAAGAGAGGGAGGGAAGCAGCTTTTAATGGGCTGCTAATCGTTTTATACCCTGGAAAATAGGCTATGGAACATAACCCCTTATGCTAATCTGTATAGGTGAGTGTGTATGTATGTGTGTGCGCGTGCGTGCGTGTGTTTGTGTTTATGTATGTGTGTGTATGTGTGTTTGTGTTTATGTATGTGTGTGTATGTGTGTTTGCATTTATTCAATGCATTCAGAAAGTATTCAGACCCCTTGACTTATTCCACATTTTGTTAAGTTACAGCATTATTATAAAATGGATAAAAAAAATGTTTTTTCATCAACCCAAACCCAATACTACATAACGACATCACAATACTCCATAGCGACATCACAATACTCCATAACAACATCACAATACTACATAATGACATCACGATACTCCATACCAACATCACAATACTCCATAACAACATCACAATACTCCATAACGACATCACAATACTCCATAACAACATCACAATACTCCATAACGACATCACAATACTCCATAACAACATCACAAATGTCCAGAACAACATCACAATACTCCATAACGACATCACAATACTCCATAACAACATCACAAATGTCCAGAACAACATCACAATACTCCATAATGACATCACAATACTGCATAATGATATCACAATACTCCATAACAACATCACAATACTCCATAACGACATCACAATACTCCATAACAACATCACAAATGTCCAGAACAACATCACAATACTCCATAACGACATCACAATGCTCCATAACGACATCACAATACTCCATAACGACATCACACTACTCCATAACGACATCACAAAACTCCATAACGACATCACAATACTCCATACCGATATCACAATACTCCATAACGACATCACAATACTCCATAACGACATCACAATACTCCATAACGACATCACAATACTCCATAACGACATCACAATACTCCATACCGACATCACAATACTCCATAACAACATCACAATACTCCATAATGACATCACAATACTCCATAATGACATCACAATACTCCATAACAACATCACAATACTCCATAACGACAAAGTGAAAACAGGGTTTTAGAAATGTAAAATATAAAAAACTACAAAATACCTAATTTACATACGTTTACAGACCCTTTGCTATGAGACTCAAAATTGACCTCAGGTGCATCCTGTTTCCATTGATCATCATTGAGATGTTTCTATAACTTGATTGAAGTCCACCTGTGGTAAATTCAATTGATTGGACATGATTTGGAAAGGCACACACCTGTCTATATAGGGTCCCATAGTTGACAGTGCATGTCAGAGTAAAAACCAAGCCATGAGGTCGATGGAATTGTCTGTAGAGCTCCGAGACAGGATTGTGTCGAGGCACAGATCTGGGGAAGGGTACCAAAACATTCCACTGTGGTCTCCAAGACCACAGTGGCCTCCATCCTTCTTAAATGGAAGAAGTTTGGAACCACCAAGACTCTTCCTAGAGCTGGCCACCCGGCGAAAATGAGCAAAGCTGGTCACTCTGACAGAGCTCCAGAGTTCCTCTGTGGAGATGGGAGAACCTTCCAGAAGGACAACCATCTCTGCAGCACTCCACCAATCAGGCCTTTATAGTAGAGTGTCCAGACGGAAGCCACTCCTCAGTAAAAGGCACATGACACCCAGCTTATAGTTTGCCAAAAGGCACCTAAAGGACTCCCAGACCATGAGAAACAAGATTCTCTGGTCTGATGAAACCAAGATTGAACTCTTTGGCCTGAATGCCAAGCTTCACGTCTGGAGGAAACATGGCACCATCCCTACGGTGAAGCATGGTGGTGGCAGCATCATGCTGTGGGGATGTTTTTCAGCAGAAGGGACTAGGAGTTTAGTCAGGATCGAGGGAAAGATGAACGGAGCAAAGTACAGAGAAATCCTTGATGAAATCCTGCTCCAAAGAGCTCAGGACCTCAGACTGGGGTGAAGGTTCACCTGCCAACAAGACAATGACCCTAAGCACACAGCCAAGGCAACGCAGGAGTGGCTTTGGGACAAGTCTCTGAATGTCCTTGAGTGACCCAGCCAGAACCCAGACTTGAACCCGATCAAACATCTCTGGAGAGATCTGAAAATAACTGTGCAGTGACGCTTCCCATCTAACCTGACAGAGGTTGAGAGGATCTGAAGAGAAGAATGAGAGAAACTCCCCAAATACAGGTGTGCCAAACTTGTAGCGTCATACCCAAGAAGACTCAAGGCTGTAATCGTTGCTAAAGGTGCTTCAACAAAGTACTGAGTAAAGGGTCTGAATACTTATGTAAATGTGATATTTCCAGTTTTTTTTTATACATTTGCAAAAATGTCTATAAACCTGTTTGTGCTTTGTCATTTGTCACTCTCTCTCTGTGTCTCTCTCTCTGTGTCTCTCCCTGTGTCTCTCTCTCTCTCTCTCTCTCTCCTAACCTTGACCCCTATCCTATCCTAACCATAACTCTTACCCTAACCCTAACCATATCTCTTACCATAACCCTAACCTTGACCCCTATCCTAACCATAACTCTTACCCTAACCCTAACCATATCTCTTACCATAACCCTAACCTTGACCCCTATCCTAACCCTAACCTTGACCCCTATCCTAACCGTAACTCTTATCATAACCCTAACCTTAGCAAACAGTTGCTTATCAACAGACAGTAAAGCTGGACTATCCAAAGGAAGTGGAGCCAATGTTATTTTCTAATGCCACTGTAGCTCTGTTTTTGACACTGCTTAATATCTCCAGGGAGAGAGAGAGGAAAGGAGAGGAGAGAGAGAGAGAGAGAAAGGGAGAGAGAGGAAAGGAGAGGAGAGAGGAGAGAGAGAGGAAAGGAGAGGAGAGAGGAGAGAGAGAGGAAAGGAGAGGAGAGAGGAGAGAGAGAGAGAGAGAAAGGGAGAGAGAGGAAAGGAGAGGAGAGAGAGAGAGAGAGAGAGAAAGGGAGAGAGAGGAAAGGAGAGGAGAGAGGAGAGAGAGAGGAAAGGAGAGGAGAGAGGAGAGACAGAGGAAAGGAGAGGAGAGAGGAGAGAGAGAGAGAGAGAAAGGGAGAGAGAGGAAAGGAGAGGAGAGAGAAAGGGAGAGAGAGGAAAGGAGAGGAGAGAGGATAGATGAGAGAGAGAGAGAGAGAGAAAGGGAGAGGAGAGAGGAGAGAGAGAGAGAGAGAAAGGGAGAGGAGAGGAGAGGAGAAAGAGGAGATGAGAGAGAGGAGGAGAGAAAGGACGGAGAGGAGGGGAGAGGAGAGGAGAAAGAGGAGAGGAGAGAGAGGATAGGAGAGGAGAGAGAGGAGGGGAGAGGAGAGGAGAGGAAAGAATAGGAGAGAGAGGAGAGAAGAGAGAAGAGAGGAGAGGAGAGAGAGGAGAGGAGAGAGAGGAGGGGAGAGGAGAGGAGAGGAGAGAAGAGAGAAGAGAGGAGAGGAGAGAGAGGAGGGGAGAGAGAGGAGGGGAGAGGAAAGGAGAGGAAAGAAGAGGAGAGAGAGGAGAGAAGAGAGAAGAGAGAGGAGAGGAGAGAGGAGAGAGGAGAGAGAGGAGAGGAAAGAGGAGAGAGAGGAGAGAGAGGTGAGAGCAGGGTAAACATTCCCATACAGCCTTCCTCTCCTACAGAGCAGAGAGCATGTCTGGGAGCTTGCCCTGTGTGGATTGGGCAGTGTGTGTGTGTGTGTGTGTGTGTGTGTGTGTGTGTGTGTGTGTGTGTGTGTGTGTGTGTGTGTGTGTGTGTGTGTGTGTGTGTGTGTGTGTGTGTGTGTGTGTGTGTGTGTGTGTGTGTGTGTGTGTGTGTGTGTGTGTGTGTGTGTGTGTGTGTGTGTGTGTGTGTGTGTGTGTGTGTGTGTGTGTGTGTGTGTGTGTGTTGTGTGTGTATATAGTCGTCTGATCTTCACCCTGATATTAATGAGACTGGGGAGGGCAGATCACTGAGAAGATCACATAGAACCTGCAGTAATTGCACCGAGGGGTGAAACTTTTTCTTTCTTTCCATGACCCCATCTTCTCTCCATCCTTTCTCCTTCTCTATCCCTCTCTCATTTCATCTGTCTCTCTCTCCTCTGCCTGTGTCCCAGGCCCTATCCATCTCTCTTTATCTGTTTCTCTCTGTACACAAATTAAAATCGTCAGACATGCAAACGCACAGAAACACTCACCGATAGACACACACACACACACACACACACACACACACACACACACACACACACACACACACACACACACACACACACACACACACACACACACACACACACACACACACACACACACACACACACACACACACACACACACACACACACACACACACACACACACACAAATATGTTATTTCATGTTTATTGCTCTACACATGAATAACTCATAGAGGGTTTGTGTGTGTGTGTGTGTGTGTCCCTCCCTCCTGCTCTCCTCTCACCCTCCTCTTTTCTCCTCTCCATCCCTCTCCACTCTTCTTCCCCTCCTGTCTTCTCCTCCTGTCTTCTCCTCTCCACCCCTTCCCTCTCCTCTGCTCCTCTCTCCTCTCCTCCTCCCTTGGCTCCTGTAGGTGTCACTGCCGTTCCATGATCCACAGGAGGCAGCTGCACTACATCATGGGAAACACACACAAACACTGGTGACGGTAGTCTATAACGAAAGGAGAGGGGAGAAGGGCTATGGCTGTCTTTACTGTAGAAGTTAAACTTACTTGAAGACTAACACACACACACACACACACACACACACACACACACACACACACACACACACACACACACACACACACACACACACACACACACACACACACACACACACACACACACACACACACACACACACACACACATCAAGTCTCCATCTCCTATCAGTCCCTAATAGAGAAATAAAGTGCCTTGGCGTCAGGGGAAACAGGAGAGATTGTGTTAGTGTGTTGACTTGTCTCTGTCTGGAAGATGATAATCAGGCTCCTCTGTGATTGAATCTATAATTACTTTACTATCTTAATATCACCAGAGAAAAATATCTATTTCTGATATTTAATGCTGGCATTTGAGTTTGTGTGTGTTCTCCAAGACATTTAACCCTGACTGTTTTTTAAATGCTTATTAGGATATTGAGATCAATATTACCTCAACTAGATTCTCTCAAATTACATCTCTGATAAGAAGTAGAAAATTACTTTTTTTAAACAAAAGTATGTGTGTGTTGTTGAATTATCTCCAGTGTTGTTGTCTCTCCAGACTAGAAGAGAGGGGAGGAGAGGAGAGGAAAACAGAGGAGAAGGGAAGAGGAGAGAGGAGAGGAGAGGAGAGGAGAGGAGAGGAGAGGAGAGGAGAGGAGAGGATAATGGAGAGAAGAGGAGAAGAGATGAGAAGAGAGAAGAGGAGAGAAGAGGAGACGAGGGAACAGAAAGAAGGGAGGTTGGGAGAGAGGGAGGAAAAGAGAGGAAAGGAGAGGAGAAGAGAGAAGCGGAAATAGGAAGAGAGGAGAGGAGATGAGAGTGGAGGAGAATAGAGAAAAGGAGAAGAGAAGGGAGGAGAAATGAGGAGAGGAGAGTGAAGGGGAGGGGAGCAGAGGGGAACAGTCGCATTATACACCCTCTCCCCTTTCTAATCAGGGATTAGACTCTGGTTTAAGAGAATCAACGACAGAATGGAAAAACAAACGAGTGCATGGAGTGAGGGACCATGAAGGAGAGCGTCTGGGCATTGTTTAAGTGACTGTGTAGCAGTAAGGGACATGTAAACTGCAATTAAAGATAATTAACCACAAACACACCAGGCATGTCACCCGTAATACAAGTCAGTATTGGACGTCCGTCCATGTCTGAGGACCAGCCACTAGGGGCAACAGTGAGCACTATTACCTTCATGTAGGTTTCTGTTTTGTTTTATCTTTATTTACCAAGTCACTTAGGTTAAACAACACATTCTTATTTAAAATGACCACCAAAGTCAGACAAAGCTGGGACAGTTGTACACCGCCCTGTGGGACTCCCAATCATGGCCAGATGTGATTCAGCCAGGATTTGAACCAGGGACTGTAGTGATGCCTCTTGCACTGAAATACAGTGCCTTAGACAGCTGTGCCACCCGGGAGCCCGTGTTAGGGTGTTGTGGACAGAGATGGTAAGAGTAAACATTTGTCTCTATGTCGAATGGCATGTTCAAATCCAGTAGTTGAAAGTTGTTTTTATAGTTTAGTTTTAAGTCTATCCCAAACTTTAACCCGTACCTTAACCATTCGAAGTTAATGCCTCAACTTAACCATAAACACTTCTACATTTGAAGTTTGGAACAACTTCGAAATGTCATGTTGGAGAAACATGGATGAACGTCAAATTATAACGTGAGACTGAGAGCTGGTTGAACATACACCTGTAAGTGCTGCATGCTGCAGAGAAATGTCACCACACAACCGTTACCTAAACAAAGTACTAGAGAGAGAGAGAGAGGGAGAGAGAGAGAGAGAGAGAGAGAGAGAGAGGGAGCGTTAGAGAGAGAGAGAGAGAGAGAGAGAGAGAGAGAGATAGAGAGAGAGAGAGAGAGAGAGAGAGAGAGAGAGAGAGAGAGAGAGAGAGAGAGAGAGAGAGAGAGAGAGAGAGAGAGAGAGAGAGCAGAGGGATAATTAATGTGAGGCTGTCAGAGAGGTTAAGAGGGGAACCATGGTGACGGGAGATGTGGACACAAACAGGTGCAGTACAGGAACACGGCAGAGAGAGAGAATGGAGGAATGCAGAGGAAATCAGAGAGTAGGAGGATGAGAGGGAAGCAGAAAGAGATGGGAAACAAGAGATGTGAGTATGAAGAGAAATAAGGAGAAGGATGAAGAAGAGGAATGGGAAAGGGAGGATGTGATAGGTATAGGAGAAATGATAGACAGATGAAGAGAAGAGCGTAAAAAGAGAAAGATGAGGAATAGAGAATAAAAATAGAATGATGAGGAATAGAGGATAAAAAGAGAAAGATGAGGAATAGAGAATAAAATGAGAAAGATGAGGAATAGAGAATAAAACGAGAAAGATGAGGAATAGAGAATAAAACGAGAAAGATGAGGAATAGAGAATAAAACGAGAAAGATGAGGAATGGAGAATAAAACGAGAAAGATGAGGAATAGAGAATAAAAAGAGAAAGATGAGGAATAGAGAATAAAAAGAGAAAGATGAGGAATAGAGAGTAAAATAGGAGAAAGAGACTCTCTGTATCAGCTGAGAAATAGAACATCACAAAGTCCTGACGGATGAATCTAGTTTCTCTGTGTGTGTGTGTGTGTGTGTGTGTGTGTGTCTGTGGGCGCTCTACAGTTGATAAATCACAGTCCTGTGTCTCCAGACATATTCCATATTGGCCAACGGCTGCAGTTATTGTTCAGCATGACCTTTGACCTCACTCTGGTTTATTACCTCATTCTAGGAGACTGCTGCTATCGTGTGTGTGTGTGTGTGTGTGTGTGTGTGTGTGTGTGTGTGTGTGTGTGTGTGTGTGTGTGTGTGTGTGTGTGTGTGTGTGTGTGTGTGTGTGTGTGTGTGTGTGTGTGTGTGTGTGTGTGTGTGTGTGTGTGTGTGTGTGTGTGTGTGTGTGTGTGTGTTGTTATCCTGACAGATCGCAGCAATAACGTGTGGAGAGGGAGTTAACGGTAGGAAAATAGGCAACACTTTAGTCGGAGCCCTCTGTCAAACAGTCTACTTTACCCTGGTGGACAGGCTGTGTGACAGCTTACATATTCCTCTGCTGCTGCAACAGCTTCAACATGAAGGGCTATTGGGCCTGAAACACACACACTTATGGACACAAGCAGACACGTACAAGCACCTACACACCTTCACAAGAAAACATGTATAATAAATATACTCTAGCCATGCACTGATTGATGACCGAATAACCATGGAATGTAAACTGTGGCATTGTGTCAAAGGAATAGCATGGAACGCTACGGCAGCTCCAGCCATGTAATTCTGATGAAGAGAGGTCGAACACAGCAGTCATTTAATACACTGACAGAAACATTTATAACAGACTGCCGTGAAACAGAAAGTACGTTTGTGTAACTTAATGTAGTGACAGAGAGTAACAGAGGGTATTTACCCCAGTGAAACAGTAATGTGACAGAGGTCTACTGTATAGGCCAGGTTAGAGACAGGCCAGGTTAGAGACGGGCCAGGTTAGAGACGGGCCAGGTTAGAGACAGGCCAGGATAGAGACAGGCCAGGTTAGAGACGGGCCAGGTTAGAGACAGGCCAGGTTAGAGACAGGCCATGTTAGAGACGGGCCAGGTTAGAGACGGGCCAGGTTAGAGACGGGTCAGGTTAGAGACATGCCAGGTTAGAGACATGCCAGGTTAGAGACATGCCAGGTTAGAGACATGCCAGGTTAGAGTCGGGTCAGGTTGGAGACGGGTCAGGTTAGAGACGGGCCAGGTTAGAGACATGCCAGGTTAGAGACATGCCAGGTTAGAGACATGCCAGGTTAGAGACGGGCCAGGTTAGAGACGGGTCAGGTTAGAGACATGCCAGGTTAGAGACATGCCAGGTTAGAGACATGCCAGGTTAGAGTCATGCCAGGTTAGAGACGGGTCAGGTTAGAGACATGCCAGGTTAGAGACATGCCAGGTTAGAGACGGGCCAGGTTAGAGACATGCCATGTTAGAGACGGGCCAGGTTAGAGACAGGCCAGGTTAGAGACATGCCAGGTTAGAGACATGCCAGGTTAGAGACATGCCATGTTAGAGACAGGCCAGGTTAGAGACAGGCCAGGTTAGAGACGGGCCAGGTTAGAGACATGCCATGTTAGAGACATGCCAGGTTAGAGACGGGCCAGGTTAGAGACGGGCCAGGTTAGAGACGGGCCAGGTTAGAGACGGGCCAGGTTAGAGACATGCCAGGTTAGAGACATGCCAGGTTAGGGACAGGCCATGTTAGAGACAGACCAGGTTAGAGACGGGCCAGGTTAGAGACGGGCCAGGTTAGAGACAGGCCATGTTAGAGACAGACCAGGTTAGAGACAGGCCAGGTTAGAGAAACGATCTGGGGAAAGGCTTATCTAGGAGCATTCATTATGGATGGAGGGAATTGCTTTTTTGTTCTCTCATGTTCCCTCTCTCACTTTACCCTCTCCAAATGTCTGTCTCTCTCTCTCTGTCTGTATCCCTCTGTCTCTCTCTGTCTCTCTCTGTCTCTCTGTCTCCCTCTGTCTCTCTCTGTCTCTCTCTCTGTCTCCCTCTGTCTCCCTCTGTCTCCCTCTCTGTCTCCCTCTGTCTCTCTCTGTCTCTCTCTGTCTCTCTCTCTGTCTCCCTCTGTCTCCCTCTGTCTCCCTCTGTCTCTCTCTGTCTCTCTCTCTGTCTCCCTCTGCCTCTCTCTGTCTCTCTGTCTCCCTCTGTCTCTCTGTCTCCCTCTGTCTCCCTCTGTCTCCCTCTGTCTCCCTCTTTCTCTCTCTGTCTCTCTCTGTCTCTCTCTCTGTCTCCCTCTTTGTCTCTTCTTCCTCTCCCCTCCTCTGTCTTGCGTCCATGGTGAGTGTGAAAGTGATTCATTGTTGGACATGATGGCTGGACTGATAACACTTGAGGTTTCATTAATCATAAAAGCCACATTCAGAGCCAATTAATTTCTTAGGGATAGGGGGCAGTATTCGGAAGTTTGGATGAATGAGGTGCCCAAAGTAAACTGCCTGTTACTCAGACCCAGAAGCTAGGATATGCATATAATTGGAAGTATTGGATAGAAAACACTCTAATGTTTCCAGAATAATATAACAGAACTGACATAGCAGGTGGAGGTGACACCGTTTAAAATGTCTGTCTATGGGGAAATCAATGGAAACCCTCCCAGATTGCAGTTCCTAGGGCTTCCAGTAGATGTCAACAGTATTTAGAAAGAGTGTCAGGCTTGTTTTTGGAAAAATGAGCTAGAATTTGTAGTTTTTCTAAGTGGCTCCCATTTTGGCTGTAGTGTTATGACGTGCGTGGATGAGAGCGCACACTTCGTTATTTATCTCCGGTAATGAACATACAATTCTCCGTCTAAATTTGATCATTTATTTACATATTGGGGTACCTGAGGATTGATTAGAAACGTTGTTTGACTTGTTTGTAGGAAGTTTATTGGTAACGTTTGGGATTCATTTTGTCTGCATTTTGAATGAGGGGAAACCGGTGGACTATTGAATGAAGCGCTCCAACTAAACTGACCTTTTTTGGGATATAAAGAAGGACTTTATCGAACAAAGTGACCACTTGTGATGTAGCTGGGACCCTTTGGATTGCAAACAGAGGAAGATCTTCAAAGGTAAGTGATTTATTTTATTGCTATTTCTGACTTTCGTGATGACTCTGTTTGGTTGGAAAATGTTTTTAATGCCTTTGTACACGGGGCGCTGTCCTCAGTTAATCGCATGGTATACTTTCGCCGTAAAGCCTTTTTGAAATCTGACAAAGCGGCTGGATTAACAAGAAGTTAAGCTTTTAACCGATGTATAAAACTTGTATTTTCATGAATTTTGTATTTTGAATTTCACGCTCTGCAATTTCACCGGATGTTGTCGAGGCCGGGCGCTAGCGGTACGCCTTTCTTAACAAAGCTTTAACAGAGACTTAGTAGCATCAGACAGACATACAGATGGACATGGGGACAAACAGACAAACAGGCGGACAGACAGACAGACACAGACAAAACTGAACGACAGACAGTTTTCGTCATCCTTGAGATTTCGACAGTAAAAGTGAGGACTATCCAAACATCCATCACAATAAAAGGACAGTCACAGTCCTGTCCTCTCCTGCTGTCTTCTCTCCTGTCCTCTCCTGCTGTCTTCTCTTATTTCCTCTAATTCTTTCTTCTCTCCTGTCTCTCCTGCTGTCTTCTCTCCTGTCTTCTCCTGCTGTCTTCTCTCCTGTCCTCTATTTCTGTCTTCTCTCCTGACTTTCCTCTCTTCTGCATTCTCCTGCCATCTTCTTCTGTCCTCTCCTGCCATCCTCTCTCCTGTCCTCTCCTGGTATCTTCTCTTCTGTCTTCTGTTGCTGTCTTCTCTCCTGTCTTATATTGCTTTCTTCTCTCCTGTCTCTCCTGCTGTCTTCTCTCCTGTCTTCTATTGCTGTCTTCTCTCCTGTCTTCTCCTGCTGTCTTCTCTCATCTCCATGACTTTCATATCCTATCCACTGTGAACTCCTCTCTGCTCTGTGTAGATGACTTCTGAAGGTTAGAGATGGGTTGAGAAAAAGTTACAGACGACAGTCTCAGTGAGTTGGCATTCAGAGCTGAAAGAACAATGCTTTTCGATTAGGCCTGGGCTCACTGAAGAGGGAATGACATTGATTGGCTGGGAGAAAGGGGATTGACATTGATTGGTTCAGGCTTGTTTGCGTGGAAGGGAAGTGATTTGCATAATGTCGACATTTACAGTCTAGAGAATGGACTTGGTCGCTGGCTGGGATTTGAACCCATAACAACAAAATGGAAGACATTTCTGCATTCGAACACTATTTCTGTTTTACAGTCCTACCTTAAATGTCCATTCTACATAAGCACTTTATTAACATCAATATAGGATGTAAAGACTGGAATTAAGATTTGAATTAATTGAAAATTCGTACTGTTGTGTTATGTAAGAGAGAGAGAGAGAGAGAGAGAGAGAGGAGACAGAATGAGATAGAGACACCTTTGTCTTTGTTTGTGGTGACAGGGACCGGCACAGTCTGACAGGGAGACCTTTACAGAGAACCAGTTAAATAGAGAAGGGATGGAGATTAGCAAAAAGAAGAACAAAAGATGGAGTCACTGGAAGTAAATGCCATCCCCCAAATGAATGCCAGCCAGTCCTTCTGTTGCAGTAGAGCTTGGCCAGGATAACACAATACCCCAGTACATCACATTATCAGTTATTACTACACTACCCCAGAACACCACATTACCAGTTATTACTACAATACCCCAGTACACCACATTACCAGTTATTACTACAATACCCAGTACACCACATTACCAGTTATTACTACAATACCCAGTACACCACGTTATCAGTTATTACTACAATACCCCAGTACATCACATTACCAGTTATTACTACAATACCCCAGTACACCACATTACCAGTTATTACTACAATACCAAAGTACACCACATTATCAGTTATTACTACAATACCAAAGTACACCACATTATCAGTTATTACTACAATACCAAAGTACACCACATTATCAGTTATTACTACAATACCAAAGTACACCACATTATCAGTTATTACTACAATACCAAAGTACAACACATTATCAGTTATTACTACAATACCAAAGTACACCACATTATCAGTTATTACTACAATACCCAGTACACCACATTATCAGTTATTACTCATACTTTTCTGTGTTTTGTTTCCCATAAAGAAAAGGGGGGAGTGGCTCAATACCCATGATGTTGTTTCTTCTGTAATATCATGGCTGAAAATGCATTTTCTTTTCATTTCAAAATACAGCTGAACAGACATTTAATAAGTACCTGATTTTGAATACCTTGGCATCATACTTTTTGTTAAACAGAAAACCCAAACGTATGGCAGCAGATCCACAAGGTCTGCCATGAGAGGTGACTGTGTAGTTCCCTTAAGGGAAAGCACCTTTAGTCAATCCGCTTTCTCTGTGAGAGCTTCCCATGTCTGGAACACACTGCCATCAGACACACATAACTGCACCACCTATCACACTTTCACAAAAAAACATGAAATCATGGCTGAAGGCCAATCAGACTAGTGAACATAATCCCTAGCTGTGTATTGCCCCTTTCCATGTTATCTGTTGTCTGTACCTTGTGAGGTGTGGAAACACTTTGTTGCTTTTGTGACTTTTGTCTTGTTACTTTTTGTGCTATATTTCTCTGTCTGCATGCTACGTATTACTTGTCCTATGTTGTTCTGTCTCTACGCTATGTGTTGCTTGTTCTATGTTGCTCTGCGTTTGCTCACTGGTCATTGATTGTCTGTATTGGTTATTGTAATTGTTTTTAATAACCTGCCCATGGACTGAGGTGGAAAATGGCTAAAACCGGAACTTTTAC
Source organism: Salvelinus alpinus (assembly GCF_045679555.1). NCBI lineage: Eukaryota > Metazoa > Chordata > Actinopteri > Salmoniformes > Salmonidae > Salvelinus > Salvelinus alpinus. The sequence goes on from NC_092107.1 coordinate 37,445,207, forward strand.
TGAAACGTCTATTAATAACATTCACTGTCCCTGTAAAAATAAAAATTAACAGCTGAACAGACAATTCAACATACAGCTGAACAGACAATTCAACATACAGCTGAACAGACAATTCAAAATACAGCTGAACAGACAATTCAACATACAGCTGAACAGACAATTCAACATACAGCTGAACAGACAATTCAACATACAGCTGAACAGACAATTCAACATACAGCTGAAAAGACAATTCAACATACAGCTGAACAGACAATTCAACATACAGCTGAACAGACAATTCAACATACAGCTGAAAAGACAATTCATCATACAGCTGAACAGACAATTCAACATACAGCTGAACAGACAATTCAACATACAGCTGAACAGACAATTCAACATACAGCTGAACAGACAATTCAACATACAGCTGAACAGACAATTCAACATACAGCTGAACAGACAATTCAACATACAGCTGAACAGACAATTCAACATACAGCTGAACAGACAATTCAACATACAGCTGAACAGACAATTCAACATACAGCTGAACAGACAATTCAACATACAGCTGAACAGATATCCAGAAGAAACCATGCTATTTACAAAGTCGAGGCTGAAGTAGTGAAATGCATATCTTAGGGAGTGTCTGATTGAGTGTCTCTGAGGGTTGATTTCACTCACTTGTTGACCTTATTGCTGCTATTGTCTCATCTGTTTAGACTCAACCAGGTCTTTCATTGGTTGACTGAGGGAAGAAAATGATTGGTTAATTGACCGCTACGTGAGTGGAATTAGTTAATTGTCAGTAAATCAGAAAGAGAGACAGAGAGAGAGAGAGAGAGAGAGAGAGAGACAGAGAGAGAGAGACAGAGAGAGAGAGAGAGAGAGAAAGAGACAGAGAGAGAGAGAGACAGAGAAAGAGAGAGACAGAGAAAGAGAGAGAGAGAGAAAGAGAGAGAGAAAGAGAGAGAGAGAATGAGAGAGCGGGAAAGAGCGAGAGAGAGTTCAGATACTTTTGAAGTTGAACACACGCACACACACACACACACACGCACACGCACACGCACACACACACACACACTCTCTGAGTCCTTCAAACCTCTCTGATGAGGGTTAGAGTACAAATGGATTCCCTCAAAGTGATTACAGATAATCAGGAGGGAAACAAAAACTGACAAACAAAGAACACACACACACACACACACACACACACACACACACACACACACACACACACACACACACACACACACACACACACACACACACACACACACACACACACACACACACACACACACAATGACACACACACACTCCGGAGCAAGGCAGGGGCCACGGGAGGGTTCAGACCAGCCATTCCAACAGGGTTAATCCAGCAACGTTCCTCAGAGGGAAATTTAGGAACATTGAATCCCAACCCGGAAAAACAGATTAGAGAGAGAGAACAAAACATCCAGACGGAGTTGAACAACAAACACAGAGGGCTGGCTTTGGTTTATTAGAGGAGGAAAGGAGAAAGGGGTGGAGAGAGGAGAGAGGAGAAAGTGTGGATAGAGGAGAGAGGGTAGAGGAGTGGAGAGAGGAGAAAGGAGAGAGGAGAGAGGAGAGAGGAGAAAGGAGAGGGGGTGGAGAGAGGAGAGAGGAGGAAAGGAGAGAGGGGTGGAGAGTGGAGAGAGAAGAGAGCAGGAAAGGAAAGGAGAGGGGGTGGAGAGGAGAGAGGAGGAAAGGAGAGAGGGGTGGAGAGTGGAGAGAGAAGAGAGGAGGAAAGGAAAGGAGAGGGGGTGGAGAGGAGAGAAGAGAGAGGAGGAAAGGAGAGAGGAGGAAAGGAGAGGGGGTAGAGAGAGGAGAGAGGAGAGAGGGAAATTGGGGAGAGTGTGGAGGGGAGTGGAGGAAGTATTCTGGAACGAGAAGGGGAGACGATGGAGATGAGAGCGAGAGCGGGATAGAAGGGTTTACCTGGAACAAGGAATGGGAAGGAAGAGTAGGGGGCGAGAGGTGTCATCTGGAATGGGAAGGAAGAGTAGGGGGAGAGAGGTGTCATCTGGAATGGGAAGGAAGAGTAGGGGGAGAGAGGTGTCATCTGGAATGAGAAGGAAGAGTAGGGGGAGAGAGGTGTCATCTGGAATGAGAAGGAAGAGTAGGGGGAGAGAGGTGTCATCTGGAATGAGAAGGAAGAGTAGGGGGAGAGAGGTGTCATCTGGAATGAGAAGGAAGAGTAGGGGGAGAGAGGTGTCATCTGGAATGAGAAGGAAGAGTAGGGGGAGAGAGGTGTCATCTGGAATGAGAAGGAAGAGTAGGGGGAGAGAGGTGTCATCTGGAATGAGAAGGAAGAGTAGGGGGAGAGAGGTGTCATCTGGAATGAGAAGGAAGAGTAGGGGGAGAGAGGTGTCATCTGGAATGAGAAGGAAGAGTAGGGGGAGAGAGGTGTCATCTGGAATGAGAAGGAAGAGTAGGGGGAGAGAGGTGTCATCTGGAATGAGAAGGAAGAGTAGGGGGAGAGAGGTGTCATCTGGAATGAGAAGGAAGAGTAGGGGGAGAGAGGTGTCATCTGGAATGAGAAAGAAGAGTAGGGGGAGAGAGGTGTCATCTGGAATGAGAAGGAAGAGTAGGGGGAGAGAGGTGTCATCTGGAATGAGAAGGAAGAGTAGGGGGAGAGAGGTGTCATCTGGAATGAGAAGGAAGAGTAGGGGGAGAGAGGTGTCATCTGGAATGAGAAGGAAGAGTAGGGGGAGAGAGGTGTCATCTGGAATGAGAAGGAAGAGTAGGGGGAGAGAGGTGTCATCTGGAATGAGAAGGAAGAGTAGGGGGAGAGAGGTGTCATCTGGAATGAGAAGGAAGAGTAGGGGGAGAGAGGTGTCATCTGGAATGAGAAGGAAGAGTAGGGGGAGAGAGGTGTCATCTGGAATGGGAAGGAAGAGTAGGGGGAGAGAGGTGTCATCTGGAATGAGAAGGAAGAGTAGGGGGAGAGAGGTGTCATCTGGAATGAGAAGGAAGAGTAGGGGGAGAGAGGTGTCATCTGGAATGAGAAGGAAGAGTAGGGGGAGAGAGGTGTCATCTGGAATGAGAAGGAAGAGTAGGGGGAGAGAGGTGTCATCTGGAATGAGAAGGAAGAGTAGGGGGAGAGAGGTGTCATCTGGAATGGGAAGGAAGAGTAGGGGGAGAGAGGTGTCATCTGGAATGAGAAGGAAGAGTAGGGGGAGAGAGGTGTCATCTGGAATGAGAAGGAAGAGTAGGGGGAGAGAGGTGTCATCTGGAATGAGAAGGAAAAGTAGGGGGAGAGAGGTGTCATCTGGAATGAGAAGGAAGAGTAGGGGGAGAGAGGTGTCATCTGGAATGAGAAGGAAGAGTAGGGGGAGAGAGGTGTCATCTGGAATGAGAAGGAAGAGTAGGGGGAGAGAGGTGTCATCTGGAATGAGAAGGAAGAGTAGGGGGAGAGAGGTGTCATCTGGAATGAGAAGGAAGAGTAGGGGGAGAGAGGTGTCATCTGGAATGAGAAGGAAGAGTAGGGGGAGAGAGGTGTCATCTGGAATGAGAAGGAAGAGTAGGGGGAGAGAGGTGTCATCTGGAATGAGAAGGAAGAGTAGGGGGAGAGAGGTGTCATCTGGAATGGGAAGGAAGAGTAGGGGGAGAGAGGTGTCATCTGGAATGAGAAGGAAGAGTAGGGGGAGAGAGGTGTCATCTGGAATGAGAAGGAAGAGTAGGGGGAGAGAGGTGTCATCTGGAATGAGAAGGAAGAGTAGGGGGAGAGAGGTGTCATCTGGAATGAGAAGGAAGAGTAGGGGGAGAGAGGTGTCATCTGGAATGAGAAGGAAGAGTAGGGGGAGAGAGGTGTCATCTGGAATGAGAAGGAAGAGTAGGGGGAGAGAGGTGTCATCTGTAATGAGAAGGAAGAGTAGGGGGAGAGAGGTGTCATCTGGAATGAGAAGGAAGAGTAGGGGGAGAGAGGTGTCATCTGGAATGAGAAGGAAGAGTAGGGGGAGAGAGGTGTCATCTGGAATGAGAAGGAAGAGTAGGGGGAGAGAGGTGTCATCTGGAATGAGAAGGAAGAGTAGGGGGAGAGAGGTGTCATCTGGAATGAGAAGGAAGAGTAGGGGGAGAGAGGTGTCATCTGGAATGAGAAGGAAGAGTAGGGGGAGAGAGGTGTCATCTGGAATGAGAAGGAAGAGTAGGGGGAGAGAGGTGTCATCTGGAATGAGAAGGAAGAGTAGGGGGAGAGAGGTGTCATCTGGAATGAGAAGGAAGAGTAGGGGGAGAGAGGTGTCATCTGGAATGAGAAGGAAGAGTAGGGGGAGAGAGGTGTCATCTGGAATGAGAAAGAAGAGTAGGGGGAGAGAGGTGTCATCTGGAATGAGAAGGAAGAGTAGGGGGAGAGAGGTGTCATCTGGAATGAGAAGGAAGAGTAGGGGGAGAGAGGTGTCATCTGGAATGAGAAGGAAGAGTAGGGGGAGAGAGGTGTCATCTGGAATGAGAAGGAAGAGTAGGGGGAGAGAGGTGTCATCTGGAATGAGAAGGAAGAGTAGGGGGAGAGAGGTGTCATCTGGAATGAGAAGGAAGAGTAGGGGGAGAGAGGTGTCATCTGGAATGAGAAGGAAGAGTAGGGGGAGAGAGGTGTCATCTGGAATGAGAAGGAAGAGTAGGGGGAGAGAGGTGTCATCTGGAATGAGAAGGAAGAGTAGGGGGAGAGAGGTGTCATCTGGAATGAGAAGGAAGAGTAGGGGGAGAGAGGTGTCATCTGGAATGAGAAGGAAGAGTAGGGGGAGAGAGGTGTCATCTGGAATGAGAAGGAAGAGTAGGGGGAGAGAGGTGTCATCTGGAATGAGAAGGAAGAGTAGGGGGAGAGAGGTGTCATCTGGAATGGGAAGGAAGAGTAGGGGGAGAGAGGTGTCATCTGGAATGAGAAGGAAGAGTAGGGGGAGAGAGGTGTCATCTGGAATGAGAAGGAAGAGTAGGGGGAGAGAGGTGTCATCTGGAATGAGAAGGAAAAGTAGGGGGAGAGAGGTGTCATCTGGAATGAGAAGGAAGAGTAGGGGGAGAGAGGTGTCATCTGGAATGAGAAGGAAGAGTAGGGGGAGAGAGGTGTCATCTGGAATGAGAAGGAAGAGTAGGGGGAGAGAGGTGTCATCTGGAATGAGAAGGAAGAGTAGGGGGAGAGAGGTGTCATCTGGAATGAGAAGGAAGAGTAGGGGGAGAGAGGTGTCATCTGGAATGAGAAGGAAGAGTAGGGGGAGAGAGGTGTCATCTGGAATGAGAAGGAAGAGTAGGGGGAGAGAGGTGTCATCTGGAATGAGAAGGAAGAGTAGGGGGAGAGAGGTGTCATCTGGAATGGGAAGGAAGAGTAGGGGGAGAGAGGTGTCATCTGGAATGAGAAGGAAGAGTAGGGGGAGAGAGGTGTCATCTGGAATGAGAAGGAAGAGTAGGGGGAGAGAGGTGTCATCTGGAATGAGAAGGAAGAGTAGGGGGAGAGAGGTGTCATCTGGAATGAGAAGGAAGAGTAGGGGGAGAGAGGTGTCATCTGGAATGAGAAGGAAGAGTAGGGGGAGAGAGGTGTCATCTGGAATGAGAAGGAAGAGTAGGGGGAGAGAGGTGTCATCTGGAATGAGAAGGAAGAGTAGGGGGAGAGAGGTGTCATCTGGAATGAGAAGGAAGAGTAGGGGGAGAGAGGTGTCATCTGGAATGAGAAGGAAGAGTAGGGGGAGAGAGGTGTCATCTGGAATGAGAAGGAAGAGTAGGGGGAGAGAGGTGTCATCTGGAATGAGAAGGAAGAGTAGGGGGAGAGAGGTGTCATCTGGAATGAGAAGGAAGAGTAGGGGGAGAGAGATGTCATCTGGAATGAGAAGGAAGAGTAGGGGGAGAGAGGTGTCATCTGGAATGAGAAGGAAGAGTAGGGGGAGAGAGGTGTCATCTGGAATGAGAAGGAAGAGTAGGGGGAGAGAGGTGTCATCTGGAATGAGAAGGAAGAGTAGGGGGAGAGAGGTGTCATCTGGAATGAGAAGGAAGAGTAGGGGGAGAGAGGTGTCATCTGGAATGAGAAGGAAGAGTAGGGGGAGAGAGATGTCATCTGGAATGAGAAGGAAGAGTAGGGGGAGAGAGATGTCATCTGGAATGAGAGTGCACACAGGATGCCAAGTGTCTTTCCGCTTCCGAAACCCAATCTAGTTCATTTAAATGCCCCCCCCCCCCCCCATCTATCTCTCCCGTAATCCATAACACAATGATCACTCCCTCCACTACATGAACAAAGAGAAGCATTTACATTTCACAGTGTGACAGGATGGAGAGTGAGAGAGAGAGACTACCGTGGGGTATGTGCCAACAGCAACATTGGAAAAATCCTCTGAATTATCATTAACAGCAGACTCGTACATTTCCTCAGTGAAAACAATGTGCAAATGTCAAATTGGCTTTTTACCAAAATACCATACGGCAGACCACGTATTCACCCTGCACACCCTAATTGACCAAAATACTGTACGGCAGACCACGTATTCACCCTGCACAGCCTTATTGACAAACAAACAAACCAAGAACAAAGGCAAAGTCTTCGCATGCTTTGTTGATTTCAATTTAGGAGGGTCTGCTATACAAATTGATGGCCAGAATTGTTTATATATTTTTTATAACGTTCCCAACGTAAACGGACTATTTCTCAGGCCCAGATCGTAGAATATGCATATAATTTACAGAATATGATAGAAAACACTCCAAAGTTTCCAAAACTGTCAAAATATTGTTTGTGAGTATAACAAAACTGATTCTGCAGGCAAAAACCTGAGGAAATCCAACCCGGAAGTGCTTTTTTATTTTTTTTATCCCTGTTCTGTTGCCTGCCCCTCCATTTAAAGGCGTATCAACCATATTCCTTTTCCAATGGCTTCCTCAGGCTGTGACCAGGCTTTAGACATAGTTTCAGGCTTTTATTTTGAAAAATGAGCGAGCTTTTTCAAAACGAGTCAGGTGTCCTTTGATTAGTTCCTGCGCGTGAGAGGGGTAGCTCGACATTTTCTTTCTCTCTTTTATTGAGTAGGTTATCGTCCGGTTGAAATATTATCGATTATGTATGTTAACAACAACCTAAGCTGTGTTTTGGTATATTTCACTTGTGATTCCATGATTATAAATATTTTTTGGATTATTTTTGGATTTGGCGCTCTGCAATTCAGTGGTTGTTTAGGAAAATGATCCCGGTAACGGGATCCGTAGCGCCAAGACGTTTTAACATATGTTTCCCATGCTAATAAACAACTTAGAGATCTTAGAGATCCCTTCACCCCCATTCCCGCTCGGATCCCGTTAAAACCTCTCTGGGATATGTGGGACGCTAGCGTCCCACCTCAACAACAGCCAGTGAAATTGCAGGGTGTCAAATTAAAAACAACAGAAATCCCATAATTCAAATTCCTCAAACATACAAGTATTTCACACAATTGTAAGGATAAACTTCTTGTAAATCCAGCCACAGTGTCCGATTTCAAATAGGCTTTACGGCGAAAGCACAACAAACGATTATGTTAGGTCAGCACCTAGTCACAGAAAACCATAAAGCCGTTTTCCAGCCAAGGAGAGCCCTCACAAAAGTCAGAAATAGCGATTAAATTAATCACTAACCTTTGATGGTATTCATCAGATGGCACTCACAGGACTTCATGTTACACAATAAATGTGTGTTTTGTTCGATAAAGTTAATGTTTATGTCCAAAAACCTTCTTTGAAATTGGTGTGTTATGGTCAGAAATGCATTGTCTCAAACAAACATCCGGTGAAAGTGCAGAGAGCCACATCAAATTACAGAAATACTCATAAAAAACATTGATAAAAGATACAAGTGTTATGCATGGAAATATAGATAAACTTCTCCTTAATGCAACCGCTGTGTCAGATTTCAAAAACGCTTTACGGCGAAAGCACACCTTGCGATTATGGTTGGTAAGCGCCAAGTCACAGAAAAACATACAGCCATTTTCCAAAGAATGAGAGGTGTCACAAAAGTCCAAAATAGCATTATAAATATTCACTTACCTTTGATGATCTTCATCAGAATGCACTCCCAGGAATCCCAGTTCCACAATAAATGTTTATTTTGTTCGATAAAGTCCATAATTTATGTCCAAATAACTCCTTTTTGTTCGCGCGTTTAGTTCACAAATCCAAACTCAGGAGGCGCGGGCAAGTCCAGGCGAAAATTCAGACGAAAAGTCATATTACAGTTTGTAGAAACATGTCAAACGATGTATAGAATCAATCTTTAGGATGTTTTTATCATAAATCTTCAATAATGTTTCAACCGGAGAATTCCTTTGTCTTTAGAAATGCAATGGAACGCAGCTAACTCTCACGGGTGCGCACGATACTGAGCTCATGGCACTCTGCCAGACATCTGGTTGAAACAGCTCTCATTCTCTCCCCCTTCACAGTAGAAGCCTCAAACAAGGTTCTAAAGACTGTTGACATCTAGTGGAAGCCTTAGGAAGTGCAATATCACCCCATAGACACTGTCTATTCGATAGGCAATGACTTGAAAAACTACACACCTCAGATTTCCCACTTCCTGGTTGTATCTTCTCTCACGTTTTTGCCTGCCATATGAGTTCTGTTATACTCACAGACATCATTCAAACAGTTTTAGAAATGTCAGAGATGTTTTCTATCCAAATCTACCAATTATATGCATTTTCTAGCATTTGCGCCTGAGTAGCAGGCAGTTTACTCTGGGCACCTTATTATCCAAGCTACTCAATACTGACCCCCAGTCCCAAAGAAGTTAACGGGATTGATTTGACAACATCCAGTGAAACTGCAGCGTGACAAATTCAAAAACAGAAATTCTCATAATAAGAATTCATTAAACATACAAGTGTTATACATCAAAATATAGCTTAACTTCTTGTTAATCCAGCCACAGTGTCAGATTTCAAAAAGGCTTTACGGCAAAAGCAAACCATGCGATTATCTGAGTACAGCACCCCGCATACAAACACAAGAAAGTCCTATTTCACCAGCCAGGTGCGACACAAAAATCTGAAATAACGATATAATTCATGCCTTACCTTTGAAGATCTTCTTATGTCCCAGAAACATCACAAATGGTCCTTTTGTTCGATACATTTCTTCTTTATATCCCCAAAATGTCAATTTATTTGGTGCGTTTGATTCAGAAATACACCGATTTCAACTCGCCCAACATGCCTACAAAGTATCTAATAAGTTACCTGTAAACTTGGTCCTAACATTTCAAACAACTTTCCTAATCCAACCTTAGGTATCCTAAAACGTAAATAATCGATAAAATTTGAGACGGGATAAACTGTGTTCAATACCGGACGAAAACAAAGTGAAGCACGTTCCAGGTCGCGCACACCAAAAGAGTCCCTCTGAGTGATATATGGAAATAATAGGGCTACTTCTTTATTTCTCAAAAGAAAAACTTCAACCAATTCCTAAAGACTGTTGACATCTAGTGGAAGCCATAGGAACTGCATGCAAATTCCTATTAAAAAGAGCTTCCCATAGAAACGTTATAGAAAACACATTGACCTCAAAACATTTTTTCCCTGGATGGATTGTGCTCGGGGATTCGCCTGCCAAATCAGTTCTGTTATACTCACAGACATTATTCAAACAGTTTTAGAAACTTCAGAGTGTTTTCTATCCAAATCTACTAATACTATGCACATCCTAGCTTCTGGTCCTGAGTAGCAGGCAGTTTACTTTGGGCACGCTTTTCATCCGGATGTCAAAATACTGCCCCCTAGCCTTAAGAAGTTTTAAAATGAATTGAAATTGAATTGAGAGGGAGACAGAGAGATAGACTTTTACTACCATCTGTCTACGTTCTCTCTCCCATCTGTCTACCATCTCTACGCCGTCTGTCTATCGTCTGTCTACCATCTTTCTACCATCCGTCTACTAACCGTCTACCATCCGTTTCCCGTCTCTCTATCGTCTCTCTACCGTCTCTCTCTCTCTCCCTCTCTCTCTCAACCTTTTCCTCCACTATCTCTCTTCTCTCTCAACTACAAATGTAGAGAGGGTAGTGTGAAGCAGAGGTATAGGTGAGCCAGGTACAGACAGGCTGGTGTTAGGAGTGAGAGGTGGTGGGTGTGCAGTGGAGGGGAAGAAGACAGAAGACCAGGAGGGAAACATACACACACACACACACACACACACACACACACACACACACACACACACACACACACACACACACACACACACACACACACACACACACACACACACACACACACACACACACACACACACACACACACACACACACACACACACACACACACTAGATTATTTTCTACAGCCACTGGTGAGCTGCTTGCATTCACAAAGGCCCAAAACACTAGTCACCACCTTAGAACGATCAGTTATATTTTATTAAACTCTCCGGCACACAGTAAGCCAGGGCTACGGTGTTAGAGTCATCTGATTGGCTAGGTTTACCCGCAGTCACCAAGCTCACCTAAATAACTCTTTGTGTCATCTGACACCCTCAGTTTTTTTCTCTGCCAAGAATGGGATCCTTCAAAAAGTATCATTTTCATATCATCAGCATACTGTAAGACGCAGTTACACGTGATATATAGTTCTAGTAGGACAAACAGCCGTCTGAGACTCTACAGGCTGCCTGTTCTCTGCTGGGTAATTCTATCCCATCCTGCCTAACAAACCTTAGCAGCCCAATGTGTCTTGTGACAATGGGCAAGCAATTCACAGCAGATAGCCCTCTTATCAGGAGATTCAGTTGGAGAGGATGTAAATGGAGAGAGCGGCGGTCCTGGGAGGAAAGGCGTCTGGAGAGAAGACTAGGCCCAGAGCACAGGGAATAATACCAAATTGAAGTGTCATATGGAAATTAATAAACTGACAACCAGAGCAAATTGGGTATCAGGGCAATAGAAAGCGAGAGCTTGGCTATCGGATGTAAAAACTGTCCGGATGGATTGTAAACAGCCTTTGGGGTTCTTTACCCCACGCTGCATTAGCAGTCACTGAGAATGTTATGTTTTATGACCAAACACAATATGGAGGAAAATGAAATATGTGATTGGAATATGTGTTAGTTTGGGTGTTAGAGAGAGAGAGAGAGAGAGAGAGAGAGAGAGAGAGAGAGAGAGAGAGAGAGAGAGAGAGAGAGAGAGAGAGAGAGAGAGATATAGAGATAGGATTGAGAGAGAGAGAGAGATAGGATGGAGAGAGAGAGAGAGATAGGATGGAGAGAGAGAGAGAGAGAGAGAGAGAGGAGAAAAAGTATTGATATTTTGGGCATAAACACTCCTCCTAATGGGTCTGGAGAGTCTTAGTGCGGGATCGATAGGAAGACGGGAACAATGGCAGAAATACGGGATGTATCTGTAGGAAATACACCTCTCACCTACTGTGAGGAGTTTGGGGGAGGTGGGAGGGAGGTAGTGGGGAGACGGGGGGAGGCTGGGGGAAGCGTGAGAGGAGCAGTGGGAGGAGCAGAGAGACAGGAGAGGCTGAATCTTAATGTACTTAATGTATTTTTCATGGGAATCTGATTGATGAATAGTGATTTGTAGTTTATCTTTGTGCCTGGGATGAACCTATCCAGCCTGAGGAAGACAGGGGGATGGAGGGATGAACCTATCCAGGCTGAGGAAGACAGGGGGATGGAGGGATGAACCTATCCAGACTGAGGAAGACAGGGGGTGGAGGGATGAACCTATCCAGACTGAGGAAGACAGGGGGATGGAGGGATGAACCTATCCAGACTGAGGAAGACAGGGGGATGGAGGGATGAACCTATCCAGGCTGAGGAAGACAGGGGGGATGGAGGGATGAACCTATCCAGGCTGAGGAAGACAAGGGGATGGAGGGATGAACCTATCCAGGCTGAGGAAGACATGAGAGTGGAGGGATGAACCTATCCAGGCTGAGGAAGACATGAGAGTGGAGGGATGAACCTATCCAGACGGAGGAAGACAGGGGGATGGAGGGATGAACCTATCCAGACTGAGGAAGACAGGGGGATGGAGGGATGAACCTATCCAGGCTGAGGAAGACATGAGAGTGGCGGGATGAACCTATCCAGACTGAGGAAGACAGGGGGATGGAGGGATGAACCTATCCAGACTGAGGAAGACAGGGGGATGGAGGGATGAACCTATCCAGACTGAGGAAGATATGAGAGTGGAGGGATGAACCTATCCAGACTGAGGAAGACAGGGGGATGGAGGGATGAACCTATCCAGGCTGAGGAAGACATGAGAGTGGAGGGATGAACCTATCCAGGCTGAGGAAGACATGAGAGTGGAGGGATGAACCTATCCAGACTGAGGAAGACAGGGGGATGGAGGGATGAACCTATCCAGACTGAGGAAGACAGGGGGATGGAGGGATGAACCTATCCAGACTGAGGAAGACAGGGGGATGGAGGGATGAACCTATCCAGGCTGAGGAAGACAAGAGAGTGGAGGGATGAACCTATCCAGGCTGAGGAAGACAAGAGAGTGGAGGGATGAACCTATCCAGACTGAGGAAGACAGGGGGATGGAGGGATGAACCTATTCAGACTGAGGAAGACAGGGGGATGGAGGGATGAACCTATCCAGGCTGAGGAAGACAAGAGAGTGGAGGGATGAACCTATCCAGGCTGAGGAAGACAGGGGGATGGAGGGATGAACCTATCCAGGCTGAGGAAGACAAGGGGGTGGAGAAGTTACTGGAAGCGGAGTGGGGGAGCTGAAAAGGGAGATAGGTAGAAAACAGGCCTCTGTGTCTTGGTGGGGTAGAATACAGGCCTTTGTGTCTTGGTGGGGTAGAATACAGGCCTTTCTGTCTCGGTGGGGTAGAAAACAGGCCTTTGTATCTTGGTGGGGTAGAATACAGGCATTTGTATCTTGGTGGGGTAGAATACAGGCCTTTGTGTCTCGGTGGGGTAGAATACAGACCTTTGTGTCTCGGTGGGGTAGAATACAGACCTTTGTGTCTTGGTGGGGTAGAACACAGGCCTTTGTGTCTTGGTGGGGTAGAATACAGGCCTTTGTGTCTTGGTTGGGTAGAATACAGGCCTTTGTGTCTCGGTGGGGTAGAATACAGACCTTTGTGTCTCGGTGGGGTAGAATACAGGCCTTTGTGTCTCGGTGGGGTAGAATACAGACCTTTGTGTCTCGGTGGGGTAGAATACAGACCTTTGTGTCTTGGTGGGGTAGAACACAGGCCTTTGTGTCTTGGTGGGGTAGAATACAGGCCTTTGTGTCTCGGTGGGGTAGAATACAGACCTTTGTGTCTTGGTGGGGTAGAACACAGGCCTTTGTGTCTTGGTGGGGTAGAATACAGACCTTTGTGTCTCGGTGGGGTAGAACACAGGCCTTTGTGTCTTGGTGGGGTAGAATACAGGCCTTTGTGTCTTGGTGGGGTAGAATACAGGCCTTTGTATCTTGGTGGGGTAGAATACAGGCCTTTGTGTCTTGGTGGGGTAGAATACAGGCCTTTGTATCTTGGTGGGGTATAGGTGGAATGGTTTTATAAGAGAGGTAACCAGAGGTTTCAGGGGCTGAGGTCAGTAGTGAGGTAGTACTACACTCAGTATTACCAGAGGCTGAGGTCAGTAGTGAGGTAGTACCACAGTCAGTATTACCAGGGGCTGAGGTCAGTAGTGAGGTAGTACCACACTCAGTATTACCAGAGGCTGAGGTCAGTATTGAGGTAGTACCACAGTCAGTATTACCAGGGGCTGAAGTCAGTAGTGAGGTAGTACCACAGTCGGTATTACCAGGGGCTGAGGTCAGTAGTGAGGTAGTACCACACTCAGTATTACCAGAGGCTGAGGTCAGTAGTGAGGTAGTACCACAGTCAGTATTACCAGGGGCTGAGGTCAGTAGTGAGGTAGTACCACAGTCAGTATTACCAGGGGCTGAGGTCAGTAGTGAGGTAGTACCACAGTCGGTATTACCAGGGGCTGAGGTCAGTAGTGAGGTAGTACCACAGTCAGTATTACCAGGGGCTGAAGTCAGTAGTGAGGTAGTACCACAGTCAGTATTACCAGGGGCTGAGGTCAGTAGTGAGGTAGTACCACAGTCAGTATTACCAGGGGCTGAGGTCAGTAGTGAGGTAGTACCACAGTCAGTATTACCAGGTGCTGAGGTCAGTAGTGAGGTAGTACCGCAGTCAGTATTACCAGGGGCTGAGGTCAGTAGTGAGTTAGTACCACACTCAGTATTACCAGAGGCTGAGGTCAGTATTGAGGTAGTACCACAGTCAGTATTACCAGGGGCTGAGGTCAGTAGTGAGGTAGTACCACAGTCGGTATTACCAGGGGCTGAGGTCAGTAGTGAGGTAGTACCACACTCAGTATTACCAGAGGCTGAGGTCAGTAGTGAGGTAGTACCACAGTCAGTATTACCAGGGGCTGAGGTCAGTAGTGAGGTAGTACCACAGTCAGTATTACCAGGGGCTGAGGTCAGTAGTGAGGTAGTACCACAGTCGGTATTACCAGGGGCTGAGGTCAGTAGTGAGGTAGTACCACAGTCAGTATTACCAGGGGCTGAGGTCAGTAGTGAGGTAGTACCACAGTCAGTATTACCAGGGGCTGAAGTCAGTAGTGAGGTAGTACCACAGTCAGTATTACCAGGGGCTGAGGTCAGTAGTGAGGTAGTACCACAGTCAGTATTACCAGAGGCTGAGGTCAGTAGTGAGGTAGTACCACAGTCAGTATTACCAGGGGCTGAGGTCAGTAGTGAGGTAGTACCACAGTCAGTATTACCAGGGGCTGAAGTCAGTAGTGAGGTAGTACCACAGTCAGTATTACCAGGGGCTGAGGTCAGTAGTGAGGTAGTACCACAGTCAGTATTACCAGGGGCTGAAGTCAGTAGTGAGGTAGTACCACAGTCAGTATTACCAGGGGCTGAAGTCAGTAGTGAGGTAGTACCACAGTCAGTATTACCAGGGGCTGAAGTCAGTAGTGAGGTAGTACCACAGTCAGTATTACCAGGGGCTGAGGTCAGTAGTGAGGTAGTACCACAGTCAGTATTACCAGGGGCTGAGGTCAGTAGTGAGGTAGTACCACAGTCAGTATTACCAGGTGCTGAGGTCAGTAGTGAGGTAGTACCACAGTCAGTATTACCAGGGGCTGAGGTCAGTAGTGAGGTAGTACCACACTCAGTATTACCAGAGGCTGAGGTCAGTATTGAGGTAGTACCACAGTCAGTATTACCAGGGGCTGAGGTCAGTAGTGAGGTAGTACCACAGTCGGTATTACCAGGGGCTGAGGTCAGTAGTGAGGTAGTACCACACTCAGTATTACCAGAGGCTGAGGTCAGTAGTGAGGTAGTACCACAGTCAGTATTACCAGGGGCTGAGGTCAGTAGTGAGGTAGTACCACAGTCAGTATTACCAGGGGCTGAGGTCAGTAGTGAGGTAGTACCACAGTCGGTATTACCAGGGGCTGAGGTCAGTAGTGAGGTAGTACCACAGTCAGTATTACCAGGGGCTGAGGTCAGTAGTGAGGTAGTACCACAGTCAGTATTACCAGGGGCTGAAGTCAGTAGTGAGGTAGTACCACAGTCAGTATTACCAGGGGCTGAGGTCAGTAGTGAGGTAGTACCACAGTCAGTATTACCAGAGGCTGAGGTCAGTAGTGAGGTAGTACCACAGTCAGTATTACCAGGGGCTGAGGTCAGTAGTGAGGTAGTACCACAGTCAGTATTACCAGGGGCTGAAGTCAGTAGTGAGGTAGTACCACAGTCAGTATTACCAGGGGCTGAGGTCAGTAGTGAGGTAGTACCACAGTCAGTATTACCAGGGGCTGAAGTCAGTAGTGAGGTAGTACCACAGTCAGTATTACCAGGGGCTGAAGTCAGTAGTGAGGTAGTACCACAGTCAGTATTACCAGGGGCTGAAGTCAGTAGTGAGGTAGTACCACAGTCAGTATTACCAGGGGCTGAGGTCAGTAGTGAGGTAGTACCACAGTCAGTATTACCAGGGGCTGAGGTCAGTAGTGAGGTAGTACCACAGTCGGTATTACCAGGGGCTGAGGTCAGTAGTGAGGTAGTACCACACTCAGTATTACCAGAGGCTGAGGTCAGTAGTGAGGTAGTACCACAGTCAGTATTACCAGGGGCTGAGGTCAGTAGTGAGGTAGTACCACAGTCAGTATTACCAGGGGCTGAGGTCAGTAGTGAGGTAGTACCACAGTCGGTATTACCAGGGGCTGAGGTCAGTAGTGAGGTAGTACCACAGTCAGTATTACCAGGGGCTGAGGTCAGTAGTGAGGTAGTACCACAGTCAGTATTACCAGGGGCTGAAGTCAGTAGTGAGGTAGTACCACAGTCAGTATTACCAGGGGCTGAGGTCAGTAGTGAGGTAGTACCACAGTCAGTATTACCAGAGGCTGAGGTCAGTAGTGAGGTAGTACCACAGTCAGTATTACCAGGGGCTGAGGTCAGTAGTGAGGTAGTACCACAGTCAGTATTACCAGGGGCTGAAGTCAGTAGTGAGGTAGTACCACAGTCAGTATTACCAGGGGCTGAGGTCAGTAGTGAGGTAGTACCACAGTCAGTATTACCAGGGGCTGAAGTCAGTAGTGAGGTAGTACCACAGTCAGTATTACCAGGGGCTGAAGTCAGTAGTGAGGTAGTACCACAGTCAGTATTACCAGGGGCTGAAGTCAGTAGTGAGGTAGTACCACAGTCAGTATTACCAGGGGCTGAGGTCAGTAGTGAGGTAGTACCACCGTCAGTATTACCAGGGGCTGAGGTCAGTAGTGAGGTAGTACCACAGTCGGTAATACCAGGGGCTGAGGTCAGTAGTGAGGTAGTACCACAGTCAGTATTACCAGGGGCTGAGGTCAGTAGTGAGGTAGTACCACAGTCAGTATTACCAGGGGCTGAGGTCAGTAGTGAGGTAGTACCACAGTCGGTATTACCAGGGGCTGAGGTCAGTAGTGAGGTAGTACCACAGTCGGTATTACCAGAGGCTGAGGTCAGTAGTGAGGTAGTACCACAGTCAGTATTACCAGGGGCTGAAGTCAGTAGTGAGGTAGTACCACAGTCAGTATTACCAGGGGCTGAGGTCAGTAGTGAGGTAGTACTACCTGACTTCCAATGGCACGTTGTGTTAGCTAATCAAAGTTTATAATTTTAAAAGGCAAATTGATCATTAGATAATCCTTTTGCAATTATGTTAGCACAACTGAAAACTGTTGTTCTGATTAAAGAAGCAATAAAACTGGCCTTCTTTAGACTAGTTGAGTATCTGGAGCATCAGCATTTGTGGGTTCGATTACAGGCTCAAAATGGCCAGAACTAGTCTAAAGGCCAGTTTTATGCTTCTTTATCAGCAAGAGTTTTCAGCTGCCCTAACATAATTGCAAAAGGGTTATCTAATGATCAATTAGCCTTTTAAAATTATAAACTTGGAATAGCTAACACAACATGCCATTGGAACACAGGAGTGAGGGTTTCTGATATGGGCCTCTGTACGCCTACGTAGATATTTCATAAAACTCTGCCGTTTCCAGCTACAATAGTCATTTACAACACTAACAATGTCTACACTGTATTTCTGATCAATTTGATGTCATTTTAACGAACAAAAAATTTGCTTTCCTTTAAAAAACAAGGACATTTCTAAATGACACCATACTTTTGAACGGTAGTGTACCTGTACACGTACAGTCAAACATGCAAGCACATCCACACACACAATCTGTCTTCTTCACACACAAATACACAGAGTGATATATAATTTTTTATGGGCGTACCTGAAGAAGGTTTTAAGTACATTATTTCACAGAACATTAACTCCCCTGGTGGGGGAGACAGGTGAGGAGAGGGGAGAGAAAGGAAGGGAGGCAATAGAACCAGACGCCAGTCGGCCAAAGAGATGACTGCCTCCTACCTGCTTTCCTTCTCACCCTTGTCTTCCTTCCTGTTACCCTTCCTCCTTCAACAGATGACTCCTCCCCCTTTCTCTCCCCTCTCGTCAGGGCTCCCGAGTGGCGCAGCAGTCTAAAGCATTGCATAGCAGTGCTAAAGGCATCACTACAGACCCTGGTTTGATTTCAGGCTGTATCACAACCGGCCGTGATTGGGAGTCCCATAGGGCGGGGCACAATTGGCCCAGCGTTGTCCTGGTTTGGCCGGGCTAGATAGTCATTGTAAATAAGAATTTCTTCTTAAACTGACTTGCCTAGTTAAATAAAGGTTTAATAAAATAACACTATGTATGGATGTTCAGCACTTCTCGTAACACACTAACGATAACATGACCTCTGACCTTTAACCTTGGGTTTGACCACTACGTTCCTCTGGGTCTCATAAACACAGCCAGTTCAACAACACGAGTCGTATTGCAGTACGTTTAACAAGCCCCTCTGTGATTCTGTAGAACCCAGCTTCTGATCTGAGAGAGAAAACAGAGAGGAGAAGTGGCAACCCTTTTCAATGTGGATGTATTGATTAACATGAGTTAGAGTAGTTAACATGACGATTGCATTGATCAATACATTTACAAGGTGCAAAGCATAACCATGGACCGCGTGTTTACTTACGCATGATTCACAAACTATGATTCACAAACTATGATTCACAAACTATACATAACCATACCGTACGAGACACTGTGACATAACACACGCGGCATGACAACAGAACAATATTGCACATAATACAATACGTCAACGACACAGTAAAAGCAATAGTGGATAGCGTGACAGACGGAAAGAGAATGCTCAGTGCACATAACACATTAGCTGTGTTCGATTACCCATACTAACATAATGTATACTACATACTATGTACTATTAGTTCATTTAGTATACTGTAAACAAACAGTATCGTTTCAGTTGAGAGCACTAGCGCTTCGCCTGTCTACCGGAAGTCGATGCTGTTGCTATGCAACCTCTTACCTAGCTTGCTATTATGATACATGACTAGATAGACATTTTACAATTTCGGGTGTGTTTGTAAATTCCTTCTGAAGTGCCAGAGTGACAACGCAATCCACAGCATTTTCAGATTGTCGTTTCGCTATTTTGAGCATCCGAGCGCTCGCTGGACGCTCTGGCCGAGGAGATGTGTTGATCAGAGCTTTCTGACCTCACAACGGCGGTCAAGCACCCACGCTAACTGGCGAATAGCTACTTCCAGACACAAATGAGAGAAACACCTCACAAGGACCATTTTACTCACATTAGCAGAGCTGGTTAGGCTGTTTTCAGGTTATTCAGAGCGTTGTTGACTCTACCTGTGCTGCTGGCAACAATTTAAATGCTGACGTTTACTGACACCAGCCACATTCAACGGGTGTTGAGCGTTCATAAATTCGTCAGTTATTCTGCACTCTGACACACTCAGATGACAGGGCTCTGAAATCGTAGTAGATAGCCATCATTTTACAATGTCCATTGAGAACGACTATACCACTTGGCTAAGAATGAAGTGAATAATCTAGTCAATAAACATTGGGTAGATAGAGAGCATACAGTTCATATACTGCCTGTATTATTAGCCAGCTAACGTTAGGTAACTAGCTAACGTAGCGGTACATACTGCTGTAATGCTATTCGGGTCGTGAGGATAGCGTAGCAAACCAATTGTCAGCCAACGTAACGTAACTTATTTTGAAAAGTCATTACTTTATTACATTGCTCAACATTTTCTTAACATTTGTCATAATTAAAGCAATGAATTTGTTGCATATTTTCTGCCATTTTCTTCAAATCTGAAAACGTTGTGAAGCCGCGCCCATTTTCTGAAGAATTGCATTATGGGCCCTAAAAGCACAGAAATACTTTGGGTAATTTTGGCATACTAACTATATCCATACTATGACCAATAAGCATACTATGTACTCAATTCACATCACAAATAGTACTGTTAGTGCGGTCAGTATGAGTATTCGAACAAAGCTATTGTCTTTGATCGTTCGTTGCTCTGTATGGCTGCAGTCAACAGGATGAGATGACCTTGGTCAACAGGAGTGTTTCACAAACAACTGGATTATACTCACAAACCTGTGTATGTGCATCTAACACACACACACACACACACACACACACACACACACACACACACACACACACACACACACACACACACACACACACACACACACACACACACACACACACACACACACACACACACACACACACACACACACACACACAGAAACTCACTAAAGTACACTAACTCATACACACACACGGGCGGGCACACACAAACATGTACACACATGGCACACATACACACACACACGTACGCACACACACTCACACACACACATGTACACACACACACACATGTACACACACACATGTACACACACACATGTACACACGCGCACGCACACACACACGTACACACGCGCACGCGCACGCGTCACACACGCACACACGTCAGACTGCATGCAAGGACTGCCTAGGAATATAGGCAGATATAGGAGGTATCTTTCTCGTTACCAGGCAGGAATATAGGCAGATATAGGAGGCCTTTCTCTTCTTACCAGGCTGCTCAGGTTGTGGTACCACAGCTTTCTAGGAACACAATGATTGTATGAGTCAAAGAGCACCTCGCTAAAACACCCCGTTCCCTCACTGTGAGGCACTGTGTGTGTGTGTGTGTGTGTGTGTGTGTGTGTGTGTGTGTGTGTGTGTGTGTGTGTGTGTGTGTGTGTGTGTGTGTGTGTGTGTGTGTGTGTGTGTGTGTGTGTGTGTGTGTGTGTGTGTGTGTTGTTGTGCGTGTGTGTTGTTGTGCGTGTGTGTGTGTGTGTGTTGTTGTGTGTGTGTGTGTGGTTGTGCATGTGTGTGTGTGTGTGTGTGTGTGGTTGTGCATGTGTGTGTGTGTGTGTGTGTGTGTGTGTGTGTGTGTGTGTGTGTGTGGTTGTGCGTGTGTCTGGTTGTTTGTGTGTGTTGTTGTGTGTGTGTCTGGTGGTGTGTGTGTTTGGGGTTGAGTGTGTTTGTGGTTGTGTGAGACTGGTTGTTTGTTTGTGGTTGTGTGTGTGTGGCTGTGTGTGTGTGAGGTTGTGTGGTTGTGTGTGTGTGGCTATGTGTGTGTCTGGTTTTGTGTGTGTCTGGTTGTGTGTGTGTGACTGTGTGTGTGTGGCTATGTGTGTGTCTGGTTTTGTGTGTGTCTGGTTGTGTGTGTGTGGTTGTGTGTGTGTCTGGTTGTTTGTGTGTGTGTGTGTGTGTGGTTGTGTGTGTAGTTGTTGTGTGTTTGGTTGTGTGTGTGTGGTTGTGTGTGTGTCTGGTTGTTCGTGTGTGTTGTTGTGTGTTTGTCTGGTGGTGTGTGTGTGTGTGTGTGTGGTTGTGTGTGGTTGTTGTGTGTGTACCTGTGTGTTGTTGTGTGTGTGTGTGTGTGTTTGTGTGTGGTTGTGTGTTTGTTAAATGACATCAGCACTTCCCGAAATTTGACGTTTATGGACAAACGTTAGATTCTGCATTGAGTCTGCGAGAGCTTGTTGAGCTGCTACACTACTACTCAACTAATATCTTCACAGAAATCGAACTGACTCACAGAAAACACAACTGGCAGAGAACGGACGAGATGATGTGGTGTTTTTAGAGGGAATGCTACATTAAGGGGAACGTTTCTGGTCTGGATTGGAGAATATTTCCTCAAGGAATTTCTCTTCAAAAGCACATGATGGAGGGAGTGTGTGTGTGTGTTTATGTGTGTGTGTGTGTGTGTGTGTGTGTGTGTGTGTGTGTGTGTGTGTGTGTGTGTGTGTGTGTGTGTGTGTGTGTGTGTGTGTGTGTGTGTGTGTGTGTGTGTATGCCCTAAAGGTACAGAGTGGAGAGTAGGATAGGAGGGTTATTGGACTGGTGTCTTTTATCCCTCCACATTAATCCTTCCTAACGAGTCAGGCTTACAGACAGAAGGCCCCAAACCACAAACAGATTTCCCCTGTGTCTGCTTGTCTGTGTGTGTCTCTGTGTGTGTGTGTGTGTGTGTGTGTCTATATGTGTGTGTGCCTGTTTGTGTGTGTGTGTGTGTGTGTGTGTCTATGTGTTTGTTCTGTGTGTGTGTGTGTGTGTGTGTGTGTGTGTGTGTGTGTGTGTGTGTGTGTGTGTGTGTGTGTGTGTGTGTGTGTGTGTGTGTGTGTGTGTGTGTGTGTGTGTGTGTGTGTGTGTGTGTGTGTGTGTGTGTGTCTATATGGGTGTGTGTGTGTGTGTGTGTGTGTGTGTGTGTGTGTCTGTGTATGTGTGTGTCTGTGCATATGTGTCTGTGTGTGTGTGTGTGTGTCTATGTGTGTCTTTGTGTGTGTATGTGAATATGTGTCTGTGTGTTTTTTTGTCCGTGTGTGTGTGTGTGTGTGTGTGTGTGTGTGTGTGTGTGTGTGTGTGTGTGTGTGTGTGTGTGTGTGTGTGTGTGTGTGTGTGTGTGTGTGTGTTATTGGAGGATGGATAATCTGTGATTAGATTTGGGACAGAGGGCTTTTGCCCACACATAAACATACATTGTGTGTGTGTGTGTGTGTGTGTGTGTGTGTGTGTGTGTGTGTGTGTGTGTGTGTGTGTGTGTGTGTGTGTGTGTGTGTGTGTGTGTGTGTGTGTGTGTGTGTGTGTGTGTGTGTGTGTGTGTGTGTGTGTGTGTGTGTGTGACTGGGGCCTGTAGTTTCCACGGCGAGGAGATGCTTTGGCCTCATTAACCAGACTTTGATGTTGTTTCTGTTTTTGTTTTTGTTTTTCAGTTTGTTCAATCTCTCATTTATTTGTTTGTTCCTTTCTTTTATATGAACTATCCATCTTCTCTCTCCCAGCACCCAGAACCCCCCATCCTTTACCCGCCTCTGTTTCATTAGGAAGTTATTAACTTCCATTATACGCCTCTCGCCTCTGTTTTGTTAGTCGTATTGATAAACTTGTAGAGATGTACATTATTATAATAGAGGTTTTTACCATTCTACCAGGGAACTCTTTTGAGGAAAACCTGGTAGTAATTCTCAAAGACCAATAGAATGCCTTTCAAAGTGAATCCTTTGCCACAATAGGCCTTCACAGTCTAGTATTAGCCAATAGGGTGATGCTTTGATGGAAGTATATAAGTCAAAACAGATGAGTCATGGACGGTGAGGTCACAGCGTGACACCTTAAAGCGACTGACGTCTTCATATCTCAGACAAAGTTTAATTTGCTGAACCACATCCCCCTCTGCATCTCTCTGGCAGCCTTCATCTAACACCTCATCCTTTTTGTTTTATTTTCCATCCAATATAACATTTCAACACTCTTTGTTCTCCAAGTTTATATCACTTCAGGATCCTACATGGCTCAAGGACGGGTTTGCAGACTCAACCCAACGATGCAATGAGCTGCACTCACTTCTCTTCAGTCCTTTAACAATCAGACCAGACTAGACGCCCTCCCTCTCTTTCTCTCTCTCTGACTGTTTAAATAAGGGGCTTTCTCTAATAACAGTCATCCTTATTATCCCTGATAATCCTCTCACATCTTTAACGTAGTGAGAGATGGAGCTGAATTGACTCATTCAGCACTCTCCTCTCCTGTCCTCCATTGCTCCTTTCACTGGTCTGAAAAGGCAGAATTAGCCTTGTAGTTACAGAAAGTGCTGCTCATCTTTTTTCAGTCTCTACAGTCTAGTCTAGTCAAATTCCCTGCTTTACATTGATAGCCATGCCATAGGATAGGAAGGATGTTTTTCTCAGAAGAAAGGACAGGAAAGATGTTTGGCTTGGAGGAACGGACAGGAAGGATGTTTTTCTCAGAAGAAAGGACAGGAAAGATGTTTGGCTTGGAGGAACGGACAGGAAGGATGTGTTTTTCTCAGAAGAAAGGACAGGAAAGATGTTTGGCTTGGAGGAACGGACAGGAAAGATGTTTGGCTTGGAGGAACGGACAGGAAAGATGATTGGCTTGGAGGAACGGACAGGAAGGATGTGTTTTGCTCAGAAGAAAGGATAGGAATGATGTCTGGCTCGGAGGAAAGAAGGAAGCCAGCAAACTAGGATAAAAAAAAAGAAACAAATGAGTGAATAAATGACTGTGAGTTCTCTAGAGAGAAGTTTCTCTGATGATCTTTAAAACGTTAGAGTCTCTGTCTCTCTTGTTTCTTACAACCTCATGTTAATCACATTAGCCTACGTTAGCTCAACCGTACACAGATCCCGTAGAGATTTTTAAGATCCTCACAGTGGTTCATCCTTTAAAAGTTTGGAGCTTACCGTTTGTGGTAGAAGGTGGCAGATTGTGGTAAATTGCGTAATTCTGTTTTAACAATGGCTGACACTTAAATAATTTACCATAGAATTCTGCGGCACCCCGCAAGCTGTGCTGCAGTACACCGCAACTTTCAACCTCACTAGGGTACGTGGGACGCTAGCGTCCCACCTGGCCAACATCCAGAAAAATTGCAGAGCGCCAAATTCAAAAACAGAAATACTCATTCATAAAATTCATAAAACATGCAAGTGTTGTACATTGATTTAAAGATGAACTTCTTGTTAATCCAACCATTGTGTCAGATTTCAAAAAGGCTTTATGGCGAAAGCATACCATGCGATTATCTGAGAACAGCGCCCAGCAGACAAATCATTACAAACAGTTACCAGCCAAGTAGAGGAGTTACACAAAACAGAAATAGCAATAAAATGAATCACTTACCTTTGATGATCTTCATATGGTTGCACTAACAAGACTCCCATTTACTCAATAAATGTTATTTTTGTTCGATAAAGTCCCTCTTTATATCCAAAAACCTCCATTTTGTTTGTGTTTTCTTCAGTAATCTACAGGCTCAAAGTCAGTCACTACAGGCAGACGAAAAATCCAAATAGTATCCGTAAAGTTCGTAGAAACATGTCAAACGATGTTTATAATCAATCCTCAGGTTGTTTTTAACCTAAATAATCGATAATATTTCAACCGGACAAAAACGTAGTCAACATAAAAGATAAACAAGAAAGGCGCACTCTCGGTCGTGCGCATGGAAAAGCTCTGGGACACTGTAGGGTCCACTCATTCAGAGTGGTCTTACTCCCTCATTTTTCAGAATACAAGCCTGAAACAATTTCTAAAGATTGTTGACATCTAGTGGAAGCCATAGGAAGTGCAATTTGAGTCCTAAGTCAATGGATACTGTAATGGCATTCAATTGAAAACTACAAACAAAAAATCCCACTTCTTGGATGGATTTTTCTCAGGTCTTTGCCTGCCAAATCAGTTCTGTTATACTCACAGACATTATTTTAACAGTTTTGGAAACTAGAGTCTTTTCTATCCAAATCTACTAATTATATGCATATACTAGCTTCTGGGCCTGAGTAGCAGGCAGTTTACTTTGGGCACACTTTTCATCCGGAGGTGAAAATAGTGCCCCCTACCCTAGTGAAGTTCAAGGAAGAACCACTATATGTGAGTGAGTGTGTGTGTGTGTGTGTGTGTGTGTGTGTGTGTGTGTGTGTGTGTGTGTGTGTGTGTGTGTGTGTGTGTGTGTGTGTGTGTGTGTGTGTGTGTGTGTAAAGATGTGGCCCCTCCCTGTAGAGAACATCAGCCTGTGTCCTGGGGTTTGAGTGAAAGCAGGCATCTCCCTGGAAGCCCAAAACGTCAGCCCCCACGCTGTGGCACCTGAAACGTCAGCCCCCACGCTGTGGCACCTGAAACGTCAGCCCCCACGCTGTGGCACCTGAAACGTCAGCCCCCACGCTGTGGCACCTGAAACGTCAGCCCCCAAGCTGTGGCACCTGAAACGTCAGCCCCCACGCTGTGGCACCTGAAACGTCAGCCCCCACGCTGTGGCACCTGAAACGTCAGCCCCCACGCTGTGGCACCTGAAACGTCAGCCCCCACGCTGTGGCACCTGAAACGTCAGCCCCCACGCTGTGGCACCTGACAGCTCTTTCCATTTCCCATTTCAGCTGGTGACATCGGAGCAGGAGGTACATTGGCGAGTAATATTTGATATGTGTATATACAGTATATTATATATACTTCACATGCCACTCGTAATAAAACGATGCATAAAGCCCATTACATGAATGATCTGACTGTATAAAGATAAACAGCAATGTGCAAGAGACTATATAAACTATGTGCCAGAGACTATATGAACTATGTGCCAGAGACTATATGAACTATGTGCCAGAGACTATATGAACTATGTGCCAGAGACTATATGAACTATGTGCCAGAGACTATATGAACTATGTGCCAGAGACTATATGAACTATGTGCCAGAGACTATATGAACTATGTGCCAGAGACTATATGAACTATGTGCCAGAGACTATATGAACTATGTGCAATCAATAATTATACGTTTGGCTGACTAGGGGCAAGGAATGGTCATGAGAACGGAATACTAAATATACATTTATTTAATTACTTTATAAAATCAATTGGATTTACATACAGTGCATTCGGAAAGTACTCAGACCCCTTGACTTTGTCCACATTTTGTTTACGTTACAGCCTCATTCTAAAACGGAGAGACCTGAAAATAGCTGTACAGTGACGCTCCCCATCCAACCTGACATAGTTTGAGAGGATCTGCAGAGAAGAATGGGAGATACTCCCCAAATACAAGTGTGCCAAGCTTGTAGCGTCATACCCAAGAAGACTCTAGGCTCTAATCGTTGCTTCAACAAAGTACTGAGTAAAGGGTCTGAATACTTATATACATAAATGTGATATTTCAGTTGTAAATTTTGAATAAATGTAATACATTTATATAGCTTTGTCGTTATTTTATTTTATTTATTTAGTTTTTTAGAATAAGGCCATAACGTTACAAAATGTGGAACAAGTCAAGTGGTCTAAATATGTTCCAAAAGCACTGTACAGGGCATGAAGCTTAAGTTACAAGGCAATACCGACATTAACAACGCGTCATTCTAAACACGTATATCTTACAGTTAACTTTAACGATAAAGCATGAACAGAGAGATGCTTATCAGGCCAGAGGCCTAGGAAGCCTGGGAAATGAGAATTGATCATACAAAATCACATTTTATTTGTCACATGCGCCGAATGCAACCGTCCTCCATGGACTGGATACAGGATAAGATAGGGAACAACAGACCATTCCATTTATAACATCTGACGATGGAACCTTTCAACCCAAAACCAACAACCATTGACCAATCAAACGATACCAATTTTACAATAACCCAAACACTCCCAGGCCCAATATCCAGAGGGTGTCACAGCATCTAAAGG
>NC_092107.1:37474842-37477342 GCF_045679555.1 Salvelinus alpinus
GGAACACAACCAAACACGATGAGGTACAATACTGCAGTCACACTGTGGAACACAACCAAACACGATGAGGTACAATACTGCAGTCACACTATGAAACACAACCAAACACGATGAGGTACAATACTGTAGTCACACTGTGAAACACAACCAAACAGGATGAAGTACAATACTGTAGTCACACTGTGGAACACAACCTAACACGATGAGGTACAATACTGCAGTCACACTGTGGAACACAACCAAACACGATGAGGTACAATACTGCAGTCACACTGTGGAACACAACCTAACACGATGAGGTACAATACTGCAGTCACACTGTGGAACACAACCTAACACGATGAGGTACAATACTGCAGTCACACTGTGGAACACAACCAAACACGATGAGGTACAATACTGCAGTCACACTGTGGAACACAACCAAACACGATGAGGTACAATACTGCAGTCACACTGTGGAACACAACCAAACACGATGAGGTACAATACTGCAGTCACACTATGAAACACAACCAAACATGATGCGGTACAATACTGCAGTCACACTGTGGAACACAACCAAACACGATGAGGTACAATGCTGCAGTCACACTGTGGAACACAACCTAACACGATGAGGTACAATACTGCAGTCACACTATGAAACACAACCACACACGATGAGGTACAATACTGCAGTCACACTGTGGAACACAACCAAACACGATGAGGTAGAATACTGCAGTCACACTATGAAACACAACCAAACACGATGAGGTACAATACTGTAGTCACACTGTGAAACACAACCAAACACGATGAGGTACAATACTGCAGTCACACTGTGGAACACAACCTAACACGATGAGGTACAATACTGCAGTCACACTATGAAACACAACCACACACGATGAGGTACAATACTGCAGTCACACTGTGGAACACAACCAAACACGATGAGGTACAATACTGCAGTCACACTATGAAACACAACCAAACACGATGAGGTACAATACTGTAGTCACACTGTGAAACACAACCAAACAGGATGAGGTACAATACGGCAGTCACACTGTGGAACACAACCAAACATGATGAGGAATGACTCTGCAAGTGTAGTATGGATTATTCATTAAGGCCAAGCCCATATTGATAAGGTTAGGTTGCAACTTGATCCAGATGAGTAACAGTTTTCTAGAGATGGTATAGCTAAATTATTTAAATATACATATATTTCAGAGAAATCAATCATCAGTAGATTGGACCTGATCAGAACTTATTTCATGAAAATCCTCCAAACAGATATGTTATGTATAAAAAGTGGAAGATCATGATTCTATCCTCCTGATTCCAGCTTACAAGCAAAAACTAAAGCAGGACGTACCAGCTCAATACTGAGGTGGTAAGATGATGCGGATGCTATGCTACAGTATGTTTTGCTAGCACAGACTGGAATATGTTCCGGGATTCATCCAATGGCATTGAGGAGTATACCAGCTCAGTCACCGGCTTCATCAATAAGTGCATCAACGACGTCGTCCACACAGTAACCGTACGTACATATCCCAACCAGAAGCCGTGGATTACAGGCAACATCTGCACCGTGCTAAAGGCTAGAACTGCCGTTTTCAAGGAGCGGGACACTAATCCGGATGCTTAAATCCCGCTATGTCCTCAGACCCTCAGAATTTCAAGATGGCGCCGAAGAACATGGCTGACGTTTTACATTCTCCCAACCAATTGTACAATTTTGTAATTTTATTTGTGTTTTGTGTAACTTAGTTTTTTACTTATTGTGTACATAATGTTGCTGTTACCGTCCCTTATGACCGAAAAATAACTTCTGGACATCAGAAAAGCGATTACTCACCATGGACTGGAAGAAACTTTTTCCTTTAACTAGACCGACGAGAAGGATGTCCTGATTTCACTGAAACAGGCCCAGATCCACGCCTTTTGCGTGAAGAAAAGACGCCGGAAAAGGGGACACAGATCGGGGATCCTTCTGAGAAGCCCCTCAGGGGTGCGTGCTCAGTCCCCTCCTGTACTCCCTGTTCATTCATGACTGTGTGGCCAAGCACGACTCAAACACCATCATTAAGTTTGCTGACGACACAACGGTGGTAGGCCTGATCACCGACAACGATGCGACAGCTTATAGGTAGGAAGTTAGAACCTTGGCAGTGTGGTGCCAGGACAGCAACCTCTCCCTCAATGTGAGCAAGACAAAGGAGATGAGGAAAAGGAGAGCAGAACTGGCCCCCATTCACATCGACGGGGATGTAGTGGACCGGGTGCCTAGCTAAATAAAAATTCAAAATAAGCATTTTGCTACACCCGCAATAACATCTGCTAAATATGTGTATGTGACCATTTAATATATCTTCATTATTGTTATTTTATTGTGTACCATAAATAAAAATATTTCTCTTTGTTTATTTAATAAATAATAATAAATAATAAATATTTTCATAACTCTATTTCCTGAACTGCATTGATGGTTAAGGGCTAGGAAGTA
>NC_092107.1:37482342-37544842 GCF_045679555.1 Salvelinus alpinus
CATAATAGCATCGTTTGCTTTCGCCGAAAAGCTATTTGAATTCTGACATGTTGGCTGGATTCACAACAAGTGTAGCTTTAATTTGGTATCTTTCATGTGTGATTTCATGAAAGTTAGATTTTTATAGTAATTTATTTGAATTTGGCTGCTCTGCATTTTTACTGGCTTTTGGCCAAGTGGGACGTTAGCGTCCCAGAGAAGTTAAGACATGAAGGACAGTCATTATGGAAAACTTCAAGGACTTTGAAAGTTTCTTCAAGTGCAAAAACCATCAAGTGCTATGATGAAACTGGCTCTCATGAGGAACGGTACAGGAAAGGAAGACCCAGAGTTACTTCTGCTGCAGAGGATAAGTTCATTAGAGTTACCAGCCTCAGAAATGGCAGCCCAAGTAAATGCTTCACGAACTTCAAGTTACAGACACATCTCAACATCAACTGTTTAGACGAGACTGTGTGAATCAGGCTTTCAAGGTTGAATTGCTGCAAAGAAACCACTTCTAAAGGACACCAATAAGAAGAAGATACTTTCTTGGGCTAAGAAACACGAGCAATGGACATTAGACCAGTGGAAACCTGTCCTTTGGTTTGGAGTCCATATTGGAGATTTTTGGTTCCAACCGCTGTGAGACGCAGTGTGGGTGAACGGATGATCTCTGCACGTGTATTTCCCACTGTGAAGCGTGTTATGGTCTGGGGGTGCTTTGCTGGTGACACTCTCTGATTTCCTTAGAATTCAAGGCACACTTAACCAGCATGGCTACCACAGCATTCTGCAGCGATACACCATCCCATCTGGTTTGGGCTTAGTGGGATTATTTTTTGTTTTTCAACAGGACAATGACCCTCCAGGCTGTGTAAGGGCTACTTTACCAAGCAGGAGAGTGATGGAGTCCTGCATCAGATGTCCTGGCCTCCACAATCCCCCGACCTCAACCAATTGCAATGGTTTGGATGAGTCAGACCGCATAGTGAAGGAAAAACAGTCATCAAGTGCTCAGCATATGTGTCCTTCAAGACATTCCAAGTGAAGCTGGTTGAGAGAATGCCAAGAGTATGCAAAGTTGTCATCAAGACAAAGGGTGGCTATTTGAAGAATCTCAAATATATTTTGATGTGTTTAACACTTTTTTGGTTCCTACATGATTCCATATTTTTTTTAACCTTTATTTAACTAGGCAAGTCAGTTAAAGAACAAATTCTTATTTACAATGCTGTAACTTATTTACGATGCCAGCCTACTGGGGAACAGTGGGTTAACTGCCTTGTTCAGAGGCAGAACGACATATTTTTACCTTGTCAGCTCAGGGATTTGATCCAGCAACCTTTCAGTTACTGACCCAACACTCTAACCACCAGGCTACCTGCCACCACAACTAGTTCATAGTTTTGATGTTTTCACTATTATTCTACAATGTAGAAAATAGTAAAAATAAAGAAAAACCCTTGAATTAGTAGGTGTTCTAAAACCTTTGACAGGTAGTGTATGTGTATGTTAATTGGAAGGTATACTGTATATGTGTACGTTAATTTAAAGGGAACATGTAGTATGTTAATTTGAAGGTATGTATGTGTTTGTTAATTTGAATGTATATATGTAACCGATGTGAAATGGCTAAGTAGTTAGCGGTGGTGCGCGCAAGCAGCCTTTCAGTCGGCGAATCAGTTACGTCACTTGCTCTGAGACCTTGAAGTAGGGGTTCCCCTTGCTCTGCAAGGGCCGCGACTTTTGTGGAGCGATGGGTAACGATGCTTCGTGGGTGACTGTTGTTGATGTGTGCAGAGGGTCCCTGGTTCGCACCCGTGTCGGGGCGAGGGGACGGTCTAAAGTTATACTGTTACATATATGGTATGATAATTTGAATGTATATGTGTGTATGTTAATTTAAAGGTATATATGTGCATGTTAACTTGAAGGTATACTGTTTATGTATATGTTAATTTGAGGCTATCAACGGTATGCTAATTTGAAGGTATATATGTGTATGTTAATTTGAAAGTTGTCATAACTGTCCTGTAAGGCTTTGCAATAAATAACTTCAACCAGTCCCGCTGTCAACCGCAGAGTGGGGGAGAAGGGAACTGGTGGGGGATGACAGCTCACTCCCTCCCTGTTGTAAATCAAGGACAGAACATTCAGCTCTCTCCCTCCCCAAATTCACCTAAGGAATGTGCCTTTGTTTCAAAATACATTTTCCCGCCAAAACTCTAACACGTTCTAAACCGAATACTGGAACAATATTTCTAATGTGAAACGTGTGGAATGGGCAGAGGTGACCTAAAAGAACGCTGATGTCGGTACGATTGTTATTTTGTGATTAAACATTTTATAAAGGAAATACTGTAACTTGAAAAGTATGTGAAGCGTTCATCCGAGGCGTTCTGCATGAAGAATGAAAAGGATGAAAGTGTTTTTGTTAAAAAAGGAATAGAATTTTAGAAACTGTAAGAGGTATTTGCTTCTATAACTTTGTACAAATATGTAATCACCGCCCCCTTGAGTGAGGTCAGAGAGCGTGTCAGCCTGATGGAACCGCCCCTTTGAATGAAATGGTGGGTTAACATATCAGACCAGAAAGACATCGAGCTGCAGCTCACATTTAAAGTGGTTGGAACTCTGAATCTCAACACGAGGTGGAGACGATAAACTCACCTCCCGGGACAATCACTGGTATGGCTGATTAGCTGTGCTAACTAAAGTATCTAGAAAAGTGAATTTAAGTGGGACCATCCTACTACTCTGCTCACACCATCGTATTATGCTACTCTCAACTCACTGGGAACCATCTACACGGCTGGCTAACCTATCTTCAAAGAAGCATCTTCCACAGCGAATGGAAGTAGAATTAATTCTGTATTTTATTGTCGTGTAGTCCTCTGTTCAGGAATACACGACAAGTCACCGGAAACTGGATGACGGCAGAGAACAACAGCAGTAGACGGGTGAGAACCTATTTTGGACAATCAGAGCCTTACAAGCATGCCGCGAAAAGGCCCAACTCCCTTTCCACGGCGGCCTGGTTCTGACAGAAGTGCACGAAGAACCAAGGCATTTACACGTAAATACATTCATGATTTCTTACTCCAAGCGGGCGGCGGTTCGTGTGCAAAGTATATGATTACTGTGGGTGTAGTTTCTAAATGTACCAAAGTATAAAAGCTCTGTCCCTCTCTCTCTCTCGCCCTGTCTTTTGTATCAAGCAGCCATATTGTGTCAGTCCGCAAGGGACCTGTTTCTAATTAAGTGTGTATGTTTATCCTTTGTTACCATTTAGTTAGATAGGCTCTGGTTTTTGCTGATGCAGGAGGTTACGACCTTTCAGAATGATGATATGATACGAGGTTATGGTTAATAAGTAGACTGTTTATGGATATAAAGGCTAAAAAAGGCTAAATAAAGGCTAAAAACCTTATAGAGTTTAATTGGAGAGATGGTATCTCTTTAAAGAACCACTCTCGTGGTGATGATACATTGAATCTAGAAACAGCAGGAGTTCAAACTATAGAACCCAGTTCTTACATCTGAATATAAAAATATATTTTATCAAACAAAACTATGCTGCATTTTAGCTCTGGAACCCTCAGGATGACAAATCAGAGCAAGATTATTGGATGTAAGTACATTATTTACCTTCAGAGGTGAATGAATCAAACCAGTTGCCGTGATAAAAGTGTTTTGTTGTAGTGCACTATCCTCAAACAACAGCGTGGCATTTTTTCACTTTAGTTCATGTAAATTGTGTTTTGTTGTAGTGCACTCTCCTCAAACAACAGCGTGGCATTTTTTCACTTTAGTTCATGTAAATTGTGTTTTGTTGTAGTGCACTCTCCTCAAACAACAGCATGGTATTCTTTTCACTTTAGTTACTGTAAAATGGACACTGCAGTTCGATTAACAAGAATTTAAGATTTCTGCCCATATAAGACATCTCTACGTCCTGAAAAGTTGGCTGTTGTTTACAATGTCATTTTAGTCACATTTGCGCACGTTAGCAACAACCGTGCCGGTTTAGGAACACCCATCCCGTAGAGGTTAACTTCTTATGGCTGAAGGGGCAGTATTGAGTAGCTTGGATGAAAAGGTGCCCATTGTAAACGGCCAGCTCCTCAATCTCAGTTGCTAATATATGCATATTATTAGTAGTATTGGATAGAAAACACTCTAAAGTTTCTAAAACTGTTTGAATTATGTCTGTGAGATAACCAGAAATCATATTGGCAGGCAAAATCCTGAGTTGAAATCAAAACAGGAAGTGAGAAATCTGAGCTTTGTATGTATTCACCAGAGTCCCGAATGAAATCCAATTGAGATATTAAAGATGTTGCACTGCCTAGGGGTTCCACTAGATGTCAACCATCAATAGAACTTATAATGAGACTTCTATGATGTAGTGGGAGTGAATGATAGCAGAATCAGTCAGGTGTCCATCAAGCAGCCATTTTCTGATCATGCTTTTTCATCATGGAAGTCACCTACGTTCCAGTGCTCACGCAGACAAGAAAGAATACTCCGGTTGGAACTTTATTGAAGCTATATGTTAAAAACATCCTAATGATTGATTCTGTACTTAGTTTGAAATGTTTCTTCGACCGGTAATATCACATTTTGAAGTTTTTGTCCGATATAAAGCTGACCAGAATTAGCGTTTGGACATGTTTACCAAACGCGCTAACAATTGGACATAAATAACAGATTTTCTTGAACTAAACAAACATTTATTGTGGACCTGGGATTCCTGGTGTGCTTTCTGATGTAGATCATCAAAGGTAAGGGAATATTTAGCATGTATTTTCTTGTTTATGGTGACGCCATCTTTGCAGCTGTGGTATTTTACTTTTGAGCGCCGTCTCAGATTATAGCGTGCATTTCTTTTTCCGTAAAGTTTTTTTGAGATTAAGTTAAAGGCTTCTTAGAGTTACGACTCATGAGAATTAAGTACGGTTTAGTATTTCTCCAATGCACCTGGCTTAAGCTACCTGAAGCTTTCTTAATCATAGTTAAATAGGCAGACATAGGAAATAGCTACGGATAGGTGGAAGCAAACCCCCGTCTTGAGTCAATACTGCCATCTATTGGTTAACAAATATACCAGGTTACTACAAAACCCAAACTACACTCATTAGAACAGTCCTCTGTAGACCCAATTAGGAGATAGTGATTTAACTCAAACTACACCCATTAGAACACTCCTCTGTAGACCCAATTAGGAGATAGTGTTTAAACCCAAACTACAGTCATTAGAACACTCCTCTGTAGACCCAATTAGGAGATAGTGTTTTAACACAAACTACACTCATTAGAACACTCCTCTGTAGACCAAATTAGGAGATAGTGATTTAACTCAAACTACAGTCATTAGAACACTCCTCTGTAGACCCAATTAGGAGATAGTGATTTAACCCAAACTACACCCATTAGAACACTCCTCTGTAGACCCAATTAGGAGATAGTGATTTAACTCAAACTACACCCATTAGAACACTCCTCTGTAGACCCAATTAGGAGATAGTGTTTAAACCCAAACTACAGTCATTAGAACACTCCTCTGTAGACCCAATTAGGAGATAGTGTTTTAACACAAACTACACTCATTAGAACACTCCTCTGTAGACCCAATTAGGAGATAGTGATTTAACTCAAACTACAGTCATTAGAACACTCCTCTGTAGACCCAATTAGGAGATAGTGATTTAACCCAAACTACACCCATTAGAACACTCCTCTGTAGACCCAATTAGGAGATAGTGATTTAACAACAACTACACTCATTAGAACAGTCCTCTGTAGACCCAATTAGGAGATAGTGTTTTAACTCAAACTACACTCATTAGAACACTCCTCTGTAGACCCAATTAGGAGATAGTGATTTAACCCAAACTACACTCATTAGAACACTCCTCTGTAGACCCAATTAGGAGATAGTGATTTAACACAAACTACACTCATTAGAACACTCCTCTGTAGACCCAATTAGGAGATAGGTATTTAACCCAAACTACACTCATTAGAACAGTCCTCTGTAGACCCCATTAGGAGATAGTGTTTTAACCCAGACTACACCCATTAGAACACTCCTCTGTAGACCCAATTAGGAGATAGTGATTTAACTCAAACTACACCCATTAGAACACTCCTCTGTAGACCCAATTAGGAGATAGTGTTTAAACCCAAACTACAGTCATTAGAACACTCCTCTGTAGACCCAATTAGGAGATAGTGTTTTAACACAAACTACACTCATTAGAACACTCCTCTGTAGACCCAATTAGGAGATAATGATTTAACTCAAACTACAGTCATTAGAACACTCCTCTGTAGACCCAATTAGGAGATAGTGATTTAACCCAAACTACACCCATTAGAACACTCCTCTGTAGACCCAATTAGGAGATAGTGATTTAACAACAACTACACTCATTAGAACAGTCCTCTGTAGACCCAATTAGGAGATAGTGTTTTAACTCAAACTACACTCATTAGAACACTCCTCTGTAGACCCAATTAGGAGATAGTGATTTAACCCAAACTACACTCATTAGAACACTCCTCTGTAGACCCAATTAGGAGATAGTGATTTAACACAAACTACACTCATTAGAACACTCCTCTGTAGACCCAATTAGGAGATAGTATTTTAACCCAAACTACACTCATTAGAACACTCCTCTGTAGACCCAATTATGAGATAGTGTTTTAACCCAAACTACACTCATTAGAACACTCCTCTGTAGACCCAATTAGGAGATAGTGATTTAACCCAAACTACACTCATTAGAACACTCCTCTGTAGACCCAATTAGGAGATAGGTATTTAACCCAAACTACACTCATTAGAACAGTCCTCTGTAGACCCCATTAGGAGATAGTGTTTTAACCCAAACTACACCCATTAGAACACTCCTCTGTAGACCCAATTAGGAGATAGTATTTAAACACAAACTACACTCATTAGAACAGTCCTCTGTAGACCCAATTAGAAGATAGTGATTTAACTCAAACTACACCCATTAGAACACTCCTCTGTAGACCCAATTAGGAGATAGTGATTTAACTCAAACTACACTCATTAGAACACTCCTCTGTAGACCCAATTAGGAGATAGTGATTTAACTCAAACTACACTCATTAGAACACTCCTCTGTAGACCCAATTAGGAGATAGTGTTTTAACCCAAACTACACTCATTAGAACAGTCCTCTGTAGACCCAATTAGGAGATAGTGATTTAACTCAAACTACACCCATTAGAACACTCCTCTGTAGACCCAATTAGGAGATAGTGATTTAACTCAAACTACACTCATTAGAACACTCCTCTGTAGACCCAATTAGGAGATAGTGATTTAACTCAAACTACACCCATTAGAACACTCCTCTGTAGACCCAATTAGGAGATAGTGATTTAACTCAAACTACACTCATTAGAACACTCCTCTGTAGACCCAATTAGGAGATAGTGTTTTAACCCAAACTACACCCATTAGAACACTCCTCTGTAGACCCAATTAGGAGATAGTGTTTTAACCCAAACTACACTCATTAGAACACTCCTCTGTAGACCCAATTAGGAGATAGTGTTTTTACACCAACAAAAAGCAGAACAATAGAAACACCATTATGCAGCAGGGAGAGACAAGGCCACACATCAACGCTATCAACCATGTAAATATTTGTAAAAAAAAAAGGGTTTTTTAATCATCAGCTGCATTGGAGTTACATGAATGCTGGGATTGAACGGACACCTGTGTATATGTGTGTATGTGATAAGGTGTCTCAGTGATGAGGGGCGAGTGGCTGGGTGAATGGGGGGTACGTGACTGACAGACAGTGGTTAACCTCATTGCCACGCCAATCCCATAATTGACATACCCGTGGCGAGAGGGTGGGCGCTGGTGGGGTGAGATATTACCGGTAAGGTCAGGTTGACCAATGCGGGCAATCACTCTGGCTGTGTTTGTGTGTTTGTGTGTGTGTGTGTGTGTGTGTGTGTGTGTGTGTGTGTGTGTGTGTGTGTGTGTGTGTGTGTGGATGTGTTTGGGTGGCTGTTTGAGCGCGGTACACACAGCAATTTTCCCCCTATGATTATATCAATTTAGCTGACAGATTATTGCTGTTATTGAACTCTGAAATTACCTTTTGATTCTAAAACATTTTTGCTGTAATAAAAAAAATATATATATCTGATGCTGTGGTTGGTTTCAATAGAACTAATTACCAGGACTAATTACCAGGACTAAATACCAGGACTAATTACCAGGACTAATTACCAGGACTAATTACCAGGACTAATTACCAGGACTAATTACCAGGACTAAATACCAGGACTAATTACCAGGACTAATTACCAGGACTAATTACCAGGACTAATTACCAGGACTAATTACCAGGACTAATTACCAGGACTAATTACCAGGACTAATTACCAGGACTAATTACCAGGACTAATTACCAGGACTAATTACCAGGACTAATTACCAGGACTAATTACCAGGACTAATTACCAGGACTAATTACCAGGACTAATTACCAGGACTAATTACCAGGACTAATTACCAGGACTAATTACCAGGACTAATTACCAGGACTAATTACCAGGACTAATTACCAGGACTAATTACCAGGACTAATTACCAGGACTAATTACCAGGACTAATTACCAGGACTAAATACCAGGACTAATTACCAGGACTAATTACCAGGACTAATTACCAGGACTAATTACCAGGACTAATTACCAGGACTAATTACCAGGACTAATTACCAGGACTAATTACCAGGACTAATTACCAGGACTAAATACCAGGACTAATTACCAGGACTAAATACCAGGACTAATTACCAGGACTAAATACCAGGGCTAATACCAGGACTAATTACCAGGACTAATTACCAGGAGTAATTACCAGGACTAATTACCAGGACTAAATACCAGGGCTAATACCAGGACTAATTACCAGGAGTAATTACCAGGAGTAATTACCAGGACTAATTACCAGGACTAAATACCAGGACTAAATACCAGGGCTAATACCAGGACTAATTACCAGGAGTAATTCCCAGGACTAATTACCAGGACAAATTAACAGGAGTAATTATCAGGACTAATTACCAAGAGTAATTACCAGGACTAATTACCAGGACTAAATACCAGGCGTAATAACCAGGGTTTATTAGCAGGACTAATTACCAGGACTAATTCAGCAGTGAAGACAGGACTGAGTGTTATTTCTACTAAACACACACACACTGGGACTAAATGTATAAAACACAGACATCGATATTTAGACATCCCTCATTACCTTGGACATCCCTCATTATCATAGACATCCCTTATTACCGTAGACATCCCTCATTACATGAGATATCCCTCATTACGTTAGACATCCATCATTACATTAGACATCCCGCATTACCATATACATCCCTCATTACCGTAGACATCCTTCATTACTGTAGACATCCCTCATTATCGTAGACATCCCTCATTACTGTAGACCTCCCTCATTATCGTAGACATCCCTCATTACCGTAGACATCCCTCATTATCGTAGACCTCCCTCATTACTGTAGACCTCCCTCATTATCGTAGACATCCCTTATTACCATATACATCCCTCATTACCGTAGACATCCCTCATTATCGTAGACATCCCTCATTACTGTAGACCTCCCTCATTACTGTAGACATCCCTCATTACCTTGGACATCCCTCATTACCGTAGACAACCCTCATTACCTTGGACATCCCTCATTACCGTAGACATCCCTCATTACGTTAGACATCCATCAATACATTAAACATCCCTCATTACATATACATCCCTCATTACCGTAGACATCCCTCATTATCGTAGACATCCCTCATTACTGTAGACCTCCCTCATTACTGTAGACATCCCTCATTACCTTGGACATCCCTCATTACCTTGGACATTCCTCATTACCGTAAACATCCCTCATTACCTTGGACATCCCTCATTACCTTGGACATCCCTCATTACCGTAGACATCCCTCATTACCTTGGACATCCCTCATTACTGTAGACATCCCTCATTACCGTAGACAACCCTCATTACCGTAGACATCCTTCATTACCTTACCCACTGACCATAGGCAGAGGGGTAAACCACAGAAAAAGAGAGAGAAAGGGGACCGGGGAGAGAGAGAGAGAGAAAGACAGAGAGAGAGAGAGACAGACAGAGAGAGACAGAAAGGAGAGAGAGAGAGAGAGAGAGAGAGAGAGAGAGACAGACAGATAGAGACAGAAAGGAGAGAGAGAGAGAGAGAGAGAGAGAGAGAGAGAGAGAGAGAGAGAGAGAGAGAGAGAGAGAGAGAGAGAGAGAGAGAGAGAGAGAGAGAGAGAGAGAGAGAGAGAGAGAGAGAGAAAGAGAGGAAAAGAGAGAGAGAGAAAAAGGGAGAAAAGAGAGGAAAAGAGAGAGAGAGAAAAAGGGAGAAAAGAGAGAGAGAGAAAAAGGGAGAAAAGAGAGGAAAAGAGAGAGAGAGAAAAAGGGAGAAAAGAGAGAGAGAGAAAAAGGGAGAAAAGAGAGGAAAAGAGAGAGAGAGAAAAAGGGAGAAAAGAGAGGAAAAGAGAGAAAGAGAGATATCAGGGGTGAAGACGTGATATCAACCACCTCATGTGAAACAGGAGAAAGGAGACAATGAGAAAGGCTATGTAGAGAGGCTATTGGGCAAAATGTAAGTATTCTCATAAGAGTCACGCATCTACCTGTCAAAAGATAGGCTTAATTGTGTTCTGCTGTCATACATGCCCGTTTATAAAGTGTGGTTGGACAGATGCACTTCCCCTCTCCTCCTTCTTTCTGATTAGTGCTCGTCAAGTGATGCATATTGTCTGGTCGATTCACTTCATCTTTGAGTGTGTCTGTGTGTGTTCATTTGTGTCTGTATATATCTGTGTGTGTCTGTGTGAGTCTGTGTGTTAGTGGGTTTCTGTGTGTGTGTGTCTGTGTGTTAGTGTGTGTTAGTGTGTTTTAGTGTGTGACACATGACTACTATTGTGTGGTGGTCTGACGCCAGCTCTCTGCTGTCAGCCCCTTTGTATGTATCCTGCGTAATGAAGAGAGAGGGATTACTATCCAATTACTGTCAACATCATACCCAGACACACACACACACACACACACACACACACACACACACACACACACACACACACACACACACACACACACACACACACACACACACACACACACACACACACACACACACACACACACACACGCACACACGTTCATGGACACACGTGCACACACACATTCACACAAACACATGCACATGACTTACCACTATTCTGTGCTAAAAGATACCAGACACTACAGAACTTCACTTCCTTAGTATGCACCTGCAGGCATACAAATGCACCCCAGAATCTCATTCACACACACCTTCATTTACCTTCTACCAGATACAGTGGAAAATAATTTCCATAACTTATCAGGCCTAATAACCAGCTGTGTTTCTGTCTGTCTGTCGGTCTGTATGGGTAGTTGTTATCCTAATAACCGCCTGTCTGTCTGTCGGTCTGTATGGGTAGTTGTTATCCTAATAACCGCCTGTCTGTCTGTCGGTCTGTATGGGTAGTTGTTATCCTAATAACCGCCTGTCTCTCTGTCTGTCTGTATGGGTAGTTGTTATCCTAATAACCGCCTGTCTCTCTGTCTGTCTGTATGGGTAGTTGTTATCCTAATAACCGCCTGTCTCTCTGTCTGTCTGTATGGGTAGTTGTTATCCTAATAACCGCCTGTCTCTCTGTCTGTCTGTATGGGTAGTTGTTATCCTAATAACCGCCTGTCTCTCTGTCTGTCTGTATGGGTAGTTGTTATCCTAATAACCGCCTGTCTCTCTGTCTGTCTGTATGGGTAGTTGTTATCCTAATAACCGCCTGTCTCTCTGTCTGTCTGTATGGGTAGTTGTTATCCTAATAACCGCCTGTCTCTCTGTCTGTCTGTATGGGTAGTTGTTATCCTAATAACCGCCTGTCTCTCTGTCTGTCTGTAGGGGTAGTTGTTATCCTAATAACCGTCTGTCTGTCTGTCTGTCTGTCTGGGTAAATGAGTCTATCAAAACACGGGGTTTTCACTGAGTATGAGTGGAAGAGAGAACGAATTGCAAATGAGCACTATAACACAAGGTTTTTCAGCCCGCTGTGACAGCCAGTCTGTCAGCCAGTCTGTCAGCCAGTCTGTCAGCCAGTCAGTCAGCCAGTCAGTCAGTCAGCCTGTCAGTCAGCCTGTCAGTCAGTCAGCCTGTCAGTCAGCCTGTCAGTCAGCCTGTCAGTCAGCCTGTCAGTCAGCCAGTCAGCCAGTCATCCAGTCAGCCAGTCAGCCAGTCAGCCAGTCAGTCAGCCAGTCAGCCAGTCAGTCAGCCAGTCAGTCAGCCAGTCAGCCAGTCAGTCAGTCAGTCTGTCAGCCAGTCAGCCAGCCAGTCAGTCAGCCAGTCTGTCAGCCAGTCAGTCAGTCAGTCAGTCAGTCAACCAGTCTGTCAGTCTGTCAGTCAGTATGTCAGTCAGTCAGTCTGCCAGTCAGTCAGCCAGTCAGTCAGCCATTCAGCCAGTCAGCCAGTCAGGCATTCAGCCAGTCAGCCAGTCAGTCAGTCAGCCAGTCAGCCAGTCAGTCAGTCAGTCAGCCATTCAGCCAGTCAGCCAGTCAGTCAGCCAGTCAGCCAGTCAGCCAGTCAGTCAGTCAGCCTGTCAGTCAGCCTGTCAGTCAGCCAGTCAGTCAGCCAGTCAGTCAGCCAGTCAGCCCGCCAGTCAGCCAGTCAGCCAATCAGCCAGTCAGCCAGTCAGCCAGTCAGCCAGTCAGTCAGTCAGTCTGTCAGCCAGTCAGTCAGCCAGTCAGTCAGCCAGTCTGTCAGCCAGTCTGTCAGTCTGTCAGTCAGTATGTCAGTCAGCCAGTCAGCCAGTCAGTCAGTCTGCCAGTCAGCCAGTCAGTCAGTCTGCCAGTCAGCCAGTCAGTCATCCAGTCAGCCAGCCAGTCAGCCAGCCAGCCAGCCAGCCAGCCAGCCAGCCAGCCAGTCAGTCAGCCAGTCAGCCAGTCAGTCAGCCAGTCAGTCAGCCAGTCAGCCAGTCAGCCAGCCAGTCAGCCAGTCAGTCAGTCAGCCAGTCAGCCAGACAGCCAGCCAGTCAGCCAGTCAGCCAGTCAGTCAGTCAGCCAGTCAGTCAGC
Source organism: Salvelinus alpinus (assembly GCF_045679555.1). Classification (NCBI taxonomy): domain Eukaryota; kingdom Metazoa; phylum Chordata; class Actinopteri; order Salmoniformes; family Salmonidae; genus Salvelinus; species Salvelinus alpinus. The sequence continues at coordinate 37,495,528 of NC_092107.1, forward strand.
CAGTCAGCCAGTCAGCCAGTCAGCCAGTCAGTCAGCCAGTCAGCCAGTCAGCCAGACAGCCAGCCAGTCAGCCAGTCAGCCAGACAGCCAGCCAGTCAGCCAGTCAGCCAGTCAGCCAGTCAGCCAGTCAGTCAGCCAGCCAGTCAGTCAGTCAGTCAGCCAGTAAGCCAGTCAGCCAGCCAGCCAGCCAGTCAGCCAGTCAGCCAGTCAGCCAGTCAGCCAGTCAGTCAGCCAGTCAGTCAGTCAGCCAGTCAGTCAGCCAGTCAGCCAGTCAGCCAGTCAGTCAGTCAGCCAGTCAGTCAGCCAGTCAGCCAGTCAGCCAGTCAGCCAGTCAGTCAGTCAGTCAGCCAGTCAGTCAGCCAGTCAGCCAGTCAGCCAGTCAGCCAGTCAGCCAGTCAGTCAGTCAGCCAGTCAGTCAGCCAGTCAGCCAGTCAGCCAGTCAGTCAGTCAGCCAGTCAGTCAGCCAGTCAGCCAGTCAGCCAGTCAGCCAGTCAGTCAGCCAGTCAGCCAGTCAGCCAGTCAGTCATCAGTTATAACTACCCTGGCAACTCTTCCAGTATTCACATTCTTCATCCCATAGAAGGCATTGACCTCCCTCCCACAGCCTGAGTTTCAGATGAGATCTCTCAGATATCCAGTGTTCAAGAGGGCGTTAAATCACACACGCTGATTAACAGATCAAATCACAAACACGCCTTAGACTGGTTTCCCGAGTCCCCATTTTGTTAGTTGGTAATGGTGTCATTGTTCAGTGAGATCTATCAATTCTCTCCCTCCTTTTTCCTCCTCCCATCCTCTTCTTATCTTCTTCCTCCTCCTCCTCTTCCTCCTCACAGTAGCCTTGGAAGAACAGATCAATGTGAATGAAAAGAGAGGTACAGTGATGAGAAGTTGAGGCGTGGATTGTTATTGTGATGGGTGGACAAAAGGGACATGTGCACTGGACATGAGAATGAATAGAATGCATCAAGGTTTACCTCTTCAATTGGATGCTAGATTTTATGCTGTTTAAAGTTGAATTGTAAATCTTGTGATTGTAGACTTTTACAGTGTAATTTATAGTAAAGTTTCTACGCCATTTTAAGTGTATATACATGACCTAGACTGGATCAGGACACTGTTCGCGTTATCATCTCTTCCCTCGGGGCGGAATTTGGTTTCAAAAGTGATTTACACATTTGGAAATGACTTTTTCATATCTGTGACTTACCTTTTCCTGGTTACTGGTGTTAGGGTCGTAGAGTGCTTTTTTTCTTATCGCTGAAGCTCTTTTCCTAACACGGCCTGAAATTTAAAACTACATTTAAACCCTTTAATAGACGGGACAACTTTATCTTCAATAGGACTTAGGTCATAGGCATTTGACATATTCTAACTCGTTAAACTAGTCAGATGTAGAGGAAATGCCATTCCTACATTACATTTTAGTTTTAGAACGGTCCAGTAAGGCTGTGAAAATTCTGACCTAATGTACCCACACTTAACTGAAAGTGTTGTGCAAAATCTTCCATTGATATCAATGCATGACTTAAGCAAAAGTATGGTCTTAAGAGATTGCTCAAGTTTGAGCACAAGGACAAGTTTAATATCTTAAATGGAAAGTTCAGCCCTTAAAACTCGTTACTCACACCGTACAGATTATTTGAGGGTCACTAGCACATGACTATAAAACTAGAATATGTCCTCAGAATCAAGAACTTTGAAAACCTAGGTGAAAGATATGAAAATACTAATATGAAAATTATTGATTTCTACACACCCATGACAACAAAACATTCTGTCAGTGGTTCCGTGATCTCTGGAGAGTTTATAAATGTTTGTAAAGGTCATTACAAAATGTAAAGTGTTGACTGTCACACCATCAGACAACCCCATGTATGTATAAGTCCTGTCTCTTTATATAATTACGCCTGGAGTCCTGTCTCTTTACATAATTACATCTTGGAGTCTTGTTTCTTTATATAATCACATCTGTAGTCCTGTCTCTTTATATAATCACATCTGTAGTCCTGTCTCTTTATGTAATTACGTCTTGGAGTCCTGTCTCTTTATATAATTACATCTGTAGTCCTGTCTCTCTATATAATTATGTCTGGAGTCCTGTCTTTTTTCATAATTGCATCAGAAGTCCTGTCTCTTTGTTAGGATAACTCTGCAATCTCCAGAAAGACCCCCCCCCCTAGAGATCCCCCCTCCAGAGAGACTCTTTAATGTTAAATATCCATTATGATAGACCTATAGTGATGGAGTAATCATAACAACCACTGTAACCTTGAGTGGCTCGCTGCATGTATATACACACAAACACACACACACACACACACACACACACACACACACACACACACACACACACACACACACACACACACACACACACACACACACACACACACACACACACACACACACACACACACACACACACACACACACACACACACACACGGACATACACACATATAGGCATGTATAAATGCAAACACAAACTAGCCCGCCATGCATACACACCACACACTCACGCTGCTCCTTCACTCCAAGTGCAATGCCAATTATTTTTTGCCAAGTGTCAGACGCTGGCCTTGGTTTCAGCCAATGGATTTCAGCAGCATGCCAATCCTATTATTGGAATAGTGTTGATGGGGTTGGATGAAATAGGGAATTTGACTGGGCAATCAGAGGTACGGTTGGTGAGATGGACTGTGTATGGGACATATCTCTTATCTAAATACATATTGTGTTTGACTGACTGAGTGAGTCTATGGAAATGCATATGATTAATGAATAAAAATGTGATTAGGAGGCTGTCAAGCTATCAATCTCTCCAGCTGTCCTTGACCTGCTCCTGCATCAGATCTCATTGTTCATCTCCACTCTGTTTTATGGTTGATTTAGTGGAGTTTTGCTGAGTTGTGAGAATATTGTCTTATGACCAGTAAAACTGTTTTTATACAGCAAAGACAAGGCCTCTACAGGGACTGTGTTTATATAGTGGTGACATGGCCTCTACAAGGACTGTGTTGATACAGCAGTGGCATGGCCTCTACAGGGACTGTGTTTCTATAGTGGTGACATGGCCTCTACAGGGACTGTGTTTCTATAGTGGTGGCATGGCCTCTACATGGACTGTGTTTATATAGTGGTGACATGGCCTCTACAGGGACTGTGTTAATATAGTGGTGACATGGCCTCTACAGGGACTGTGTTAATATAGTGGTGACATGGCCTCTACAGGGACTGTGTTTATAAAGTGGTGTCATGGCCTCTACAGGGACTGTGTTTCTATAGTGGTGGCATGGCCTCTACATGGACTGTGTTTATATAGTGGTGACATGGCCTCTACAGGGACTGTGTTAATATAGTGGTGACATGGCCTCTACAGGGACTGTGTTTATATAGTGGTGACATGGCCTCTACAAGGACTGTGTTGATACAGCAGTGGCATGGCCTCTACAGGGACTGTGTTTCTATAGTGGTGACATGGCCTCTACAGGGACTGTGTTTCTATAGTGGTGGCATGGCCTCTACATGGACTGTGTTTATATAGTGGTGCCATGGCCTCTACAGGGACTGTGTTAATATAGTGGTGACATGGCCTCTACAGGGACTGTGTTAATATAGTGGTGACATGGCCTCTACAGGGACTGTGTTTATAAAGTGGTGACATGGCCTCTACAGGGACTGTGTTTCTATAGTGGTGGCATGGCCTCTACATGGACTGTGTTTATATAGTGGTGACATGGCCTCTACAGGGACTGTGTTAATATAGTGGTGACATGGCCTCTACAGGGACTGTGTTAATATAGTGGTGACATGGCCTCTACAGGGACTGTGTTTATATAGTGGTGACATGGCCTCTACAAGGACTGTGTTGATACAGCAGTGGCATGGCCTCTACAGGGACTGTGTTTCTATAGTGGTGACATGGCCTCTACAGGGACTGTGTTTCTATAGTGGTGACATGGCCTCTACATGGACTGTGTTTATATAGTGGTGACATGGCCTCTACAGGGACTGTGTTTCTATAGTGGTGACATGGCCTCTACAGGGACTGTGTTTCTATAGTGGTGACATGGCCTCTACAGGGACTGTGTTTCTATAGTGGTGACATGGCCTCTACAGGGACTGTGTTTATATAGTGGTGACATGGCCTCTACAGGGACTGTGTTAATATAGTGGTGACATGGCCTCTACAGGGACTGTGTTTCTATAGTGGTGACATGGTCTCTACAGGGACTGTGTTAATATAGTGGTGACATGGCCTCTACAGGGACTGTGTTTATATAGTGGTGACATGGCCTCTACAGGGACTGTGTTTCTATAGTGGTGACATGGCCTCTACAGGGACTGTGTTTATATAGTGGTGACATGGCCTCTACAGGGACTGTGTTTATATAGTGGTGACATGGCCTCTACAGGGACTGTGTTTATATAGTGGTGACATGTCCTCTACAGGGACTGTGTTTATATAGTGGTGACATGGCCTCTACAGGGACTGTGTTTATATAGTGGTGACATGGCCTCTACAGGGACTGTGTTTCTATAGTGGTGACATGGCCTCTACAGGGACTGTGTTTATATAGTGGTGACATGGCCTCTACAGGGACTGTGTTTATATAGTGGTGACATGGCCTCTACAGGGACTGTGTTTCTATAGTGGTGACATGGCCTCTACAGGGACTGTGTTTATATAGTGGTGACATGGCCTCTACAGGGACTGTGTTTATATAGTGGTGACATGGCCTCTACAGGGACTGTGTTAATATAGTGGTGACATGGCCTCTACAGGGACTGTGTTTATATAGTGGTGACATGGCCTCTACAGGGACTGTGTTAATATAGTGGTGACATGGCCTCTACAGGGACTGTGTTTATATAGTGGTGACATGGCCTCTACAGGGACTGTGTTTCTATAGTGGTGACATGGCCTCTACAGGGACTGTGTTTCTATAGTGGTGACATGGCCTCTACAGGGACTGTGTTTATATAGTGGTGACATGGCCTCTACAGGGACTGTGTTTATATAGTGGTGACATGGCCTCTACAGGGACTGTGTTTATATAGTGGTGGCATGGCCTCTACAGGGACTGTGTTTATATAGTGGTGACATGGCCTCTACAGGGACTGTGTTTATATAGTGGTGACATGGCCTCTACAGGGACTGTGTTTATATAGTGGTGACATGGCCTCTACAGGGACTGTGTTAATATAGTGGTGACATGGCCTCTACAGGGACTGTGTTTATATAGTGGTGACATGGCCTCTACAGGGACTGTGTTAATATAGTGGTAACATGGCCTCTACAGGGACTGTGTTAATATAGTGGTGACATGGCCTCTACATGGACTGTGTTTATATAGTGGTGACATGGCCTCTACAGGGACTGTGTTAATATAGTGGTGACATGGCCTCTACATGGACTATGTTTATATAGTGGTGACATGGCCTCTACAGGGACTGTGTTAATATAGTGGTGACATGGCCTCTACAGGGACTGTGTTAATATAGTGGTGACATGGCCTCTACAGGGACTGTGTTAACCTGTTGGGGACCAGGGGGTGCTATTTTCACTTTTGGGGAAAATCGTATGATTTTTAAACGGCCTCGTACTCAATTCTTGCTCGTACAATATGCATATTATTATTACTATTGGATAGAAAACAGTCTCTAGTTTCTAAAAACGTTTGAATTATTTCTCTAAGTGAAACAGAACTCCTTTTACAGACCATTTCCTAACCGGAAGTGAGATTTCCAAAAGCGAACTCTCTCTTAAAGAGCTTGTCTATAAAAGGGCATGTCACTTATGACTGTAGAAACACGTCATACGCCTTCGCCTGGGTGTCATGCGGAAGTGAGAGAAGAAATCAGTTGATTATCTCGATCAGGGACTGAACACAACCTCTTGGACTGAGACGTGCGCACTTTCTTTTTTTTCCTGGGCGCGAAGTAGGAACTGTACTCGGCTGATGGAAGAACCTTTTTAAAGGTGAATATGATCTCTGGCTTCGATTTTCTTTGATACATGTCACAATATCATCCTAAAGTATGTTTTTTCAATATAGTTTAATTATATTATTGACATTTATTCTGGACTTTAGACGTGATGCGTCGCAAGAATTGGTTCAAGAACGAGAGGCTAGCAACGCACGGCCAGTGTGCTTGCTAATTCTGAGGGAAATTGTTCGTTATGGATCCAAATAAAGTCGGTTCTGAACAAAGGACCCCTTGGAGAACATTCTGATGGAAGATCAAAAAGATAAGGACCCAATTTGGGATGCTTTTTCATATATATCTGTCGAACTGTGCTATGCTAGCGTTTGACTAGAATCAATGATGCTGTGTGCTAGCTATTGTAGTAAGCTAATATAACGATATATTGTGTTTTCGCTGTAAAACACTTCAAAAATCGGAAATATTGGCTCTGTTCACAAGATCTTATTCTTTCATTAGCTATCCACCATATATTGTTCTGAAATGTTTTATGATGTGTAATTAGTAGTTGACGTTGGTGTCTGTATTTTCTCTGGCTACTGCCGTGCGATTTCTGACTGTAGCTGTGATGGTGGCTATGATGGTAGCAGTAATGTAAAACTGATTTATAGCTAAAATATGCACATTTTTCGAACAAAACATAGATTTATTGTGTAACATGTTATAGGACTGTCATCTGAGGGAGTTTTTTCTAGGTTATTTAGGTTGGTTCTAGGTTGGTTCTAGGTTAGTTAGGTTAGCTACTTGCATGCTACCGTTGCTGTGAAAAATGTCTGTCTGTCTTTTTTTATTTGGTGGTGACCTAACATAAATATATGTGGTGTTTTCTCTGTAAAACACTTCAACAATCGGAAATATTGTCTGTATTCACAAGATATTTGTCTTTCATTAGCTATCCACCATATATTTGTCTGAAATGTTTTATGATGTGTAATTAGGTAGTTGGTGTCTGTATTTACTCTGGCTACTCCCGTGCGATTTCTGACTGTAGCTATGATGGTAGCAGTAATGTAAAACTGATTTATAGCTAAAATATGCAATTTTTTTGAACAAAACATAGATTTATTGTGTAACATGTTATAGGACTGTCATCTGAGGTAGTTTTTTCTAGGTTATTTAGGTTGGTTCTAGGTTAGTTAGGTTGGCTTGTGCATGCTACCTGCAGCCTACTTGTGCTGTGAAAAATGTCTGTCTGTCTTTTTTTATTTGGTGGTGACCTAACATAAATATATGTGGTGTTTTCTCTGTAAAACATTTAAAAAATCGGACTTGTTGGATGGATTGACAAGATGTTTATCTTTCAAATGCTGTATTGGACTTGTTAATGTGTGAAAGTTAAATATTTCAATTTTTTTTTTTGAATTTGCCGCTCTGCCTTTTCAATGGAATGTGGGAGGAGTGCCGCTAGCGGCACCCCTGGCCTAAACAGGTTTTAATATAGTGGTGACATGGCCTCTGTCCTAATGTGTTGAAGTCATGATATCTCCTGAGCCGCACTGGACGCTCAAAGGGCCTTGAACATATTCACACACACAGATACACACGGGGATACACGCACACACACAGACACACTCACACACACACGCACGCACGCACACACACACACACACACACACGCACGCACGCACGCACGCACGCACGCACGCACGCACGCACGCACGCACGCACGCACGCACACACACACACACACACACACCACACAGACACACACACAGATACACACACACAGACACACACACACACACAGATACACACACACTGGTACTCTTTACTGTTCTCTGGACACCTGTTCATTAGCGCTCTCTGTGGGTGACTCAGCTTCCTCCCATCTTGTCACTCCCACACATTCCCTCCACCTGTGGGCTTGTGTGTGTGTGTGTGTGTGTGTGTGTGTGTGTGTGTCTATGTGTGTGTGTGTGTGTGTGTGTGTTTGTGTGTGCGTGTGCGTGTTCCACCCACCCTTTGCTGAAGTTCCATGTTTTCCCATGATGCCCTAGGAATGCCCAATAATGCACCGTTTAAATCGGAGTAGTTTGAAAAACTTATGTCAACTCCCTTTTGAAATGTTACAGCTGCTGTTCCTAAAGTCTACTAGCGTTTTGAATATTGTAATTCCACTCTCAATCAGCTGTTAAGATGTGCTGGGAGAAGCCAGAGCCTCTGAACGTTTCCTCTGGTGTCAGTTTGTCACTGATGAACAGTCTGAGGACAAACACTCCGTTTTCAGCCCAAATCACCCATTTTACTGCCCAATACTGGAATGCCTTTGAGAGGTGTAGAGCATCACCCAACCTTTACTGACGTCGGAGAGACTCTACACTCCAACAGGCTTCTTCTTTTTGGGAACCCTCAGTAGAAAGATTTTTACCTGCAACCAAAATGGGTTCTTTAAAGGGTTCTCCTATGGGGTTCTAAGGAGAAGATATTCAAACATTCTATTTCTACATCACACACAGCAGGTGGTTATGGCAACGGCTCGTACATCACACACAGCAGGTGGTCATGCCAACGGCTTGTACATCACACACAGCAGGTCGTCATGGCAACGGCTCATACACCATACACAGCAGGTGGTCATGGCAATGGCTCATACACCATACACAGCAGGTGGTCATGGCAACAGCTCGTACATCACACACAGCATGTGGTCATGGCAACGGCTTGTACATCACACACAGCAGGTCGTCATGGCAATGGCCCGTACACCATACACAGCAGATGGTCATGGTAATGGCTCATACATCACATACATCAGGTGGTCATGGCAACGGCTCGTACATCACACACAGCATGTGGTCATGGCAATGGCTCGTACATGACACACAGCATGTGGTCATGGCAACGGCTCGTACACCATACACAGCAGGTGGTCATGGCAACAGCTCGTACATCACACACAGCAGGTGGTGATAAAGTAATCCTTCTAACCCCCCCCCCCCCCCCCTTAAAAGAGTTAGATGCACTATTGTAAAGTGGTTGTTCCACTGGATATCATAAGGTGAATGCACCAATTTGTAAGTCGCTCTGGATAAGAGCGTCTGCTAAATCACTTAAATGTAAATGTAAATGTGGTCATGGCAATGGCTCGTACATCACACACAGCAGGTGGTCATGGCAATGGCTCGTACATCACACACAGCAGGTGGTCATGGCAATCGCTCGTACATCACACACAGCAGATGGTCATGGCCAGGTAGACAATGGCTCGTACACTCTGGTCAACATTCTACTTCCAGACATGAAACATAATTAATATTCGGTCATAACCAGGGATTTTTAAACACCAACTGTAATTTTCAAAACTCCTTTTCCCTCTTTTCTCTTCCCTTTTTAAATCAAAGTTTGCAGAAATATGGAGATGTGTGACCTCAGGGCACGGAGGCTGTCAAGATATTAAAAGGTAGAAGTGTGTGTGTGTGTGTGTGTGTGTGTGTGTGTGTATATGTGTGTGTGTGTGTGTGTGTGTGTGTGTGTGTGTGTGTGTGTGTGTGTGTGTGTGTGTGTGTGTGTGTGTGTGTGTGTGTGTGTGTGTGTGTGTGTGTGTGTGTGTGTGTGTGTTTGTGTGTGTGTGTGTGTGTGTGTGTGTGATGTGTGTGTGTGTGTATAAGTGTGAGCGTCTAAATGAGGGGGGCTCAGCGAAGCCGAAACCTAAGCCCAGTGTCAGTGATTAGAACGGAACCTGAGTCTCTCCTCCTCCTCCTCAAATGATCTTCCTGCTGTCTGATACAGACACATGGCCCGCTGAAGAGGATTTATATTGGCCTAAAGTTTGAGTGAAACAAGTGCAATTAAAGTAGAGAAGGAAAAATACATCGGAGTGGATTGATTGGGTTGACGTTAGATGTCTATATGAACACTTAAAATATCCGATATTCATCTGGGTAACAAAAAAGTTACATTTATTCATTTATTTTGCCTGTTTCTACCCCAGTGTGTGTGTGTGTGTGTGTGTGTGTGTGTGTGTGTGTGTGTGTGTGTGTGTGTGTGTGTGTGTGTGTGTGTGTGTGTGTGTGTGTGTGTGTGTGTGTCTGGGTACGCATCACCTTGAAGCTTAGGCTGAACAATCAGATATTTGATCAAGGCTTAGCTATAAGATTTAATCCCCAGAACGCCTAATAGATTCTCACCCAAGTTGCATTTATGCAATTTTGCTTCCTGATGCAATTCTATAGAAATGTATCTGTGCAATTCCGGCACCCAGGATTAGGTTATTTCCGTGTGTGTGTGTATGTGTGTGTGTGTACCTGTATGTGTGTGTTTATGATGTGTGTTTTTGTGTGTATGTGTGTAGATATGCATGTATGTGTGTATATATGCATGTATGTGTGTGTGTGTGTGTGTGTGTGTGTGTGTGTGTGTGTGTGTGTGTGTGTGTGTGTGTGTGTGTGTGTGTGTGTGTGTGTGTGTGTGTGTGTGTGTGTGTGTGTGTGTGTGTGTGTGTGTGTGTGTGTGTGTGTGTGTGTGGTCGAGGAGTAATGCCTCAAAGCTAATGTTAATCTCAAGTCTAAGAGGTTGAATCTGAAACGGAGGAGGAATATCAAATCATATTTCATGACCTTGGTGCAGATGATACATACATTCATGTGCATTTCTTGTAAAAATGCTGGCAGCCCTTTTTCTGCTGGCAGGCTGATCACGTTTTCTTAGTCTTCCGAGTTCACACACAGGAACATACTCACAGGCAGGCAGGCAGGCAGTAAGGAAGGAAGGAAGGCAGGCAGGAAGGAAGGAAGGCAGGAAAGCAGGAAGGCAGGAAGGCAGGAACGAAGGCAGGATGAAAGGAACGAAGGCAGGATGGAATAATGGAAGGACAGCAGGAAGGAAGGGAGGAAGGAGGGAAGGCAGGAAGGAAAGAAGGAAGGAAGTCAGGAAGGAGGAAATGAAGGAAGGATGGAAGGCAGGAAGGAAGGAAGGAATGCAGGAAGGAAGGAAGGAAGGAAGGAAGGAAGGAAGGAAGGAAGGAAGGAAGGAAGGAAGGAAGGAAGGAAGGAAGGAAGGACTGACAAAAGAAAGAAAGGAAGGAAGGCAGGAAGGAAATAAGGAAGGAAGAAAGGAAGGCAGGCTGGAAGGAAAGAAGGAAGGAAGGGAGAAAAGCAGGCAGGCAGGAATGAAAGAATGCTTTCTAACATTCCAAAACGCTATTGAAACTGTAAGTAGCAACGTATTTAGTGTATTTATACAGAACACAAATATAAAGGCAACATGCAACAATTTAATTGATATTACTGAGTTACAGTTCATATGAGGAAATCAGTCAACTAAAAATACATTCATTAGGCTCTAATCTATGGACTTCACATGACTGGGAATACAGATATGCATCTGTTAGTCACAGACACTTAAAAAAAGGGCCTCACAATGGGCCTCAGGATCTCGTCACAGCATCTCTGTGCATTCAAATTGCCATCGATAAAATGCAATTGTGTTCGTTGTCCATAGCTTATGCCTGCACATCACAACGGTGACATCAGCAAACCACTCGCCCACATGACGCCATATATGTGGTCTGCGGTTGTGTGGCTGGTTGGACGTACTGCCAAATTCTGTAAAACGACGTTGGAGGAGGGTTATGGTAGAGAAATCAACATAACATTTTCTGGCAACAGCTCTTGTGGTCATTCCTGCAGTCAGCAGGCCAATTGCTCGTTCCCTCAAAACTTGAGACATCTGTGGCATTGTTATGTGTCTAAGTGGTATTTTTTCATCCCCAGCACAAGGTGCACCTGTGTAATGATCATGCTGTTTAATCAGCGTCTTGATATGCCACACCTGTCAAGTGGATGGATTATCTTGGAAAAGGAGAAATGCTCACTAACAGCGATGTAAACAAATTTGTGCACAACTTTTTACCGAAATAAGCTTTTTGTGCACACGGGACATTTCAGTGATTTTTTAAATTTCAGCTCATGAAACATGGGACCAAGGCTTTACATGTTGCGTTTATATGTTTATTCTGGGTTGTTGCAGTATGTTTTATACATTGGAACCTCTTCCTTTCTCATCTGTAATCTATGGCAGACAAGTTCTATATATTTTTTATCTTTGGTGCAACACTAGCTAGGTTTCCAACCAAATGGCGACAGATTTTCATGTGAATATTCTAAAACCTGCAATATGCCCATTTTCCCACCAGATATGTGTTTCCATCAGACTGACTTGTTGTGGGTAAACGGCTGTGCGTGATGACGTAGTGCACATAACAATGCCTTCTTCAGTTAAATGGGTTTCCGTCTGCATTTTCAAAAACCCACAGTTCTACATCAGAAGCTGACGCCAAACCATTATCGCTGTCCTACTGCTCCTCTCTCCTTCACAACACTGTCGTACCTCCTCTCTCCTTCACAACACTGTCGTACCTCCTCTCTCCTTCACAACACTGTCGTACTGCTCCTCTCTCCTTCACAACACTGTCGTACCTCCTCTCTCCTTCACAACACTGTCGTACTGCTCCTCTCTCCTTCACAACACTGTCGTACCTCCTCTCTCCTTCACAACACTGTCGTACCTCCTCTCTCCTTCACAACACTGTCGTACCTCCTCTCTCCTTCACAACACGGTCGTACCTCCTCTCTCCTTCACAACACTGTCGTACCTCCTCTCTCCTTCACAACACTGTCGTACCTCCTCTCTCCTTCACAACACTGTCGTACCTCCTCTCTCCTTCACAACACTGTCGTACCTCCTCTCTCCTTCACAACACTGTCCTACTGCTCCTCTCTCCTTCACAACACTGTCCTACTGCTCCTCTCTCCTTCACAACACTGTCGTACCTCCTCTCTCCTTCACAACACTGTCGTACCTCCTCTCTCCTTCACAACACTGTCCTACTGCTCCTCTCTCCTTCACAACACTGTCGTACTGCTCCTCTAACCTTCACAACACTGTCGTACTGCTCCTCTCTCCTTCACAACACTGTCGTACCTCCTCTCTCCTTCACAACACTGTCGTACTGCTCCTCTCTCCTTCACAACACTGTCGTACCTCCTCTCTCCTTCACAACACTGTCGTACCTCCTCTCTCCTTCACAACACTGTCGTACCTCCTCTCTCCTTCACAACACTGTCGTACCTCCTCTCTCCTTCACAACACTGTCGTACTGCTCCTCTCTCCTTCACAACACTGTCGTACCTCCTCTCTCCTTCACAACACTCTCATACCTCCTCTCTCCTTCACAACACTGTCGTACTGCTCCTCTCTCCTTCACAACACTGTCGTACCTCCTCTCTCCTTCACAACACTGTCGTACTGCTCCTCTAACCTTCACAACACTGTCGTACCTCCTCTCTCCTTCACAACACTGTCGTACCTCCTCTCTCCTTTACAACACTGTCGTACTGCTCCTCTCTCCTTCACAACACTGTAGTACCTCCTCTCTCCTTCACAACACTGTCGTACTGCTCCTCTCTCCTTCACAACACTGTCGTACCTCCTCTGTCCTTCACAACACTGTCGTACCACCTCTCTCCTTCACAACACTGTCCTACTGCTCCTCTAACCTTCACAACACTGTCGTACTGCTCCTCTCTCCTTCACAACACTGTCGTACCTCCTCTCTCCTTCACAACACTGTCCTACTGCTCCTCTCTCCTTCACAACACTGTCGTACTGCTCCTCTCTCCTTCACAACACTGTCGTACCTCCTCTCTCCTTCACAACACTGTCCTACTGCTCCTCTCTCCTTCACAACACTGTCGTACCTCCTCTCTCCTTCACAAAACTGTCGTACCTCCTCTCTCCTTCACAACACAGTCGTACCTCCTCTCTCCTTCACAACACTGTCGTACTGCTCCTCTCTCCTTCACAACACTGTCGTACCTCCTCTCTCCTTCACAACACTGTCGTACCTCCTCTCTCCTTCACAACGCTGTCGTACTGCTCCTCCCTCCATCACAAAACTGTCGTACCTCCTCTCTCCTTCACAACACAGTCGTACCTCCTCTCTCCTTCACAACACTGTCGTACTGCTCCTCTCTCCTTCACAACACTGTCGTACCTCCTCTCTCCTTCACAACACTGTCGTACCTCCTCTCTCCTTCACAACGCTGTCGTACTGCTCCTCCCTCCATCACAACACTGTCGTACCTCCTCTCCCCTTCACAGAGCTGTCGTACCTCCTCTCTCCTTCACAACACTGTCGTACTGCTCCTCTCTCCTTCACAAAACTGTCGTACCTCCTCTCTCCTTCACAAAACTGTCGTACTGCTCCTTTCTCCTTCACAACACTGTCGTACCTTCTCTCTCCTTCACAAAACTGTCGTACTGCTCCTTTCTCCTTCACAACACTGTTGTACCTTCTCTCTCCTTCACAACACTGTCGTACTGCTCCTCTCTCCTTCACAACACTGTCGTACCTCCTCTCTCCTTCACAACACTGTCGTACTGCTCCTCTCTCCTTCACAAAACTGTCATACCTCCTCTCTCCTTCACAACACTGCCGTACTGCTCCTCTCTCCTTCACAACACTGTCCTACTGCTCTTCTCTCCTTCTCAACACTGTCGTACCTCCTCTCTCCTTCACAACACTGTCGTACCTCCTCTCTCCTTCACAACGCTGTCGTACTGCTCCTCCCTCCATCACAACACTGTCGTACCTCCTCTCCCCTTCACAAAGCTGTCGTACCTCCTCTCTCCTTCACAACACTGTCGTACTGCTCCTCTCTCCTTCACAAAACTGTCGTACCTCCTCTCTCCTTCACAAAACTGTCGTACTGCTCCTTTCTCCTTCACAACACTGTCGTACCTTCTCTCTCCTTCACAAAACTGTCGTACTGCTCCTTTCTCCTTCACAACACTGTCGTACCTTCTCTCTCCTTCACAACACTGTCGTACTGCTCCTCTCCTTCACAACACTGTCGTACCTCCTCTCTCCTTTACAACACTGTCGTACTGCTCCTCTCTCCTTCACAAAACTGTCATACCTCCTCTCTCCTTCACAACACTGCCGTACTGCTCCTCTCTCCTTCACAACACTGTCCTACTGCTCTTCTCTCCTTCTCAACACTGTCGTACCTCCTCTCTCCTTCACAAAACTGTCGTACCTCCTCTCTCCTTCACAACACTGTCCTACTGCTCCTCTCTCCTTCACAACACTGTCGTACCTCCTCTCTCCTTCACAACACTGTCGTTCTGCTCCTCTCTCCTTCACAACACTGTCGTACCTCCTCTCTCCTTTATAGGCTGATGCCAAACCATCTATATTGGTTTCTTCTCTTCCTCATCTCCTTCAGTTGCATTGATCTCATAACACTGGAATGGCATGTAGCCCGTCAGTGTCGACGGCCAGTGATTGGTTTAAATGGATGGACTACCCTGAAGCCCCAGGGGCCTTGGAGTCAGATGTACTTCCTAGTTAAGATGTACTTCCTAGTTAAAGGAAATGTGTGTGTGTGTGTGTGAGAGAATGTACGCACCTGTGTGTGTTAATGCCATCTAGACTAAGCCCTAGGAACTGCCTGGGGCGATGACAAGATAGGCCTGTCCTCCTCATCTTAGCCGTCACACCTCAGCTGCCTGCGTGTGTGTATGTGAGTGTATTCGTGAGTGTCTTAATGTGTTTACAGTGCTGTGAAAAAGTATTTGCACCCTTTCTGATTTTCTAAATTTTTGCATATTTTTGATACTGAATGTTATCAGATTTTCAACCAAAACCTAATATTAGATAAGGGGAACCTGAGTTTACAAATAAAACACACAATAAATGTATGTATTTATTTATTGTCACGGCTCCTCCTCTGCAGTGCAGGGGGCGGTTCCTCCTGCAGGCAGAGGAGGGTCGTTAGTGATTGGAGCCACCTGGGCTCAGGGTATAAAGCTGTCACTAATCACTTCTCTTTTTCTCTCTCTCTCTCTCTCTCTCTCTGCTCCTCCAGGTATGCTCATGATTTGTTTGTTCCTTTGTAGTTTTGCATAGTTTTCACTCAGTCATGTTCACACACACATATTCACGCATCCATGCACTTTACATACACCTTACATCATGATACTTCCACACCTCATTCCTTTTTCTTAGTTTAAGTTAATAGTTTGTTTATAATAAAGAACACTTTTAAATTGGCCTATACCTGTTGTTCGTGTCCCCTCATTTTTGTCACAGGCTATGAGCCGGCTTGTGACAAGTGGAGGCTCATCCGGGATAGTAGTTAACTTGGGTTAGTTTAGTTTAGTTTGCCAAATGTTTTTTTGTTTGAGTGGATGTTTTGGTTGGGCCAATTTTTGTTTAAGAGAGAGTTGAGAGCCATGTGTTCTTTTGGTTCAGTTAGCTTGGTAGCTAAGCAATTCACTCTGTGTTTTTCTGGGTTTTGTTCAGGTGGGAGTCCTCTCCTGTTCAGGCATATCAGCAAGTGTCCATAGGAGGCTTGTGGTGTTTTTGTTTTAGGTGGCAGTGAACGTGGGTAGAGCATCCCTTTCCCTTTTCCCCTACATCGGCTCGGGAGCACCTCCGTGGTTATGGGAGGGCCGCCAGTTTCTGGTTGTCTTTTCCACTCCACTGGTTTTGTGTGCATAAAACCCCACCACATGTGACTGCACGAAGACCAGGGCCAGTTAGTTAGTAGTTTTGGAGGATAGTGGGGTGTGGCTCCTGTCCTTGAACCCAGATTGACAGCAGGTGAGTTGTGTTTTTTTGAGCATTTGTAATAGTTGTATTGGTTGAGGAAAATGTCTTCCATTTTGTGTAGTTTTGTTCAAGCTCCTTCAGAGGTAGCCTTAGAGTTGTGTACTAAGGAGCAGTTAATTGAAATTGCTGAACATTATCAGATTGAGATTGTTGATAAAAAAATTAAAGAGACTGTTAAAACTAGCTTAAAGCAGGGTCTTAGGGAAATGGGTGTTTTTGGCGGTCAGTCTGCTAGTAGTGAGGGTGCAAGTTTTCAGTCTAGCCCTTCATTAACTTTTGAGCAGCAGAGGGAACTGTTGCAAATGCAATTAGAGATAGAGCAATTGAGAAATGCTAATAGACCGGAAAGACTACCACAGTTTGATGTTTCACAGAATCTTCGTTTGTTGCCTAAATTTGATGAGTCAGATCCAGACACATACTTTACTCTATTTGAGCGTATTGCGGAAGCTAGAGCTTGGTCAGATTTGGACATGACTATGTTGTTGCAATGTGTACTTACAGGTAAAGCACGTGAGGCTTTTGCAGCACTGAGTGTAGCTGACAGTAAAGTTTATGCTAAAGTTAAATCAGCAGTTCTGAAGGTCTACGAGCTTGTGCCAGAGGCATATCGTCAACGTTTTCGTTACAGGAAAAAGTTAGATTCACAAACCTATTCTGAGTTTGTTTGTGATTTGACTTCTGCATTTAATCGTTGGTGTACAGCTTCTGAAGTTAGTACTTTTGAGGGTCTGTCTAATTTGATTGTGTTAGAACAGTTCAAAAATTCTGTGTCTGACCAGGTTGCTACATACATGAATGAACGTAAAGTTAAGTCTCCAAGTGATGCAGCCATCCTTGCAGATGAGTACAGGCTAACACATAAAAGCCATTTTGAGTCAAACAGTGACATGTACCATGAAAATAACTTTACTCCTAGGAATAGTAGGTCACCTTTTTTGGGGGCATCTTTCCAAAGGCCTCAGCAGAAGTTTGGGTCTGGAGGACTTAAAGCACCGGTTAATGCTAATACCTGTCGCTACTGCTTAGTTGAAGGACATTGGAAGAAAAATTGTCCTCTGCTTAAATCAAAACAGTCAGTTCAAGTTAAACCTGCTGTGATGGCAAGTCCTGTTACAGCCTCTGACCACCAGGGTGAGCTGTTTCAGCCACTAGTTGAGTTTGATTCTCAGTTTTCCCGCTGTGATTTTTCAGCCTTTATTTCAGATGGTGTAGTGTCCCTGGTAGATGGCAACCAGAATGTTAAAATCAAGATCCTAAGAGACACTGGAGCTTTAGATTCTTTTATTCTGGAATCTGTTTTGCCGTTCTCTAAAGAGTCTGATACTGGCCGTTGTGTAATGGTATGTGGTATGGGTTTAGTTCCATTCTCTTGTCCTTTACATGAAGTTACCCTAAAATGTGGTCTGGTAGAGGGTGATGTAGATGTTGGGGTTAGACCTCAGTTGCCAGTAGAGGGAGTGCACATGATTTTGGGGAATGACTTGGCAGGTAGTAAGGTGTGGGCAGATGGCAAATTAAACATCTGTAAGAAGCAACCTTCAGTGTCCCCTGCAAGGGAATCTCCGGATCAGAACTGTGTGTCTCCTGAGGTATTTCCAGTTTGTGTGGTTACCCGCGCAGCCTCTCGTAAGGAGATTGAGAGTAAGCCAGAAAGTCTTGAGTTGCCAGTCAAACTCCAGACAGAACAGTTGACTAGTTCTAGAGATTCATTGATGGCTGAGCAAAAAGCCGATACTACTTTGGCTGATCTGTTTGATAAAGTGGTTCCTGATTCAGTGGTGAGGAATAGTGCTCAGTGTTATTTTCTTCTTGATGGGCTGTTGGTCAGGAAATGGGTTCCACACTATGATCAGGGTCTAGGAGAACCAGTCTTTCAAATAGTTGTACCTACTACTTTGCGAAATAAAGTGTTGCAAACTTCACATGGTGATGTGGCAGGTCATATGGGTGTTCGTAAAACGTATGATCGTATACTTCGTTATTTTTTCTGGCCACGTTTAAAGCGGGATGTATCTCAGTTTATTAAAACTTGTGATACGTGTCAGCGCACAAGCAAGCCAAATCAGGTTGTAAAGCCTGCACCGTTGTATCCAATACCAGCCGTAGGGCAACCTTTTGAGCATCTTATTATCGATTGTGTTGGGCCATTACCAAGGTCCAAGTCAGGTCATAGCTACTTATTAACTGTTATGTGTCAAGCAACCAGATATCCGGCAGCTTTTTCCTTGCGTACCATAACTTCAAAATCAGTAGTTAAAGCGTTAACTCAATTTATTTCAACATTTGGGATTCCAAACACCATCCAGTCAGATCAGGGGTCTAACTTTACCTCCCATTTATTTGCTCAGGTTCTCAAACAGCTTAAAATCAAACACAACAAGTCTACTGCGTTCCATGCCCAGAGCCAGGGAGCTTTGGAACGTTTTCATCAAACATTAAAATCTTTGCTTCGTGCATACTGTACAGAACTGTCTGCAGATTGGGAGGAGGGGTTACCTTGGCTGTTACTAGCTGCTCGTGAAGTAGTGCAGGAAAGCACAGGGTTTAGCCCAAATGACTTAGTGTTTGGTCATAAGGTGTGTGGACCTTTAGCAGTGTTGCAGGATGGTTGTTTGCCTGAGGAACCACCTCGGAATCTTATTGACTATGTAAATGGTTTTAGGTTGAAGTTGTATAGGGCTGGTGAACTAGCGAAAGAGAAACTAAAATGTTCTCAACGGAAAATGAAACTGAAATATGACGGACAGGCTGAGCTGCGTGAGTTTAGTCCCGGTGATCGTGTACTTGCTCTTCTGCCTCTTGTAAGTTCACCTTTTCATGCAAAATACTGTGGTCCTTTCACTGTGTTGCGTAAAGTGTCAGATTTGAACTATCTTATTGAAACCCCTAGTCATAGGAAGTCCTCTAAATTATGCCATGTGAACTTGTTAAAATCTTATCACTCCCGTGATCTAAGCACAGTTGAAGGCACTCCAGCGGTGAGGTCAGCGTTAACTGCTGCTCCAGTCACTGCATCTTATGGCTTTAATTTGGTGGAGGGGGGAGAAGAGGAGGAAGTTAAAGTTTCGGATGAGGTCTTACAAGGTCGGTTGAAAAACTCCCAGACTTTGCAAAACCTTGGGGTTTTGGTAGACCATTTAGACTCTGAGAAACGTGATGAATTGGTAGCTCTTATTAGAAACTACCCTGTTTTGTTTTCTGACACTCCATCACCATAATATCATTGCTGATGCTCTGTCCCGTGCTCCTTTAACCTAGCTTGTACCTTTTCTCTGTTGACCCCTACCCCTGTCTGTGCCTCTTTTCTCTTAAATTGCTCCCCAGGTACCAGGGCTGCCGAGTTTGAGGGGCGGACAGTCGGCTGGGGGACACGGGGCTACTGCTAGGAGCCGGGATTATTATTTTTTTTGTTTGTTTGTTTTTGGGGAAATTTGAATTATTTTGAATATGTTGGAGGAAGTTGGGTTGAGGGTGGGACCCTCATTTTAAGGAGGGGGGTGTCACGGCTCCTCCTCTGCAGTGCAGGGGGCGGTTCCTCCTGCAGGCAGAGGAGGGTCGTTAGTGATTGGAGCCACCTGGGCTCAGGGTATAAAGCTGTCACTAATCACTTCTCTTTTTCTCTCTCTCTCTCTCTCTCTCTCTGCTCCTCCAGGTATGCTCATGATTTGTTTGTTCCTTTGTAGTTTTGCATAGTTTTCACTCAGTCATGTTCACACACACATATTCACGCATCCATGCACTTTACATACACCTTACATCATGATACTTCCACACCTCATTCCTTTTTCTTAGTTTAAGTTAATAGTTTGTTTATAATAAAGAACACTTTTAAATTGGCCTATACCTGTTGTTCGTGTCCCCTCATTTTTGTCACAGGCTATGAGCCGGCTTGTGACATTATTTAACAAAGTTATACAACATTCATTTCCCCTGTGTGAAAAAGTAATTGCCCCCTTACACTCAATAAGTGGTTGTGCAACCCTTAGCTGCCATGACTGCTACCAAACACTTCCTCTAGTTGTTGATCAGTCTCTCACATCGCTGTGGATAAAATTACTACTACTACTACATCTACTACTAGTACTACTACTACTACTACTACATCTACTACTAGTACTACCACCACTACTACTACTACCACCACTACTACTACTACTACTACATCTACTACTAGTACTACTACCACTACTACTACTACCACCACCACTACTACTACTACTACTACTACTACTACTACTACTACTACTACTACTACTACTACTACTACTATTACCACCACTACTACTACATCTACTACTACTACATCTACTACTACTATTACTACCAATATCACTACTACTACTACTACTATTACCACCACTACTACTACATATATTACTACTACATCTACTACTAGTACTACTACTACTACTACTACTACTACTACTACTACAACATCTACTACTACTACTACTACATCTTCTACTACTACTACTACTACTACTACTACTACATCTTCTACTACTACTACTACTACTACTACTACTACATCTACTACTACTACTACTACTACTACTACATCTACTACTACTACTACTACTACTACTACATCTACTACTACTACTACATCTACTACTACTACTACTACTACTACTACTACTACTACTACTACTACTACAACATCTACTACTACTACTACTACATCTTCTACTACTACTACTACTACTACTACTACTACATCTTCTACTACTACTACTACTACTACTACTACTACATCTACTACTACTACTACTACTACTACTACATCTACTACTACTACTACTACTACTACTACATCTACTACTACTACTACATCTACTACTACTACATCTACTACTACTACTACATCTACTACTACTACTACTAATACTACTACTACATCTACTACTACTACTACTATTACCACCACTACTACTACATCTACTACTACTACTACTACATCTACTACTACTACATCTACTACTACTACTACATCTACTACTACTACATCTACTACTACTACATCTACTACTACTACTACTATTACCACCACTACTACTACATCTACTTGTTGATCAGTCTCTCACATTGCTGTGGAGGAATGTTGGCCCACTCTTGCATGCAGAACATCTTCAACGCTGCAACATTTGTGTTTTTCAAGCATGAACTGCTCATTTCACGTCCTGCCACAGCATTTCAGTTAGGATTAGGTCTGGACTTTAACTAGGCCATTCCAAAACTGCAAATGTGTTGTGTTTTAACCATTGTCATGTGGACTAGATTGTGTGTTTTGGATCATTGTCATGTGGACTTGATTGTGTGTTTGGGATCATTGTCTTGCTGTATGACGCAGTTGTTCTTCAGCTTCAACTCACAGACAGATGGTCTGACATTCTCCTGTAGAATCCTCTGATACAAAGCAGAATTCATGGTTCCTTCTATTAAGGCTAGTCATTTAGGGTTCTGAACAGACCACAACCCACCCATCAGACTGGTTTTACCAGGTCCTACCAACACTCCAACCAATCCACAACATGAATCAAAGTCACAATAAGTCTTTGTATCCCAAAATGCCCGAGCCATTTCCCCCGGGTTACGCGCACAAGCATGCTCATGTGCACACGCACCCGCAGACACACGTGTACACGCGCGCACACACACACACACACACACACACACACACACACACACACACACACACACACACACACACACACACACACACACACACACACACACACACACACACACACACACACACACACACACACACACACACATGCTACATCAAAACACTCTGTATCAAAGCCCTCCACACTAAAGTAACCAGATCGGCGGGATATTTAAATACAACTCTAAAACCACGTGGTTATTACATTGTATAACCCCACCAAGCGCCCCTCATTAGCATGAACACATTTTGACGGATTCAACCTTATGCTAACTACTTCATTGAGATAAATAACAAGCCATAGAAGAGAGGAAAAGCAAAGCCCTGAGGGAGACACAGGACAGGTCTGAGGGAGACACAGGACAGGTCTGTCCTGTACGACATATTACATCCTAGTATCTTATGTGTTGATCTGACGTTTAATTAAAACAGAACAAAGTTACCATTTACAGTACTTTGTTTGCCTTTGATGGTGCTAAACTTTACATCTTGCTTTACACCGTTACAACTTTACACATTTACACCTTCAATGAAGTGATCCTCTCATAGTACACAACCTGGCTGATTGTTATGAAATCATCTCCATTTAACAGACAGTCAACCTCTTGAAGTGAACACCGTCTCCTCCCATTTACACACATTACAATCCTGTCCTTCCTCATCACTTAGCTACACGTGATCAGTGGAGAGAATGAGAATAACAGAACAACACATGACCAGGGGGTGTGTGTGTGTGTGTGTGTGTGTGTGTGTGTGTGTGTGTGTGTGTGTGTGTGTGTGTGTGTGTGTGTGTGTGTGTGTGTGTGTGTGTGTGTGTGTGTGTGTGTGTGTGTGTGTGTGTGTGTGTGTGTCAGATTGAACAGCATGTCACCAGGGTGTGTGTGTGTGTGTGTGTGGGTGTGTCAGATCGAACAGCATGTCACCAGGGTGTGTATGTGTGTCAGATTGAACAGCATGTCACCAGGGTGTGTATGTGTGGGTGTGTCAGATTGAACAGCATGTCACCAGGGTGTGTATGTGTGGGTGTGTCAGATTGAACAGCATGTCACCAGGGTGTGTGTGTGTGTCAGATCGAACAGCATGTCACCAGGGTGTGTATGTGTGTCAGATCGAACAGCATGTCACCAGGGTGTGTATGTGTGTCAGATTGAACAGCATGTCACCAGGGTGTATGTGAGTGTGTCAGATCGAACAGCATGTCACCAGGGTGTGTATGTGTGTCAGATCGAACAGCATGTCACCAGGGTGTATGTGAATGTGTCAGATCGAACAGCATGTCACCAGGGTGTATGTGAATGTGTCAGATCGAACAGCATGTCACCAGGGTGTATGTGAGTGTGTCAGATTGAACAGCATGTCACCAGGGTGTATGGGTGATAAACTGTAGGAGACCTGATGGGTCTCTCTCCGCAGCTCAATGTTAATAATGTAATAACAGCTCAGTGTTAATAATGTAATAACAGCTCAGTGTTAATAATGTAATAGTCAGCACAGTGTTAATAATGTAATAATCAGCTCAGTGTTAATAATGTAATAATCAGCTCAGTGTTAATAATGTAATATTCAGCTCAGTGTTAATAATGTAATATTCAGCTCATCGTTAATAATGTAATATTCAGCACAACGTTAATAATGTAATATTCAGCACAACGTTAATAATGTAATATTCAGCACAGTGTTAATAATGTAATATTCAGCACAGTGGTAATAATGTAATATTCAGCACAGTGTTAATAATGTAATATTCAGCACAGTGTTAATAATGTAATATGCAGCTCAGCCTTAATAATGTAATATGCAGCTCAGCCTTAATAATGTAATATGCAGCTCAGCCTTAATAATGTAATATGCAGCTCAGTGTTAATAATGTAATAATGTATTGTGCAACACAGTGTTAATAATGTAATAATGTAAAATGCAGCAGAGTCAATAATGTAAAAATGTAATACGCAGCACCGTGTTAATAATTAAATTATGTAATACACAGCAGATTGTTAATAATGTAATACACATAACAGTGTTAATAATGTAATATGCAGCTCAGTGTTAATAATGTAGTTCACAGCACAGTGTTAACAATTTAATAATGTAATACTGTCACGCCCTGACCTTAGAGATCCTTTTTATGTCTCTATTTTGGTTGGTCAGGGCGTGAGTTGGGGTGGGCATTCTATGTTGTGTTCTATGTTGTCTAGTTCTACAGGCAGCTGTCTATCGTTGTCTCTGATTGAGAACCATACTTAGGTAGCCTTTTCCCACCTGTGTTTGTGGGTAGTTGTTTCCTGTTTTGTGTTTTTTCACATTACAGGACTGTTTCGTGTCGTTCACTTTCGTTGTTGTTTTTGTCATTCAGTGTTCAGTTTATTTTTAATAAAAATTTACAATGAACACTTACAACGCTGCGTGTTGTTCCGATGATTCCTATTTCTCATCATCAGACGAGGAGGAGCGTTACAAATACACAGCTCTGTGTCACTAACGTAATAATGTAATACACAGCACAGTGTTAATAATGCAATAATGTAAAAAGCAGCTCAGTGATAATAATGTAACAATGTAATACGCAGTACAGTGTTAATAATGCAATACACCGCTCAGTATTAGTAATGTAATATGCAGCTCAGTGTTAATCATGTAATACTCAAATCTGTGTTTACAATATAAAAATGTAATTCGCAACACAGTGTTAATAATGTAATAGGCAGAACGGTGTTGATAATGTAATAGGCAGCACAGTGTTGATAATGTAATAGGCAGCACAGTGTTGATAATGTAATATGCAGCACAGTGTTAATAATGTAATAGGCAGAACGGTGTTGATAATGTAATAGGCAGCACAGTGTTGATAATGTAATAGGCAGCACAGTGTTGATAATGTAATAGGCAGCACAGTGTTAATAATGTTATAATGTAAAATGCAGAACAGTGTTAATAATTTAATAATTTAATATGCAGCGCAGTGTTAATAATGGAATACGCAGCTCAGTGTTAATAATGTAATAATGTGATACGCAGCTCAGTGTTAATAATGTAATAATGTAATACGCAGCTCAGTGTTAATAGTGTATTAATATAAAATGCATATAATATAAAATTTGTCCTATATAAACATCACAGAAAGGAAGCACAGAGCAGGATGGATGAAGCTAAGAGGGGTTACTTTGCTGAGAAAATAATTGAAAACAAAAATGACCCTAAAAAGCTTTTGAAATCATTTAAGGAACTAGGCTGTAGTAGTACTACCAAAAACAAACTAAACAGTATTGGACTGAACATCAAAGGGGAGATGGTATATGAAAAGGCAGAGGTTGCCAATGAATTCAGCTTTTTTTTTGCTTCTGTTGCCAGCAAGCTGGTTAGCAAGCTGCCCACCAGTTCTGGTTTGTATGGAAGCAACCAAGTCAAGAAGTATTATGTAGAGTTTGGGGTTCAGCCAACAGCCAAAATAGTCAGTATGCTGGCAGAGCTTAAATCCTCCAAAGCCACAGGCCTGGATAATATTCCTGCAAGGTTTCTAATAGATTCTGCTGAGCAAATTGGCCCTTGTATTACGTATATTGTTAATCTCTCACTTGAACAAGGCACCTTTCCCAGGGACATGGAACAAGCTAAAGTTATACCTCTGCATAAGAAGGGGATACAGTCTGACCCTGGGAATTACAGGCCTGTATCTATCCTCTGTGTAACATCAAAGATCCTGGAGAGAACAGTACATGAGCAAATGTATGAATATGTTAACAAACAGGGTCTAATGTATGATTTTCAGTCGGGTTTTAGAAAAACATACTCCACGGATTCATGTCTAATTTACTTGACTGACTTCATCAGGAAATAGATTGATGAGGGAAATCTGTGTGGAATGGTATTGCTTGACCTACAGAAGGCCTTTGATACAGTTCACCACTGTCTCCTAATCTCCAAACTGGAGGCACTGGGGTTAAGAAGTATCCCTCTAGGCTGGGTAAAGTCCTATTTATCAGGAAGGGAGCAAGTAGTAGAGGTTAATGGTTCACTGTCTCAGGCAAAACCAATGAGTTGTGGCGTTCCGCAGGGGAGCGTGTTTGGGCCTCTGCTGTTTTAATTGTATATTAATGATATGAAAGATGCTTGTTCTTGCTGTCTTTTTCTTTATGCGGATGACACTACACTTCTGGTGTCTCACAAAAGTAAAACTATGTTGGAGAGCATACTTAGCACAGAGCTTACTAACATTAGCAAATGGCTTGGAGAGAATAAGTTATCTCTGCACTTAGGGAAAACTGAAGCAATTATTTTTGGATCCAGACCTAAATTGTGTAGGTTGTCTGAAATCAGAGTGGAGTTAGGGGGTGAGGTGCTGACTACTAAAACCTCTGTTAACTACTTGGGATGTATCCTTGATGGAAGCTTGGGAGGTGTGAGCATGGCCAATAAGGTGCTAGGGAAGGTTAATGCCAGGATTAAGTTTTTGTCTAGAAAGTCCAAGCTGCTTGATAAGGACTCCATGAAAGTGCTAGCTAGCCCTCATTCAATGCCATTTTGACTATGCTAGTACTTCCTGGTTTGGGGGCTTATCTAAACTTATGAAGGGGAAGCTCCAGATAGCCCAGAATAAGTTGATCAGGGTAGTTTTGAAGGTGAGTCCACATAGGCAGGATCTGCTTTCAGGAACTAAACTGGCTGCCTGTTGAGGTTAGGGTGTCCCAGATTAGACTAGGTTTGGTTTACAGGAGTATTTATGGTCCTGCGCCCAGATATTTAAGTGATTACTTTCCTTGTGTTAGGGATGCACACAATCACAGCACCAGATCAGGTGTGCCTGATGTGTGCTTATACAGGTTCAGGAGTAATGCTGAGAAAGGTACTTTCTTGTATACTGGAGCCTCAGAATGGAACGAGTTGCCTCTGCCCATAAAAACAACGTCCTCTCTGGACAGCTTTAAAAATAAAGTAGAAATATGTTTGATGTCCTCTATGCCCATATGACTAACCCCTATGATGTAACTGGAATGATGAGATGTTCTTCTTTTATGTTTTTGTTGTATTATTTCACTGCCATACTGTGTTCGATCTTGTATAGCCATCTTGTCTCAAGAGGACCACAATGGAAATAAGTTCCAGACTTTATTATGTGTTATCCTACATGATTTTATTAATGTGCATGTATGGCTTTTAAGTTTTATGTGTGCTTGTTTTTTAAAATGGTCGAATTAATAAACTAAACTAAAAAACGAAATACCTATCACAGCGTTACTAACGTAATCTGCAGCTTGGTGTTAATAATGTAATATGAAACACAGTGTTAATAATGTAATAAGCTGCTCAGTGTTAATAAAGTAATACGCAGCACAGTTATAATAATGTAATACTCAGCATAGTGTTATTAATGTAATACGCAGCTCAGTGTTAATGATGTAATAATGTAGTATGCATCTCAGTGTTAAAACCTCTTGACACTACAGGGGGTGCTGTTTCAACTTGGACATTTATCGTTCCCAAATTAAACTGCCTCGTACTCAATTCTTGCTCGTACAATATGCATATTATTATTACTATTGGATAGAAAACAATCTCTAGTTTCTAAAACCGTTTGAATTATGTCTGTGGGTGAACCAGAACTCTTTCTGCAGCGAAATCCATGACAGGAACTGCGAAGGTCTGAAAACTAGGCTCTGTTCTCAGATCAGTTTAAAGGTCTGTATGTATCCTATGGGTCGACATGAACTGCACCCGCCTTCCCCTGGATGTCAGTAACCAATGAGAAGTGGAATGGAGTGTCTACGTAGTTCTCAGAGCTTATAAAAGGCCAAGGAACGAAGTGCGCTCTCTTTTCGTCGTTCGTCATTGCGCAAAGCAAGACCTCAAGATGGCATTTTGAAACGCTCAGTTATCGGCCTTAGCTGTATCCGTCTGTAATTTAATTCGATA
This sequence comes from Salvelinus alpinus, assembly GCF_045679555.1. NCBI lineage: Eukaryota > Metazoa > Chordata > Actinopteri > Salmoniformes > Salmonidae > Salvelinus > Salvelinus alpinus. The sequence continues at coordinate 37,523,712 of NC_092107.1, forward strand.
TAGGTGTTAGAAACATCATAACGAAGTTATTTTAAACCGAGTTATATCAGTTTATGCGAGTATATTGCTATTTTCGGAATTTCCTTAGTATTGCGTTTTGGGGATTTGGGAATGTTGTGGCCACATAGCTATTGTTAGCTGCTAATTCCGAAGTTGAAGACGACGTTTTACAACCAAGCAACGATTCTTTTGGACAAAGGACACCTTGCCCAAGATTCTGATGGAAGCTCGTCCAAAAGTAAGAACTATTTATGATGTTATTCCGTATTTATGTGGAAAAATGTAAACGCATTTGTCCGCCGTTATTGCGGCACTAGTCTGGCTGTAACGCACACTGTATGTCTAGTAACGTTAATTTTAAAAATCTAACTCAGCGGTTGCATTAATAACTAATGCATCTTTCATTTGCTGTCCAACCTGTATTTTTTAGTCAAGTTTACGATTATTTATTGATTAGATTAGGTGCCTTTCCAAGATGGCGTCGGACAGAATGCATGAACTTTTGCTACTGATCACATTGTATAGCCACGATTTGTGCTGCTAAATATGCACATTTTCGAACAAAACCTATATGCATTGTGTAATATGATGTTACAGGACTGTCATCTGTGGAAGTATATCAAGGTTAGTCCAAAATTATATATATTTTGCTGGATTGTTACGTTCGCTAACCTGTGCTGCTGGTAAATTGCTTGTGTTTCTGGCTATTGTGCTAAGCTAATATAATGCTATATTGTGTTTTCGCTGTAAAACACTTAAAAAATCTGACATATTGGCTGGATTCACAAGATGTTGGGCTTTCATTTGCTGTACGCTGTGTATTTTTCAGAAATGTTTTAAGATGAGTAATTAGTTATTTGACGTTGGTCTCTGTAATTATTCTGGCAGCTTCGGCACTATTTCAGATTGCAGCTGCAATGTAGAACTGTGATTTATACCTGAAATATGCACATTTTTCTAAAAAAACATATGCTATACAATAAATATGTTATCAGACTGTCATCTTATGAAGTTGTTTCTTGGTTAGTGGCTATTTATATCTTTATTTGGTCGAATTAGTGATGGCTACTGATGGAGTAAAAAACTGGTGGAGTAAAAAAAGTGGTGTCTTTTGCTAACGTGGTTAGCTAATAGATTTACATATTGTGTCTTCCCTGTAAAACATTTTAAAAATCAGAAATGATGGCTGGATTCACAAGATGTGTATCTTTCATCTGGTGTCTTGGACTTGTGATTTAATGATATTTAGATGCTAGTATTTACTTGTGACGCTATGCTAGGCTATGCTAGTCAGCTTTTTTACTGTGGGGGGTGCTCCCGGATCCGGGTTTGGGAGGAATTAGAGGTTAATAATTAAATAATGTAATACACAGCACAGTGTTAATAATGTAATATTCAGCACAGTGTTAATACTGTAAAATACAGCTCAGTGTTAATAATGTAATATGCAGCACAGTGTTAATATTGTTTAATGCAGCACAGTGTTAATAGTTTAATAAGCTGCTCAGTGTTAAAAAGGTTATACGCAGCAAAGTTTTAATAATGTAATACTCAGCACAGTGTTATTAATATAATACGCAGCTCAGTTATAATGGTGTGATAATGTAATACGCAGCACAGTGTTAATAATGTAATAATGTAGTATGCATCTCAGTGTTAACTTCACTAGGGTAGGGGGCAGCATTCTAAATGTTGGATGAAAAGCGTGCCCAAATTTAACTGCCTACTACTTAGCCATAAGTGCTAGAATATGCATATAACTAGTGATTTGGATAGAAAACACTCTGAAGTCTCTAAAACTGTTTGAATGGTGTCTGTGAGTATAACATAACTCATAAGGCAGGCAAAAACCTGAGAAACAAAGTCATTGCCTATCAAATATACAGTGTCTATGGGGTCATATTGCACTTCCTAAGGCTTCCACTAGATGTCAACAGTCTTTAGAACCTTGTTTGATGCTTCTACTGTGAAGGAGGGGGGAATGGGAGCTGAATGAGTCAGAGGTCTGCCAGAGTGGCATGAGCTGATCACGCGCGCTCACATGAGAGTTAGCTTGCGCTCCATTGCATTTCTACAAACAAAGGAATTCTCCGGTTGGAACATTATTGAGGATTTATGATAATAACATCCTAAAGATTGATTCTATACTTCGTTTGACATGTTTCTACGAACTGTAATATGTCTTTTCGTCTGAACTCTTGCCTGGACCTAGTATCCGCTCGTTGTGAGTCTCGATTGTGAACTAAACGTGCGAACAAAAAGGAGGTATTTGGACATAAATTATGGACTTTATCGCACAAATCAAACATTTATTGTGGAACTGGGATTCCTGGGAGTGCATTCTGATGAAGATCATCAAAGGTAAATCAATATTCATAATGCTATTTCTGGCTTCTGTTGACTCCACAACATGGCGGATATCTGTATGGCTTGGTTTTGTGTCTGAGTGCTGTACTCAGATTATTGCATGGTGTGCTTTTTCCGTAGAGTTTTTTTGAAATCTGACACAGCGGTTGCATTAAGGAGAAGTGGATCTAAAATTCCATGCATAACAGTTGTGTCTTTTAGCAATGTTTATTATGAGAATTTCTGTAAATTGATGTGGCTCTCTGCAAAATCACCCGGATGTTTTGGAATTACTGAACATAACGTGCCAATGTAAACTGAGATTTTTAGATATAAATATTAACTTTATCGAACAAACCATACATGTATTGTGTAACATGAAGTCCTATGAGTGTCATCTGATGAAGATCATCAAAGGTTAGTGATTCATTTTATCTCTATTTCTGCTTTTTGTGACTCCTCTCTTTGGCTGGAAAAATGGCTGTGTTTTTCTGTGACTTGGCTCTGACCTAACATAATCGTTTGGTGTGCTTTCGTCATAAAGCTTTTTTGAAATCGGACACTGTGGCTGGATTTACAAAAAGTGTATCTTTAAAATGGTGTAAAATACTTGTATGTTTGAGGAATTTTAATTATGGGATTTCTGTTGTTTTGAATTTGCCGCCCTGCAGTATCACTGGCTGTTTACGAGGTGGGACGCTACCGTCTCACGTACCCTAGTGAGCTTAATAATGAAAAAATGTAATGCACAGCACAGTATTAATAATGTAATATTCAGCACAGTGTTAATAATGTAATATGCAACACAGTGTTAATAATGTGAATTGCAGCTCAGTGTTAATAATGTAATAGGCAGCATGGTGTTAAAAATGTAATACACAGCACAGTGTTAATAATGTAATACGTAACACTGTGTTAATAATGTTAATGGCAGCACAGTGTTGATAATGTAACAATTCAACTCGAAGCACATGTTAATATTGTAATAATGTAATACACAGCACAGTGTTACTAATGTAATAATGTAATATGCAGCTCAGTGATAATAATGTAATATGCAGATCAGTGTTAATAATGTAATACGCAACACATTGTAAATAATATAATATGCAGCACAGTGTTAATAATGTAATATGCAGCACAGTCTTAACTTCTCTAGGGTAGGGGGCAGCATTCGGAATATTGGATGAAACGCATGCCCAAATTAAATGGCCTGTTTCTAGGGCTCAGAAGATATGATATGCATATAACTGGTAGATTTGGATAGAAAACACTCTAAAGTTTCCAGAACTGTTAAAATAGTGTCTGTGAGTGTAACAGAACTGATTTGGCAGGTGAAAACCTGAGAAAAATCCATTCAGGAAGTAGTTTTTTGGGGGGTTTGTAGTTTTCTATTCAATGCCATTACAGTATCCCTTGACTTAGGACTCAACTTGCAGTTTCTATGGCTTCCACTAGATGTCAACAGTCTTTAGAAAGTGTTTCAGTCTTGTATTCTGAAAATCGAGGAAGTAAGAGCAGTCTGAATGAGTGGACCCTAAAGTTTCACGGAGCTTTTTCTTGAGCACAACCGAGAGAGTGCGTTTCTTGTTTACATTTTATATTGACGACGTTATTGTCCGGTTGAAATAGTATCGATTATTTAGGCTAAAAACAACCTGAGGTTTGAATATAAACATCGTTTGACATGTTTCTATGAACTTTACGGATACAATTTGGATTTTTTTGTCTTCCTGTTTTGACTGCATTTGAGCCTGTGGATTACTGAAGAAAACGCGCGAACAAAACTGAGGTTTTTGTATACAAAGAGACTTTATCGAACAAAATAAACATTTATTGAGTAACTTAATGTCTGCTGAGTGCAACCATATGAATATCATCAAAGGTAAGGGATTAATTTTATCTCTATTTCTAAATTGTGTAACTGTTCTATCTGGCTGGCTACTGTTTGTAATGATTTGTCTGGTGGGCTATGTTCTCATAATATTAATGTATGCTTTCGCCGTAAAGCATTTTTGAAATCTGACACCGTGGTTGGATTCACAAGAAGTTAATATTTAAACCTATGTAAAATATGTTTTGTTTTCTGAATTTTTATAATGAGTATTTCTGTATTTGAATTTGGCGCCCAGCAGTTTCACTGGCTGTTGAAGAGGTGGGACGCTACCGTCTCACGTGCCCAAGAGAGGTTAATAATGTAATATGTAGCACAGTGTTAACAAATGTGATTTGCAGCACAGTGTTGATAATGTAGCAATCAGCTCACTGTTAATAATGTAATATTGGGGTGCTGGGAGAGTGTGTGTGCTGGGAGAGTGTGTGTGCTGGGAGAGTGTGTGTGCTGGGAGAGTGTGTGTGCTGGGAGAGTGTGTGTGCTGGGAGAGTGTGTGTGCTGGGAGAGTGTGTGTGCTGGGAGAGTGTGTGTGCTGGGAGAGTGTGTGTGCTGGGAGAGTGTGTGTGCTGGGAGAGTGTGTGTGCTGGGAGAGTGGTGTCGTTGATCAATACATGACAAAATAGTACTGACTCTCATTTCCCCCCTGGTTTCAATGTGACATGTCTCCTTCATATGCAATGTCATAAGCAGTGGATACAAGTTGCATTTTATTATCCTATGTAACATCAATGTGCTTGTGTGTGCGTACCTGTGTGTCTGTGTGTGTTTGTGTGTGTTCGTACCTGTGTGTGTGTGTGTGTGTATGTGTGTTCGTACCTGTGTGTGTGTGTGTGTCTGTGTGTTCGTACCTGTGTGTGTGTGTGTGTCTGTGTGTTCCTACCTGTGTGTGTGTGTGTGTGTGTGTGTGTGTGTTCGTACCTGTGTGTGTGTGTTCGTACCAGTGTGTGTGTGTGTGTCTGTGTGTTCCTACCTGTGTGTGTGTGTGTGTGTGTTCGTACCTGTGTGTGTGTGTTCGTACCAGTGTGTGTGTGTGTGTCTGTGTGTTCCTACCTGTGTGTGTGTGTTACTTGCCTGTGCATGTTTGACATGACGTACAGCAGCAGAAGTCTTCAACCTTTTCAGCCCTCAATACAGACCTTAGCATGTATGAGCACGTTTTAGCACTAGTGTTTCCACCCTCATCACTTTCTAGCACGTGTGTGTGACGGAGCATGACTTAGTGTGATATGTCAAATGGTATTTTATTAGGATCCCCATTAGCTGTTGCGACAGAAGCAGCAACTCTTCCTGGGGTCCACACAGAACAAGAAACATGACATAATACAGAACATTAATAGACAAGACAGGATCATGGACAGAACTACATACAATTTTTTTTTTAAGGCACACGTAGCCTAAATATCAATACACACAAACTATCTAGGTGGGTGGGAAGGGTCTGTAACATGGTAGGATACTGTGGGTGGTGTCGTGGATAATCGGTTCAAAACATAACACTTACAAGAACTTGTGAGATCAATATAGGCTTTTTTAATACACTTTATCACAAGCCGTGTCAGTCCGCGGAAAAAACACCTTTCCTAAGCCCTCGCTCTGTTTTATACACATACCGTATATCAGTCCATTACATACGCACATTAAGTTACTTCTCATACGTCATATGTTACCATTGTCTTTCATTTTCAGGCTTCCTGCTTGTTCGTGCCTGTATCCGCTCTTGATTAGATTACAATGGTGCCAGGACCTTCTCAGTGTCCTAATATAAATATGTATTATGCCTATAGTCCATATGTTGATCATTTGGCTGGCCCCCTCTTTTGTATGTCCCTCTGACCTTGGAATTTCCAGCTTTTCTATGCACTTATGGCCTTGCTTAATTTCCCTGTCCTAGACAATAGACAATGTACTTTAAGCTTACCTAAGCCTTTATAATGTCTTTGGCCATTATGTCTTAGTTTCCTGTTTTTACCAGCCTGTATCCATTCACTCCTACAGTGGGAGGGTCTGTAACATGGTAGGATACTGTGGGTGGGTAGGGTCTGTAACATGGTAGGATACTGTGGATGGGAAGGGTCTGTAACATGGTAGGATACTGTGGGTGGGAAGGGTCTGTAACATGGTAGGATACTGTGGGTGGGAAGGGTCTGTAACATGGTAGGATACTGTGGATGGGAAGGGTCTGTAACATGGTAGGATACTGTGGGTGGGAAGGGTCTGTAGCATGGTAGGATACTGTGGGTGGGAAGGGTCTGTAACATGGTAGGATACTGTGGGTGGGAAGGGTCTGTAGCATGGTAGGATACTGTGGGTGGGAAGGGTCTGTAGCATGGTAGGATACTGTGGGTGGGAAGGGTCTGTAGCATGGTAGGATACTGTGGGTGGGAAGGGTCTGCAACATGGTAGGATACTGTGGATGGGAAGGGTCTGTAACATGGTAGGATACTGTGGATGGGAAGGGTCTGTAACATGGTAGGATACTGTGGTTGGTATTTGGCATTTTGGTATTTCATTAGGATCTCCATTAGCTGTTGCAAAAGCAGCAGCTACTCTTCCTGGGGTCCACACAAAACGTGAATCATAATACAGAACATCAATAGACAAGAACAGCTCAAGGACAGATTTACATACATGACAAAAAAGTGGGAAAAAAACAACAAAACGTTTTTGTGTGTGTTTCCATGCACGCATGTGTCTGTATTGTGTGTGTGCTTATATAGTTGTGTGTATGTGTGTGTGTGCTTATGTAGCTCTGCGTTTGTGTGTGTGCTTATACAGTTGTGTGTGTGTGTGCTTATGTAGTTGTGTGTTTGTGTGTGTGTGTGTGTGTGCTTATACAGTTGTGTGTGTGTGTGTGTGCTTATATAGTTGTGTGTTAGTGTGTGTGTGCTTATGTAGTTGTGTGTTTGTGTGTGTGTGTGTGTGTGTGCTTATACAGTTGTGTGTGTGTGTGTGCTTATATAGTTGTGTGTAAGTGTGTGTGTGCTTATGTAGTTGTGTGTTTGTGTGTGTGCTTATATACAGTTGAAGTCGGACGTTTACATACACTTGGAGGTTGGAGTCATTAAAGCTCGTTTTTCAAACACTCCACAAATTTCTTGTTAACAAACTATAGTTTTGGCAAGTCGGTTAGGACATCTACATTGTGCATGACGCAAGTCATATTTCCAACAATTGTTTACAGACAGATTATTTCACTAATAATTAATTGTATCACAATTCCAGTGGGTCAGAAGTTTACATGCACTAAGTTGACTGTGCCTTTAAACAGCTTGGAATATTCCAGAAATTATGTCATGGGTTTAGAAGCTACTGATAGGCTAATTGACATTGACATTGACATTGTCAATTGACAGAAATTATGTCAATTGACATTGACATAATTGACATTGACAACTTATTGTGGGAAGCTTGTGGAAGGCCACCCGAAACGTTTGACCCAGGTTAAAAAATGTAAAGGCAATGCTACCAAATACTAATTGAGTGTACGTAAACTTTTGACCTACTGGGGTGTGATGAAAGTAATTCTCTCTACTTGTAACGTTCCTGACCTGTTTTATGTTGTTTTTGTATGTGTATATGGTCAGGGCGTGAGTTTTGGGTGGGCAGTCTATGTTTTCTGTTTCTATGTTGGTTTTGGTTGCCTGGTATGGCTCTTAATTAGAGGCAGGTGTTTTGCGTTTTCCTCTAATTAAGAGTCATATTTAGGTAGGGTGTTCTCACTGTTTGTTTGTGGGTGATTGTCTCCTGTGTCGTCGATGTATGTACCATACGGGACTGTTTGGTTGTTCGTTCGTTCGTTCGTTTTGATGTAGTCTGTTCCTGTCCGTGAGTTTTACGTTTTAGTTATGTAAGTTCATGTTCAGGTTTTCGTCTACGTCGTTTTCTTGTTTTGTAATTTTGTAAGTTTTGTTTTCGTGTGCCGTCGTGTCAAATAAAGAGATGGCATATTTCCCTAATGCTGCGTATTGGTCCACTGATCCTTCTCTCCTCTCCTCATCTGAGGAAGAGGAGGACAACAGCCCTTACAGAATCACCCACCAACCTAGGACCAAGCGGCAAGGGAATGCTCAACAGAGCAACCAGGACTTCTGGACTTGGGAGGAGATCCTGGACGGTAGAGGACCCTGGGCTCAGCCAGGGGAATATCGCCGTCCCAAGGCGGAGTTGGAAGCAGCGAAGGCTGAGAGGCGCTGGTATGAGGAGGCAGCGCGGCGACGCGGTTGGGAGCCCGTGAGTCAGACCCAAAAATTTCTTGGGGGGGGGGCACACGAGGAGTGTGGCAAAGCCGGGTAGGATACCTGAGCCAACTCCCCGTGCTTACCGTGGAGGTAGAAGGCGTCGTACTGGTAAGACACCGTGTTATGCGGTAAAGCGCACGGTGTCCCCAGTACGCGTGCTTAGCCCAGTGCGGGCTATTCCACCTTGCCGCACTGGGAGGGCTAAGTTGGGCATCGAGCTGGATGTCATGAAGCCGGCCCAACGCATCTGGCCACCAGTGCGTCTCCTCGGGCCGGCATACATGGCACCAGCCTTACGAATGGTGTCCCCGGTTTGCCAGTATAGCCCAGTGCGGGCTATTCCACCTCGCCGCACTGGCAGGGCTACGGGCACCATTCAACCTGGTAAGGTTGGGCAGGCTCGGTGCTCAAGAGCACGTGTCCTCCTTCACGGTCCGGTATACCCGGTGCCACCTCCAAGTACCAGTCCACCGGTGGCAGCCCCCCGCACCAGGCTGTCTCTCCGGGTTCTCTCTCCAGCTGCTCCCACCTGTCCAGCGCTGTCAGAGTTTTCCTCCTCTCCAGCGCAGCCAGTGCCTATACCACGCACCAGGCCTACTGTGCGCCTCAGCAGGGCAGAGTCGGCCGTCTGCCCAACGCCTTCTGCACTGCCTGTCTGCCCAGCGCCGTCTGAGCCCGTCTGCCCAGCGGCGCCTGAACTGCCCGTCTGCCCGTCTGCCCAGCGGCGCCTGAACTGCCCGTCTGCCCAGCGGCGCCTGAACTGCCCGTCTGCCCAGCGGCGCCTGAACTGCCCGTCTGCCATGAGCCTGCAAAGCTGCCCGTCTGCCATGAGCCTGCAAAGCCGCCCGTCTGCCAAGAGCCTACAGAGCCTTCCGCCAGACCGGATCAGCCAGAGCCTTCCGCCAGACCGGATCAGCCAGAGCCTTCCGCCAGACCGGATCAGCCAGAGCCTTCCGCCAGACCGGATCAGCCAGAGCCTTCCGCCAGACCGGATCAGCCAGAGCCTTCCGCCAGACCGGATCAGCCAGAGCCTTCCGCCAGACCGGATCAGCCAGAGCCTTCCGCCAGACCGGATCAGCCAGAGCCTTCCGCCAGACCGGATCAGCCAGAGCCTTCCGCCAGACCGGATCAGCCAGAGCCTTCCGCCAGACAGGACCTGCCAGAGCCTTCCGCCAGACAGGACCTGCCAGAGCCGTCCAGCCAGGACCTGCCAGAGCCGTCCAGCCAGGACCTGCCAGGGTCCCTCAGCCAGGACCTGCCAGAGTCCCTCAGCCAGGACCTGCCAGAGTCCCTCAGCCAGGACCTGCCAGAGTCCCTCAGCCAGGACCTGCCAGAGTCCCTCAGCCAGGACCTGCCAGAGTCCCTCAGCCAGGATCTGCCAGAGTCTCTCAGCCGGGACCTGCCGCCCCTTATCCCGGTGCTGCCCCTTGTCCCGGTGCTGCCCCTTGTCCCGGTGCTGCCCCTTGTCCCGGTGCTGCCCCTTGTCCCGGTGCTGCCCCTTGTCCCGGTGCTGCCCCTTGTCCCGGTGCTGCCCCTTGTCCCGGTGCTGCCCCTTGTCCCGGTGCTGCCCCTTGTCCCGGTGCTGCCCCTTGTCCCGGTGCTGCCCCTTGTCCCGGTGCTGCCCCTTATCCCGGTGTTGGCTGTTCATTTAGGGGATGTTAGTTTGAGGGTGGTCATTGGGAGGGGAAGACAGAAGCGGGGAGTGACTATGGTGGTGTGGGGACAGCGTCCAGAGCCTGAGCCACCACCGTGGTCAACTGCCCACCCAGACCCTCCCCTGGACTTTGTGCTGGTGCGCCCGGCGTTCGCACCTTGAGGGGGGGGTTCTGTAACGTTCCTGACCTGTTTTATGTTGTTTTTGTATGTGTATATGGTCAGGGCGTGAGTTTTGGGTGGGCAGTCTATGTTTTCTGTTTCTATGTTGGTTTTGGTTGCCTGGTATGGCTCTTAATTAGAGGCAGGTGTTTTGCGTTTTCCTCTAATTAAGAGTCATATTTAGGTAGGGTGTTCTCACTGTTTGTTTGTGGGTGATTGTCTCCTGTGTCGTCGATGTATGTACCATACGGGACTGTTTGGTTGTTCGTTCGTTCGTTTTGATGTAGTCTGTTCCTGTCCGTGAGTTTTACGTTTTAGTTATGTAAGTTCATGTTCAGGTTTTCGTCTACGTCGTTTTCTTGTTTTGTAATTTTGTAAGTGTTTTGTTTTCGTGTGCCGTCGTGTCAAATAAAGAGATGGCATATTTCCCTAATGCTGCGTATTGGTCCACTGATCCTTCTCTCCTCTCCTCATCTGAGGAAGAGGAGGACAACAGCCCTTACACTACTATTATTCTGACATTTCACATTCTTATAATAAAGACCTAAAACAGGGAATTGTTACTAGGATTAAATGTTAGGAACTTCCGACTTAAAGTGTAGTCGTGTGTGTGTGCTTATGTAGTTGTGTGTGTAGTGTGTGTGTGTGTGCTTATGCAGTTGTGTGTGTGTGTGTGTGTGCTTATATAGTTGTGTGTGTTTATGCAGTTGTGTGTGTGTGTGCTTATATAGTTGTGTGTGTGTGTGTGCTTATATAGTTGTGGGTGTGTGCGTGCTTATATAGTTGTGTGTGTGTGCTTATGTAGTTGTGTGTGTGTGCTTATATAGTTGTGGGTGTGTGTGTGCTTATATAGTTGTGTGTGTGTGTGCTTATATAGTTGTGTGCGTGTGTGTGTGTGTGTGTTTGTTTGTGTGTTTGTGTGTGTCTGTGTGTGTGTCTGTGTGTGAAGATACCATATGCAACCTTTTGCTGTGAACCCAGAGCTCAATAGTCCCTGATGTTAAGCCTCCCAGAGTTACTATGAGATCAATTCAGCCTTTAGAACAAGTGATGTTAAGAGTCGGAAATACGACAGATGGACTTACACTCTGTGTGTGTGTGTGTGTGTGTTGATAACCTTAGCATCGACAGAGGTCTGAAAACTGAGAGAATAGAGAAAAGTGAGACAGCTGCTGTCACAGAGAACTCGAGTGGAAACATAACCTGGAGCCTAGTTTGGTTGTGAGGCTCAACACATGTCAAATTTTATTGACTCTTTGACTGACAAGATTTCATTCAGATTTGTGGTATTTACTGTGGTATGGTACAGTGGTTAACTCATTCAGATGAGTGGTATGGTAGAGTGGTTAACTCATTCAGATGAGTGGTATGGTACAGTGGTAAACTCATTAGCAAAAGCCATTTGATAAATTGCTCTGATCAAATAACTTCATAATTACTGTATCGTAATATCATTTAAAAGCATAATATTACAGATTCCCACATCTAAATATAGAACTCCATATTTTCCCGCTGAGCAACCCAGACAAAATTCCAAAAGATTTGCTTCATTCCCTTCCATCTCTGAGTCACATTTCCCTCTCCACTGTTCTGGCTGAGAAGATGCAGTAGATATGGGATTAAAATGTCTTTCAGGAGAAGAGGTATAGCAATTACCATTCTGAGCATCTCAGACATCTCGGGAAAAGCCATATGGAGTCAGGTAGTGTTTTTTTTACATCTCAGTTACCCCGAGCAGTGATAACCTTTACAGACGTTTCACGAGAAGTTCTACAGGATCTGCTAGAAAACCTTGTGTTTTTAAGTGATTTTCTTAATGTCAGACGTGTGTGTGTGTATGTGTTTGTGTTCCTTTCTGTGTCTGTCTGTCTGTCTGTCTGTGTCTGTCTGTCTGTCTGTGTGTCTGTGTGTGTGTGTGTGTGTGTGTGCGTGCGTGCGTGCGTGCGTGCGTGTTTGTGTTCCTATCTGTGTCTGACTGTCTGTGTGTGTGTGTTTGGGTTCCTATCTGTGTCTGTCTGTGTGTGTGTGTGTGTGTGTGTGTGTGTGTTTGTTTGTGTACAGTGTCTCTTTAATATTGTTCGGCTGTCAGGGGAAATAAAACACTAATGCTTTAAGGTTGAAACCATTTCGCTCTCTCTTTCAGGAGCAGACACTGTGCTGTGAGTCACGAACAAGCTAGGATACCAACAAGATCTCACAGTCTGACCCATTATTCAGTGTTCAACTTTGGGGGACGACTAAGTTTAAGCATTCATTCTGAATAGTTATAAATAACAGATTTTTCTAGCCCTGGGATTGAACACGTGATCCTCGGAGCCAGAGCCGGAGCTCACAGCTTATGCCCATCCGTCATCCCCATCCACAACGGCCTAGCAAGTCTCAAGTCTACTTGATGGTAATAGCGCTCACCGTTGCCCCTAGTGGTGGGTTTTGAAGGCATCACCCCACGTCCTGGGGACCTGGACGAACGTCGAAAATCACCTTTGATCCCGAGTGACCTGACTGAGGATACGGTGGTCAAGGTTTATAGGCCCTTTATTTATGTATTTCAGTCAAGTGATTTATAAAACCATATAGAAATTGTTAGAAAGACATTGTTATTAACCTCTTACATTTAGGTTGGTGTGGCAGATAGCCTAGTGGTTAGAGTGTAGAGGTGGCAGGTAGCCTAGTGGTTAGAACCTTGGGCCATAACAGAAAGGGTGCGAGATCAAATCACCGAGCTGACAAGGTAAAAATATGTCCTTCTGCCCTGAACAAGGCAGTTAACCCACTGTTCCCCGGTAGGCCCTCATTATAAATAAGAATGTGTTCTTTACTGACTTGCCTAGTTAAATAAAGGTTAAATAAAAAATAAAAAATAAAGCCTGATTACTAGAAATAGATGACGATTTCAGACGAAGGTCCTGAAAACGAAGGTCCTGAAAACGAAGGTCCTGAAAACACTGATATATGCCTTCCTCACAAAAAAAATAAGAAAAAATGAACAATTTCCCATAAGTGGGTTCAAACTCGGGATGCTCGGAGCCGCAGCGCACTGCTTGGATCACTGCACCACTGAAGCTGACGACACGCTAGCAAGCTGTGACGACACGCTAGCAAGCTGTGACGACACGCTAGCAAGCTGTGACGATACGCTAGCAAGATGTGACGACACGCTAGCAAGCTGTGATGATACGCTAGCAAGCTGTGATGATACGCTAGCAAGCTGTGACGATACGCTGGCAAGCTGACGACACGCTAGCAAGCTGTGACGATACGCTAGCAAGATGTGACGATACGCTAGCAAGCTGTGATGATACGCTAGCAAGCTGTGACGATACGCTGGCAAGCTGTGACGATACGCCAGCAAGCTGTGACGATACGCTAGCAAGCTGTGACGATACGCTAGCAAGCTGTGACGATACGCTAGCAAGCTGTGACGATACGCTAGCAAGATGTAACGATACGCTAGCAAGCTGTGACGATACGCTGGCAAGCTGTGACGATACGCTGGCAAGCTGTGACGATACGCTAGCAAGCTGTGACGATACGCTAGCAAGCTGTGACGATACGCTAGCAAGCTGTGACGATACACTAGCAAGCTGTGACGATACGCTAGCAAGCTGTGATGATAGTTGATGGAAAGTTGTTTTTTTATTATTTTGTTTTTAGCCTTCCCCGAACCATAACTTTAATCACTCAGAATGAATAACTAAACTTGTTTCTATTTGAACCCTGTAAAAAAACCTGGAACCATGCAGAAAAAACACTGGAACCATGCAGAAAAAACCTGGAACCATGCAGAAAAAACACTGGAACCATGCAGAAAAAACACCGGAACCATGCAGAAAAAACACCGGAACCATGCAGAAAAAACACTGTAACCATGCAGAAAAAACACCGGAACCATGCAGAAATAACCTGGAACCATGCAGAAAAACCTGGAACCATGCAGAAAAAACATTGGAACCATGCAGAAAAAACACCGGAACAATGCAGAAAAACTTGGAACCATGCAGAAAAAACACCGGAACCATGCAGAAAAAACACCGGAACGATGCATAAAAAACCTGGAACCATGCAGAAAAAACCTGGAACCATGCAGAAAAAACCTGGAACCATGCAGAAAAAACACCGGAACCATGCAGAAAAAACACTGTAACCATGCATATATTTTTTTTAACCACACAGAAAAAACCCTGGAACCACGCAGAATTAATGCGTCAACAATAGGTGTTTATCCTTAATACAACGAATTTCGAAGGGAAACTATGAGATTTTGTTGCTTAGATCATCCTCTCGGTATGTATACAAAACAAATATGTCTCTCTGTCTCTCTCTCTCTCTGTCTCTCTCCCTCTCTGTCTCTCTCTCGGTCTCTCTCTATGTCTCTCTCTTCTCTCTGTCCCCCTCTCTCTCTGTCTCTGTCTCCCTCTCTCTCTGTCTCTCTGCCTCTCTCCCTCTCTGTCTCTCTCTTCTCTCTGTCTCTCTCTTCTCTCTGTCTCTCTGTCTCTCTGTCTCTCTGTCTCTCTGTCTCTGTTGCTCTCTTCGCTCTGTCTCTCTTCCTCTGTCTCTCTCTCTCTTCTCTCTGTCTCTCTCTTCTAACTCCCTCTCTGTCGCTCTGTCTCTCTCTCTCTTCTCTCGGTCTCTCTCTTTCTCTCTTCTCTCTGTCTCTCTCTTCTCTCTGTCTCTGTCTCTGTCTCTCTCTGTCTCTCTCTTCTCTCTGTTTACCAGGGCCTGGTAATCTACTGAGGGGTCTAGAGGATAGGAGAGGATATACAGAGCTTTCTGTCTCTTTAATCTTTGTGCTGAGCTACTTCTGGTCTCGTCCGTCCCTCTTCATCTCTCCAATGAAGTCCCTGGACCTCTGCATGCTGGAAAGTCTGACACCTGTCCTTGGGAATACCATCAATGCTTCTCTCTGTCTTTGGGAATACCGTCACTGCTTCTCTCTGTCCTTGGGATTACCGTCACTGCTTCTCTCTGTCCTTGGGAATACCGTCACTGCTTCTCTCTGTCCTTGGGAATACCGTCACTGCTTCTCTCTGTCCTTGGGAATACCGTCACTGCTTCTCTCTGTCCTTGGGAATACCGTCACTGCTTCTCTCTGTCCTTGGGAATACCGTCACTGCTTCTCTCTGTCCTTGGGAACACCGTCACTGCTTCTCTCTGTCCTTGGGAACACCGTCACTGCTTCTCTCTGTCCTTGGGAACACCGTCACTGCTTCTCTCTGTCCTTGGGAACACCGTCACTGCTTCTCTCTGTCCTTGGGAACACCGTCACTGCTTCTCTCTGTCCTTGGGAACACCGTCTCTGCTTCTCTCTGTCCTTGGGATTACCGTCACTGCTTCTCTCTGTCCTTGGGATTACCGTCACTGCTTCTCTCTGTCCTTGGGAATACCGTCACTGCTTCTGTCTGTCCTTGGGATTACCGTCACTGCTTCTCTCTGTCCTTGGGAATACCGTCACTGCTTCTCTCTGTCCTTGGGAATACCGTCACTGCTTCTCTCTGTCCTTGGGAATACCGTCACTGCTTCTCTCTGTCCTTGGGAATACCGTCACTGCTTCTCTCTGTCCTTGGGAATACCGTCACTGCTTCTCTCTGTCCTTGGGAATACCGTCACTGCTTCTCTCTGTCCTTGGGAATACCGTCACTGCTTCTCTCTGTCCTTGGGAATACCGTCACTGCTTCTCTCTGTCCTTGGGAATACCGTCACTGCTTCTCTCTGTCCTTGGGATTACCGTCACTGCTTCTCTCTGTCCTTGGGAATACCGTCACTGCTTCTCTCTGTCCTTGGGATTACCGTCACTGCTTCTCTCTGTCCTTGGGATTACCGTCACTGCTTCTCTCTGTCCTTGGGAATACCGTCACTGCTTCTGTCTGTCCTTGGGATTACCGTCACTGCTTCTCTCTGTCCTTGGGAATACCGTCACTGCTTCTCTCTGTCCTTGGGAATACCGTCACTGCTTCTCTCTGTCCTTGGGAATACCGTCACTGCTTCTCTCTCTCTCTCTCTCTCTCTCTCTCTCTCTCTCTCTCTCTCTCTCTCTCTCTCTCTCTCTCTCTCTCTCTCTCTCTCTCTCTCTCTCTCTCTCTCTCTCTCTCTCTCTCTCTCTCTCTCTCTCTCTCTCTCTCGCTCGCTCGCTCGCTCCCTCGCTCCCTCGCTCCCTCGCTCCCTCTCTTGCTCTCTCTCACACACACACACATATTCACACATTTGCATGCATAAACGCATGCATGCATGCACGTACACACATACGTACACACACACACGTGCTCACACACACACTGTGCACTGCTGCTGCTTTTAAATCAACCTAGGACAGCTTGAGCTTAGTCCTTCATTTATCTACAGTCTGACAGCAATTAAATGAGGACTATTTGCCTGTGTTTTAAATCCCACAGTGACCCTGCCTCTGTCACGTCACATTAGATCACACAAGGAGAAATGAGACACAGGGAATATCTGGCTCGGATTGACGAGAGTTTCAAACTAATCCCTGATACCCCGCTGTGCGCGTGTGTGTGTGCCAACACATTTGTTCATTGTCAGGGTCATGTCTGTGTATGTGTGTGTGTGTGCAGCCAGGTTGTTTAAGATTGACGTCGGAATTGGACGTTTATCCATGTCCTGAGGACGTTGGGAAATGCCTTCAAAACCGGCCACTAGGGGTACCAGTAAGCACTCTTACCATCCAGTAGGCTTGGGTGTTGATAGGGCGTTGTGGACGGGGGTGGTGAGTTGGTATGACCCCATGACTCTGAATCTGAAAGTTTTCCGTTCTTAACCCTTACCTTAACCATTTGGAATGAGGTCTGTGTGGACGTGTGTGGAGGTGTGTGGAGTTCTGTGTGGAGGTGTGTGGAGGTGTGTGGAGGCTGTGTGGAGGTGGGTTGAGGCTGTTCGGAGGTGTGTGGAGGTGTGTGGAGGCTGTGTGGAGGTGTGTGGAGGTGTGTTGAGACTGTGTGGAGGTGTGTGGAGGTGTGTGGAGGTGTGTGGAGGCTGTGTGGAGGTGTGTGGAGGTGTGTTGAGACTTTGTGGAGGTGTGTGTTGAGACTGTGTGGAGGTGTGTGGAGGTTTGTGTGGAGGTGTGTGTGGAGGCTGTGTGGAGGTGTGTGGAGGTGTGTGTGGAGGTGTGGAGGTGTGTTGAGACTGTGTGGAGGTGTGTGGAGACTGTGTGGAGGTGTGTGGAGGTGTGTTGAGACTGTGTGGAGGTGTGTGGAGGTGTGTGGAGGCTGTGTGGAGGTGTGTGGAGGTGTGTTGAGACTGTGTGGAGGTGTGTGTTGAGACTGTGTGGAGGTGTGTGGAGGTTTGTGTGGAGGTGTGTGTGGAGGCTGTGTGGAGGTGTGTGGAGATGTGTTGAGACTGTGTGGAGGTGTGTGGAGGTCTGTGTGGAGGTCTGTGTGGAGGTCTGTGTGGAGGTGTGGAGGTGTGTGGAGGTTTGTGTGGAGGTGTGTGTGGAGGTGTGGAGGTGTGTTGCGACTGTGTGGAGGTCTGTGTGGAGGCTGTGTGGAGGTGTGTGGAGACTGTGTGGAGGTGTGTGTTGAGACTGTGTGGAGGTGTGTGGAGGTGTGTGGAGGTGTGTGGAGGCTGTGTGGAGGTGTGTGGAGGCTGTGTGGAGGTGTGTGGAGGTGTGTTGAGACTGTGTGGAGGTGTGTGTTGAGACTGTGTGGAGGTGTGTGGAGGCTGTGTGGAGGTGTGTGGAGGTGTGTTGAGACTGTGTGGAGGTGTGTGTTGAGGCTGTGTGGAGGTGTGTGTGGAGGTGTGGAGGTGTGTTGAGACTGTGTGGAGGTGTGTGTTGAGACTGTGTGGAGGTGTGTGGAGGTGTGTGGAGGTGTGTGGAGGCTGTGTGGAGGTGTGTGGAGGCTGTGTGGAGGTGTGTGGAGGTGTGTTGAGACTGTGTGGAGGTGTGTTGAGACTGTGTGGAGGTTTGTGTGGAGGTCTGTGTGGAGGTGTGTGGAGGTGTGTGTGGAGGTGTGTGTGGAGGTGTGGAGGTGTGTTGAGACTGTGTGGAGGTCTGTGTGGATGTGTGTGGAGGTCTGTGTGGAGGTCTGTGTGGAGGTCTGTGTGGAGGTGTGGAGGTGTGTGGAGGTTTGTGTGGAGGTGTGTGTGGAGGTGTGGAGGTGTGTTGAGACTGTGTGGAGGTGTGTGGAGGTGTGTGGAGGTCTGTGTGGAGGTCTGTGTGGAGGTCTGTGTGGAGGTGTGGAGGTGTGTGGAGGTTTGTGTGGAGGTGTGTGTGGAGGTGTGGAGGTGTGTTGAGACTGTGTGGAGGTCTGTGTGGATGTGTGTGGAGGTCTGTGTGGAGGTCTGTGTGGAGGTCTGTGTGGAGGTGTGGAGGTGTGTGGAGGTTTGTGTGGAGGTGTGTGTGGAGGTGTGGAGGTGTGTTGAGACTGTGTGGAGGTCTGTGTGGATGTGTGTGGAGGTCTGTGTGGAGGTCTGTGTGGATGTGTGTGGAGGTCTGTGTGGAGGTCTGTGTGGATGTGTGTGGAGGTCTGTGTGGACTTATGGATGACAAGTGGGAGGTGGGGGAGGAAGAGAGCAGGGAGTTCTAAAAGTTCCACAGAGGGAGGAAGAGAGGGATAGCCATCCATCAGAACACTAGACACTAGTCTGTTACAGATACCACTAGCCATTCAGAGCAGCCTCTCTACTAGGGATTGCTGACAAAAGATGACATTGAGAGCGGGCCGAACCATTGGTGATATTTATAAGGTTAAGGTTAGGGTTAGGGTTAAGGTTAAGGTTAAGGTTAGGGTTAGAGTTAGGGATAGGGTTAAGGTTAAGGTTAAGGTTAAGGTTAGGGTTAAGGTTAAGGATAGGGTTAAGGTTAAGGTTAGGGTTAGGGTTAAGGTTAAGGTTAAGGTTAGGGTTAGAGTTAGGGATAGGGTTAAGGTTAAGGTTAAGGTTAAGGTTAAGGTTAAGGTTAAGGTTAAGGTTAAGGTTAACGTCTCTGGGATATGTGGGACGGTAGCGTCCCACTTGGCCAAAATCCAGAAAAAATGTAGCGCCCCAAATTCAAATATATTACTATAAAAATCAATCTTTCATGAAATCACACATGAAAGACACCAAATTAAAGCTACACATGTTGTGAATCTAGCCAACATGTCTGATTTCAAAACGGATTTACGGGGAAAGCACACCAAACAATTATGTTAGCTCAGTACATAGCCACAGAAAAACACAGCCATTTTCCCGGCAAAAGATAGTAGTATCAAAAAGCAGAAATAGAGATAAAATGAATCACTAACCTTTGATGATCTTCATCAGATGACACTCATAGACCATCATATTACACAATACATTTATGTTTTGTTCGATAATGTGCATATTTATATCCACAAATCTCGGTTTACATTGGCACCATGTTCAAAAATGCCTCCAAAATATCCGGAGTAATTGCAGAGAGCCACGTCAAATAACAGAAATACTCATCATAAACTTTGATGAAAGATACATGTTTTACACAGAATTAAAGATAAACTTGTTCTTAATGCAACCGCTGTGTCCGATTTAAAAAAAACTTTATGTAAAAAGCACACCATGCAATAATCTGAATAATCTTAACAACATTTCTCCGCCATGTTGGAGTCAACAGAAATACGAAATTACATCATAAATATTCCCTTACCTTTGATTATGTTCATCAGAATGCACTGCCAGGAATCCTAGTTCCACAATAAATCGTTGTTTTGTTCGATAATGTCCATTACTTATGTCCAATTAGCTACTTTTGCTACTTAGCTATCTTTGCGTGTCCAAACGCTCGCGCAGATGCAGGCAAACGTCAGACTTCAAAAAGTTATATTACAAGTCGAATAAACTGGTCAAACTTAGTAGAGAATCAATCTTCAGGATGTTGTTATCATATATATCCAATAACGTTCCAACCGGAGCATTTCTTCATGTCTGTATAAGTAATGGAACGCAAGGCAATATCATGAGGAAAGCCGTTGAGCAAGAACTGGCAATCTGCCAGACCAGTGACTGAAACACCTCCCATCCGGCCCCACATCACACTAGAGGCTTCATTCAGCGTTCTACAGACTGTTGACATCTAGTGGAAGGCGTAGGAAGTGCAAACAGATCATTATATTACAGGGAATTGAATAGGCGATGACTTTAACATCAACCCTTCTCAGAATTCTCACTTCCTGTTTGGATTTCTTTCAGGTTTTTGCCTGCCATATGAGTTCTGTTATACTCACAGACATCATTCAAACAGTTTTAGAAACTTCAGAGTGTTTTCTATCCAAAATTAATAATAATATGCATATATTAGCATCTGGGACAGAGTAGGAGGCAGTTCACTATGGGCACGCAATTCATCCAAAAGTGAAAATGCTGCCCCCTATATCAAAGAAGTTAAGGTTAAGGTTAGGGTTAGGGTAAGGGTAAGGGTAAGGTTAAGGTTAGGGTTAAGGTTAAGGTTAAGGTTAAGTTTAGGGTTAGGGTTAGGGTTAGGGTTAGGGTTAAGGTTAAGGTTAAGGTTAGGGTTAAGGTTAAGGTTAGTGTTAGGGTTAGGGTTAAGGTTAGGGTTAAGTTTAGGGTTAAGGTTAGTGTTAGGGTTAGGGTTAGGGTTAGGGTTAGGGTTAGGGTTAGGGTTAGGGTTAGGGTTAGGGTTAGGGTTAGGGTTAGGGTTAGGGTTAGGGTTAGGGTTAGGGTTAGGGTTAGGGTTAGGGTTAGGGTTAAGGTTAGAGTTAGGGTTAAGGTTAAGGTTAGGGTTAAGGTTTGTCATTGGGTTACAAACAGAAAAACAAAACAATTACAAAACGAATGCCTAGCACTGAGATTGAACCCGCAATGCTTAGTGCTCGTTGCAAGCTTAAAAGCTAGATGGTAACAGGCACTCG
>NC_092107.1:37549842-37664842 GCF_045679555.1 Salvelinus alpinus
GCTGTCCGGGTGGTTGGTCTCAGACTATCCTGCAGGTCCATCAGCTGTCCGGGTGGTTGGTCTCAGACGATCCTGCAGGTGAAGAAACCGGATGTGAAGGTCTTGGGTTGGCGTGGTTACACGTCGTCTGGGGTTGTGAGACCGGTTGGACGTTGGAGGCGGCTTAGAGTAGAGAAATGACCATAAAATTGTCTGGCAACAGCTCTGGTGGACATTCCTGCACTCAGTACGCCAATTGCACGCTCCCCTAAAACTTGAAACATCTGTGGCATTGTGTTGTGTGACAAAACTACACATTTTAGAGTGACCATTTATTGTCCCCTGTTTAATCATCTTCTTTATATGCCACACATGTCAGGTGGATTGATTATCTTGGCAAAGGAAAAAAGCTCACTAACAGGGATGTAAACAGATTTGTGCAAATTTGAGAGACTTTGTGAGTATGAAAAATGTCTAGGATAATTTATGTCAGCTCATGAAACATTGGACCAACACTTTACATGTTACACTTATAATTTTGTTCAGTTTAGTTCCTGGTTGGTTAACAAAGCCTTCGTTATCTCACACAGCAGTAACATTGTTCAAAGGAGACAGGGATTATAGGCAGAGAGGAGACAGAAAGAGATGAAGAAGAGGAGAGAAAATACAATACATCAAGAGAGATGGGGCACGAGTGTAAAAATACAAAAACATTGTCGCCTCGTTGTTTTAGAGTGGGAGAGTCGTTTTATTTCAGTGGTATTACAGAATATGTCTATCTGTGGATAGTAAATCCTAAATGGCCGACCCCTGGGACAAAAAGGTCATAACTGAAAGTCTATATTGTTAAAGCCTATATTGTTATCCATCCCACAAATCCAGTGTTTGTGTGTAAAGAGTCAATGGGAATCTGCGACACACATTCCCTTCCCTGTGCAATCACATCACAGACAGACGGACGGACAGACAGACAGACAGACAGACAGACAGACAGACAGACAGACAGACGGACGGACGGACGGACATACGGACATACGGACGGACGGACAGGCAGGGGGACGGACAGACAGGGGGACAGGCAGACAGACAGACAGACGGACAGGCAGGGGGACGGACAGACAGGGGGACAGGCAGACAGACAGACAGACAGACAGACAGACAGACAGACAGACAGACAGACAGACAGACAGACAGACAGACAGACAGACAGACAGACAGACAGACAGACAGACAGACAGACAGACAGACAGACAGACAGACAGACAGACAGACGGACAGACGGACAGACGGACGGACAGGCAGGGGGACGGACAGACAGGGGGACAGGCAGACGGACAGGCAGACAGACAGACAGACGGACAGGCAGGGGGACAGACAGGCAGGGGGACGGACAGACAGGGGGACGGACAGACAGGGGGACAGGCAGACGGACAGGCAGACAGACGGACAGGCAGGGGGACGGACAGACAGGGGGACAGGCAGACAGACAGACGGACGGACGGACATTCAGGGGGACAGACAGTCAGACAGACATGATAGGGGATGGGTCTCCATGTTAATCATCCTAGAGAGAGAGAGAGAGAGAGAGAGAGAGAGAGAGAGAGAGAGAGAGAGAGAGAGAGAGAGAGAGAGAGAGAGAGAGAGAGAGAGAGAGAGAGAGAGAGAGAGAGAGAGAGAGAGAGAGAGAGAGAGAGAGAGAGAGAGAGAGAGAGAGAGAGATATTGGAGGAAGGAGACCTGTGTGATGTAATTCGTGCATGCTGTCAGTCTCCTAAGTGATTATAATATACCAGAGCTGAGTGGAGGCCTGATCACCTGGATGCATACGTTTACCTCCACCGTCTCCTCCCTCCCTTCAGAGCCCTGAGGACAGCCTCCAACACATATCCTCACACACACACCGTCTTTCCTCATTCCCCTCTGGGATTTAACACATGCTCTGAGAGAACATCAGGGAGGGACACGGCAACTTGAAAAAATAAATATTATGAAAGATTGAAAGACAGTATTTCATAGTCTGAGAATTATGTATTTCTATAATTTAGAAACACTCATGTGAGCTCAGTGGTAATTGTCCTATATACTTTTAGGAAGACTTGAGAACATATTAGTCATGTAAATGAATTAAAGCAAAACAGCTTAGGGCTCTAGTTTATCTAACTCAAACACACACACACACACACACACACACACACACACACACACACACACACACACACACACACACACACACACACACACACACACACACACACACACACACACACACACACACACACACACACACACACACACACACACACACACACACACACACACACACACACACACACACTACCTCCTCTGCTCTCATATCATACAACTTATAATCGCTACATATCCTCTCTCTTCTTTCAACCTATCTTCCCCTGTATCCAGATGCCAATAAAAAATAAAATACTTTCCAGGAAAACAATAGTATTAATATAATAAGAGCATGCTGTTTGATAAGTCACTCATGGAGGGTGTATTGCTAGCTCTCACTTTATCAAGGAGTCTCTCTCAATTCAATTCAAGGGGCTTTATTGACATGGGTAACATGTGTTAACATTGCCAAAGCAAGTAAGGTAGATAATATACAAAAGTTAAATAAACAATAAAAATTTACAGTAAACCTTACACATACAGACGTTTCAAAAGAATTAAGACATTACAAATGTCATATTATGTCGATATAGAGTGTTGTAACAATGTACAAATGGTTAAAGTACACAAGGGAAAATAAATAAGCGTATATATGGGTTGTATTTACAATGGTGTTTGTTCTTCACTGGTTGCCCTTTTCTTGTGGCAACAGGTCACAAATCTTGCTGCTGTGATGGCACACTGTGGAATTTCACCCAGAAGATATGGGAGTTTATCAAAATTGGGTTTGTTTTCGAATTCTTTGTGGATCTGTGTAATCTGAGGGAAATGTGTGTCTCTAATATGGTCATACATTGGGCAGGAGGTTAGGAAGTGCCTCTCTCTCTCTCTCTCTCTCTCTCTCTCTCTCTCTCTCTCTCTCTCTCTCTCTCTCTCTCTCTCTCTCTCTCTCTCTCTCTCTCTCTCTCTCTCTCTCTCTCTCTCTCTCTCTCTCTCTCTCTCTCTCTCTCTCTCTCTCTCTCTCTCTCTCTCTCATTGTGGAATTCTGGCACGTTTGTACCGACAGCTGTTGCCACATAGAGAGCAGTAATTATGCTTAAGTGCTTTCTGCTTCTCGTCAATAGCCGTAACTATGGGGGAGTCGCGAGCCCAGCTGAGTCGCGTGGAAATCGACACCTCCTCCCTTTCTGACAAAACGACTGTGATGAAACACTGGGATGGGAACACTAGTGAATTAAGAGGGATCAGATCAAATCAAATCAAATTGGTCACATACACATATTTAGCAGATGTTTACGTGGGTTTAGTGAAATGCTTGTGTTCCTAGCTACAACAGTTTAGTAGTATCTAACAATTCAGAGTTAAGAAATATATAAATATTAGGTCGAGCAATGTCGGAGTGGCATCGACTAAAATACTGTAGAATATAATAAAGTATATACATATGAAATGAGTAAAGCGGTATGTAAACATTGTTCCATTATTAAAGGTTAAAGTTTTGGTTAGGATTAAAACATTACGTTTAGACACTCGTTCTGAAAGGTTAAGGTTTGGGATAAGATAAAAAATGTGACATTCAAAACGACTGGATCGAACACGCAACTCTCTGCTCCATGGGATTTTGACTGTCATCCACAACATCTATCGTCCACAACATCTCTCGTCCACAACATCTATCAACACCTAAGCCTACTGGATGGTAAGAGTGCTCACTGTTGCCCCTAGTGGCCGGTTTTGAAGGCATTTCCCGACGTCCTCAGGACATGGATAGACGTCCAATTTCGAAGTCACTCTTGTGAGATCTGCCGGCGCAGGCATGTACACACACACACACACACACACACACACACACACACACACACACACACACACACACACACACACACACACACACACACACGCAAACACACACACACGCACACACACACGTATACACACACACACACACACAAACGCAAACGCATGCTGCCATACATAAACAAACACATGCTGGCATACATACAGACGTACACATACACACACATGCACACTAATATACACAGGCACGTACACACACTAGTATTCCGTCTCTGTCCCCTGCCATAGCGCATAAATCTTCCCTAATAACAGTGGTGGCATTTCAGCAAAAATAGGGATTACACCCACCCCATGTTTAATGGTCTACCAGGCAGGACTCACACACACCACCATGCATCCATTCATTTCCCCCTGATCTATTACATTGTTTTGTATATAGCTGTTGGTTCCAGTCCACTGTGTACATTACCCTGTCTATAGCTGTGTGTTCCAGTCCACTGTGTACATTACCCTGTATATAGCTGTGTGTTCCAGTCCGCTGTGTACATTACCCTGTATATAGCTGTGTGTTCCAGTCCACTGTCTACATTACCCTGTATATAGCTGTGTGTTCCAGTCCACTGTCTACATTACCCTGTATATAGCTGTTTGTTCCAGTCCACTGTCTACATTACCCTGTCTATAGCTGTGTGTTCTAGTCCACTGTCTACATTACCCTGTATATAGCTGTGTGTTCCAGTCCACTGTCTACATTACCCTGTCTATAGCTGTGTGTTCTAGTCCACTGTGTACATTACCCTGTATATAGCTGTGTGTTACAGTCCACTGTCTACATTACCCGGTCTATAGCTGTGTGTTCCAGTCCACTGTCTACATTACCCTGTATATAGCTGTGTGTTCCAGTCCACTGTGTACATTACCCTGTATATAGCTGTGTGTTCCAGTCCACTGTCTACATTACCCTGTATATAGCTGTGTGTTCCAGTCCACTGTCTACATTACCCTGTATATAGGTGCGTGTTCTAGTCCACTGTCTACATTACCCTGTATATAGCTGCGTGTTCCAGTCCACTGTCTACATTACCCTGTATATAGCTGTGTGTTCCAGTCCACTGTCTACATTACCCTGTCTATAGCTGTGTGTTCCAGTCCACTGTCTACATTACCCTGTATATAGCTGTGTGTTCCAGTCCACTGTCTACATTACCCTGTAGATAGCTGTGTGTTCCAGTCCACTGTCTACATTACCCTGTCTATAGCTGCGTGTTCCAGTCCACTGTCTACATTACCCTGTATATAGCTGTGTGTTCCAGTCCACTGTGTACATTACCCTGTATATAGCTGTGTGTTCCAGTCCACTGTCTACATTACCCTGTATATAGCTGTGTGTTCCAGTCCACTGTCTACATTACCCTGTATATAGGTGCGTGTTCTAGTCCACTGTCTACATTACCCTGTATATAGCTGCGTGTTCCAGTCCACTGTCTACATTACCCTGTCTATAGCTGTGTGTTCCAGTCCACTGTCTACATTACCCTGTCTATAGCTGTTTGTTCCAGTCCACTGTCTACATTACCCTGTCTATAGCTGTTTGTTCCAGTCCACTGTCTACATTACCCTGTCTATAGCTGTGTGTTCCAGTCCACTGTCTACATTACCCTGTATATAGCTGTGTGTTCCAGTCCACTGTCTACATTACCCTGTATATAGCTGTGTGTTCCATTCCACTCTCTACATTACCCTGTATATAGCTGCGTGTTCCA
This sequence comes from Salvelinus alpinus, assembly GCF_045679555.1. Taxonomy (NCBI): domain Eukaryota; kingdom Metazoa; phylum Chordata; class Actinopteri; order Salmoniformes; family Salmonidae; genus Salvelinus; species Salvelinus alpinus. The sequence goes on from NC_092107.1 coordinate 37,555,505, forward strand.
GTCCACTGTCTACATTACCCTGTCTATAGCTGTATGTTCTAGTCCACTGTGTACATTACCCTGTCTATAGCTGCGTGTTACAGTCCACTGTCTACATTACCCTGTCTATAGCTGTGTGTTCCAGTCCACTGTCTACATTACCCTGTATATAGCTGCGTGTTCTAGTCCACTGTGTACATTACCCTGTCTATAGCTGTTTGTTCCAGTCCACTGTGTACATTACCCTGTCTATAGCTGTGTGTTACAGTCCACTCTCTACATTACCCTGTCTATAGCTGTTTGTTCCAGTCCACTGTCTACATTACCCTGTCTATAGCTGTGTGTTCCAGTCCACTGTCTACATTACCCTGTCTATAGCTGTGTGTTCCAGTCCACTGTATACATTACCCTGTCTATAGATGTTTGTTCCAGTCCGCTCTCTCCATTACCCTGTATATAGCTGTTTGTTCCAGTCCACTCTCTACATTACCCTGTCTGTAGCTGTGTGTTCCAGTCCACTGTCTACATTACCCTGTCTATAGCTGTGTGTTCCAGTCCACTGTCTACATTACCCTGTCTATAGCTGTGTGTTCCAGTCCACTGTCTACATTACCCTGTCTATAGCTGTGTGTTCCAGTCCACTGTCTACATTACCCTGTCTATAGCTGTTTGTTCCAGTCCACTGTCTACATTACCCTGTCTATAGCTGTGTGTTCCAGTCCACTGTCTACATTACCCTGTCTATAGCTGTGTGTTCCAGTCCACTGTCTACATTACCCTGTCTATAGATGTTTGTTCCAGTCCGCTCTCTCCATTACCCTGTATATAGCTGTTTGTTCCAGTCCACTCTCTACATTACCCTGTCTGTAGCTGTGTGTTCCAGTCCACTGTCTACATTACCCTGTCTATAGCTGTGTGTTCCAGTCCACTCTCTACATTACCCTGTCTGTAGCAGTGTGTTCCAGTCCACTGTCTACATTACCCTGTCTATAACTAAGTGTTCCGGTCCACTGTCTACATTACCCTGTCTATAGCTGTGTGTTCCAGTCCACTGTCTACATTACCCTGTATATAGCTGTGTGTTCCAGTCCACTGTCTACATTACCCTGTATATAGCTGTGTGTTCCAGTCCACTGTCTACATTACCCTGTATATAGCTGTGTGTTCCAGTCCACTGTCTACATTACCCTGTATATAGCTGTGTGTTCCAGTCCACTGTCTACATTACCCTGTATATAACTGTGTGTTACAGTCCACTCTCTACATTACCCTGTATATAGGTGCGTGTTCTAGTCCACTGTCTACATTACCCTGTATATAGCTGCGTGTTCCAGTCCACTGTCTACATTACCCTGTATATAGCTGTCTGTTCCAGTCCACTCTCTACATTACCCTGTCTATAGTTGTGTGTTCCAGTCCACTGTCTACATTACCCTGTATATAGCTGTGTGTTCCAGTCCACTGTCTACATTACCCTGTATATAGCAGCGTGTTCCAGTCCACTGTCTACATTACCCTGTATATAGCAGCGTGTTCCAGTCCACTGTCTACATTACCCTGTATATAGCTGTGTGTTACAGTCCACTGTCTAAATTACCCTGTATATAGCTGCGTGTTCTAGTCCACTGTCTACATTACCCTGTATATAGCTGCGTGTTCCAGTCCACTGTCTACATTACCCTGTATATAGCTGTGTGTTCCAGTCCACTGTCTACATTACCCTGTCTATAGCTGTGTGTTCCAGTCCACTGTCTACATTACCCTGTCTATAGCTGTGTGTTACAGTCCACTGTCTACATTACCCTGTCTATAGCTGTGTGTTCCAGTCCACTGTCTACATTACCCTGTCTATAGCTGTGTGTTCCAGTCCACTGTCTACATTACCCAGTCTATAGATGTTTGTTCCAGTCCGCTCTCTCCATTACCCTGTATATAGCTGTTTGTTCCAGTCCACTCTCTACATTACCCTGTCTGTAGCTGTGTGTTCCAGTCCACTGTCTACATTACCCTGTCTATAGCTGTGTGTTCCAGTCCACTCTCTACATTACCCTGTCTGTAGCTGTGTGTTCCAGTCTACTGTCTACATTACCCTGTCTATAACTAAGTGTTCCGGTCCACTGTCTACATTACCCTGTCTATAGCTGTGTGTTCCAGTCCACTGTCTACATTACCCTGTATATAGCTGTGTGTTCCAGTCCACTGTCTACATTACCCTGTATATAGCTGTGTGTTCCAGTCCACTGTCTACATTACCCTGTATATAGCTGTGTGTTACAGTCCACTGTCTACATTACCCTGTATATAGCTGTGTGTTCCATTCCACTCTCTACATTACCCTGTATATAGCTGCGTGTTCCAGTCCACTGTCTACATTACCCTGTATATAGCTGTGTGTTACAGTCCACTGTCTACATTACCCTGTATATAGCTGCGTGTTCTAGTCCACTGTGTACATTACCCTGTCTATAGCTGTTTGTTCCAGTCCACTGTGTACATTACCCTGTCTATAGCTGTGTGTTACAGTCCACTCTCTACATTACCCTGTCTATAGCTGTTTGTTCCAGTCCACTGTCTACATTACCCTGTCTATAGCTGTGTGTTCCAGTCCACTGTCTACATTACCCTGTCTATAGCTGTGTGTTCCAGTCCACTGTCTACATTACCCTGTCTATAGATGTTTGTTCCAGTCCGCTCTCTCCATTACCCTGTATATAGCTGTTTGTTCCAGTCCACTCTCTACATTACCCTGTCTGTAGCTGTGTGTTCCAGTCCACTGTCTACATTACCCTGTCTATAGCTGTGTGTTCCAGTCCACTCTCTACATTACCCTGTCTGTAGCAGTGTGTTCCAGTCCACTGTCTACATTACCCTGTCTATAACTAAGTGTTCCGGTCCACTGTCTACATTACCCTGTCTATAGCTGTGTGTTCCAGTCCACTGTCTACATTACCCTGTATATAGCTGTGTGTTCCAGTCCACTGTCTACATTACCCTGTATATAGCTGTGTGTTCCAGTCCACTGTCTACATTACCCTGTATATAGCTGTGTGTTCCAGTCCACTGTCTACATTACCCTGTATATAGCTGTGTGTTACAGTCCACTCTCTACATTACCCTGTATATAGGTGCGTGTTCTAGTCCACTGTCTACATTACCCTGTATATAGCTGCGTGTTCCAGTCCACTGTCTACATTACCCTGTATATAGCTGTGTGTTCCAGTCCACTGTCTACATTACCCTGTCTATAGCTGTGTGTTCCAGTCCACTGTCTACATTACCCTGTATATAGCTGTGTGTTCCAGTCCACTGTCTACATTACCCTGTATATAGCAGCGTGTTCCAGTCCACTGTCTACATTACCCTGTATATAGCTGTGTGTTACAGTCCACTGTCTACATTACCCTGTATATAGCTGCGTGTTCTAGTCCACTGTCTACATTACCCTGTATATAGCTGCGTGTTCCAGTCCACTGTCTACATTACCCTGTATATAGCTGTGTGTTCCAGTCCACTGTCTACATTACCCTGTCTATAGCTGTGTGTTCCAGTCCACTGTCTACATTACCCTGTCTATAGCTGTGTGTTACAGTCCACTGTCTACATTACCCTGTCTATAGCTGTGTGTTCCAGTCCACTGTCTACATTACCCTGTCTATAGCTGTGTGTTCCAGTCCACTGTCTACATTACCCAGTCTATAGATGTTTGTTCCAGTCCGCTCTCTCCATTACCCTGTATATAGCTGTTTGTTCCAGTCCACTCTCTACATTACCCTGTCTGTAGCTGTGTGTTCCAGTCCACTGTCTACATTACCCTGTCTATAGCTGTGTGTTCCAGTCCACTCTCTACATTACCCTGTCTGTAGCTGTGTGTTCCAGTCTACTGTCTACATTACCCTGTCTATAACTAAGTGTTCCGGTCCACTGTCTACATTACCCTGTCTATAGCTGTGTGTTCCAGTCCACTGTCTACATTACCCTGTATATAGCTGTGTGTTCCAGTCCACTGTCTACATTACCCTGTATATAGCTGTGTGTTCCAGTCCACTGTCTACATTACCCTGTATATAGCTGTGTGTTACAGTCCACTGTCTACATTACCCTGTATATAGCTGTGTGTTCCATTCCACTCTCTACATTACCCTGTATATAGCTGCGTGTTCCAGTCCACTGTCTACATTACCCTGTATATAGCTGTGTGTTACAGTCCACTGTCTACATTACCCTGTATATAGCTGCGTGTTCTAGTCCACTGTGTACATTACCCTGTCTATAGCTGTTTGTTCCAGTCCACTGTGTACATTACCCTGTCTATAGCTGTGTGTTACAGTCCACTCTCTACATTACCCTGTCTATAGCTGTTTGTTCCAGTCCACTGTCTACATTACCCTGTCTATAGCTGTGTGTTCCAGTCCACTGTCTACATTACCCTGTCTATAGCTGTGTGTTCCAGTCCACTGTCTACATTACCCTGTCTATAGATGTTTGTTCCAGTCCGCTCTCTCCATTACCCTGTATATAGCTGTTTGTTCCAGTCCACTCTCTACATTACCCTGTCTGTAGCTGTGTGTTCCAGTCCACTGTCTACATTACCCTGTCTATAGCTGTGTGTTCCAGTCCACTCTCTACATTACCCTGTCTGTAGCAGTGTGTTCCAGTCCACTGTCTACATTACCCTGTCTATAACTAAGTGTTCCGGTCCACTGTCTACATTACCCTGTCTATAGCTGTGTGTTCCAGTCCACTGTCTACATTACCCTGTATATAGCTGTGTGTTCCAGTCCACTGTCTACATTACCCTGTATATAGCTGTGTGTTCCAGTCCACTGTCTACATTACCCTGTATATAGCTGTGTGTTCCAGTCCACTGTCTACATTACCCTGTATATAGCTGTGTCTTCCAGTCCACTGTCTACATTACCCTGTATATAGCTGTGTGTTACAGTCCACTCTCTACATTACCCTGTATATAGGTGCGTGTTCTAGTCCACTGTCTACATTACCCTGTATATAGCTGCGTGTTCCAGTCCACTGTCTACATTACCCTGTATATAGCTGTGTGTTCCAGTCCACTGTCTACATTACCCTGTCTATAGCTGTGTGTTCCAGTCCACTGTCTACATTACCCTGTATATAGCTGTGTGTTCCAGTCCACTGTCTACATTACCCTGTATATAGCAGCGTGTTCCAGTCCACTGTCTACATTACCCTGTATATAGCTGTGTGTTACAGTCCACTGTCTACATTACCCTGTATATAGCTGCGTGTTCTAGTCCACTGTCTACATTACCCTGTATATAGCTGCGTGTTCCAGTCCACTGTCTACATTACCCTGTATATAGCTGTGTGTTCCAGTCCACTGTCTACATTACCCTGTCTATAGCTGTGTGTTCCAGTCCACTGTCTACATTACCCTGTCTATAGCTGTGTGTTACAGTCCACTGTCTACATTACCCTGTCTATAGCTGTGTGTTCCAGTCCACTGTCTACATTACCCTGTCTATAGCTGTGTGTTCCAGTCCACTGTCTACATTACCCAGTCTATAGATGTTTGTTCCAGTCCGCTCTCTCCATTACCCTGTATATAGCTGTTTGTTCCAGTCCACTCTCTACATTACCCTGTCTGTAGCTTTGTGTTCCAGTCCACTGTCTACATTACCCTGTCTATAGCTGTGTGTTCCAGTCCACTCTCTACATTACCCTGTCTGTAGCTGTGTGTTCCAGTCTACTGTCTACATTACCCTGTCTATAACTAAGTGTTCCGGTCCACTCTCTACATTACCCTGTCTATAGCTGTGTGTTCCAGTCCACTGTCTACATTACCCTGTATATAGCTGTGTGTTCCAGTCCACTGTCTACATTACCCTGTATATAGCTGTGTGTTCCAGTCCACTGTCTACATTACCCTGTATATAGCTGTGTGTTACAGTCCACTCTCTACATTACCCTGTATATAGGTGCGTGTTCTAGTCCACTGTCTACATTACCCTGTATATAGCTGCGTGTTCCAGTCCACTGTCTACATTACCCTGTATATAGCTGTGTGTTCCAGTCCACTGTCTACATTACCCTGTCTATAGCTGTGTGTTCCAGTCCACTGTCTACATTACCCTGTATATAGCTGTGTGTTCCAGTCCACTGTCTACATTACCCTGTATATAGCAGCGTGTTCCAGTCCACTGTCTACATTACCCTGTATATAGCTGTGTGTTCTAGTCCACTGTCTACATTACCCTGTATATAGCTGTGTGTTCCATTCCACTCTCTACATTACCCTGTATATAGCTGTGTGTTACAGTCCACTGTCCACATTACCCTGTATATAGCTGCGTGTTCTAGTCCACTGTCTACATTACCCTGTCTATAGCTGTTTGTTCCATTCCACTTTGTACATTACCCTGTCTATAGCTGTGTGTTACAGTCCACTCTCTACATTAGCCTGTCTATAGCTGTTTGTTCCAATCCACTGTCTACATTACCCTGTCTATAGCTGTGTGTTCCAGTCCACTGTCTACATTACCCTGTCTATAGCTGTGTGTTCCAGTCCACTGTCTACATTACCCTGTCTATAGCTGTGTGTTACAGTCCACTGTCTACATTTCCCTGTCTATAGCTGTGTGTTCCAGTCCACTGTCTTCATTACCCTGTCTATAGCTGTGTGTTCCAGTCCACTGTCTACATTACCCAGTCTATAGATGTTTGTTCCAGTCCGCTCTCTCCATTACCCTGTATATAGCTGTTTGTTCCAGTCCACTGTCTACATTACCCTGTCTGTAGCTGTGTGTTCCAGTCCACTGTCTACATTACCCTGTCTATAACTAAGTGTTCCGGTCCACTGTCTACATTACCCTGTCTATAGCTGTGTGTTCCAGTTCACTCTCTACATTACCCTGTCTATAGCTGTGTGTCCCAGTCCACTGTCTACATTACCCTGTCTATAGCTGTGTGTTCCAGTCCACTGTCTACATTACCCTGTCTATAGCTGTGTGTTCCAGTCCACTTTCTACATTACCCTGTCTATAGCTGTGTGTTACAGTCCACTGTCTACATTACCCTGTCTATAGCTGTGTGTTCCAGTCCACTGTCTACATTACCCTGTCTAAAACTATGTGTTCCGGTCCACTGTCTACATTACCCTGTCTATAGCTGTGTGTTACAGTCCACTGTCTACATTACCCTGTCTATAGCTGTGTGTTCCAGTCCACTGTCTACATTACCCAGTCTATAGATGTTTGTTCCAGTCCGCTCTCTCCATTACCCTGTCTATAGCTGTGTGTTCCAGTCCACTCTCTACATTACCCTGTCTGTAGCTGTGTGTTCCAGTCCACTGTCTACATTACCCTGTCTATAACTAAGTGTTCCGGTCCACTGTCTACATTACCCTGTCTATAGCTGTGTGTTCCAGTTCATTCTCTACATTACCCTGTCTATAGCTGTGTGTTCCAGTCCACTGTCTACATTACCCTGTCTATAGCTGTGTGTTCCAGTCCACTGTCTACATTACCCTGTCTATAGCTGTGTGTTCCAGTCCACTTTCTACATTACCCTGTCTATAGCTGTGTGTTACAGTCCACTGTCTACATTACCCTGTCTATAGCTGTGTGTTCCAGTCCACTGTCTACATTACCCTGTCTATAACTATGTGTTCCGGTCCACTGTCTACATTACCCTGTCTATAGCTGTGTGTTACAGTCCACTGTCTACATTACCCTGTCTATAGCTATGTGTTCCAGTCCGCTCTCTCCATTACCCTGTCTATAGCTGTGTGTTCCAGTCCACTGTCTACATTACCCTGTCTATAACTATGTGTTCCGGTCCACTGTCTACATTACCCTGTCTATAGCTGTGTGTTACAGTCCACTGTCTACATTACCCTGTCTATAGCTGTGTGTTCCAGTCCACTGTCTACATTACCCTGTCTATCGCTGTGTGTTCCAGTCCACTGTCTACATTACCCTGTCTATAGCTGTGTGTTACAGTCCACTGTCTACATTACCCTGTCTATAGCTATGTGTTCCAGTCCGCTCTCTCCATTACCCTGTCTATAGCTATGTGTTCCTGTCCACTCGCTCCTCTTGCTGCCCTGCGTGCGGCCATATCCCCTCCTTCTCTGGGAGTTAATGCCCTGTTCGGGGTCCTGTCGCTGGGCAGGGTCAGAGAGAGTTGCCCCTGCTAACCAGTCCAGCGGATGATGCAGACAGCAGGACCTTGGGGATTCCACTGTGACGGGTGACTGGGAGAGACAGATGGAGTTTGCCCCATCCGCACACACACACACACACACACACACACACACACACACACACACACACACACACACACACACACACACACACACACACACACACACACACACACACACACACACACACACACACACACACACACACACACACACACGAGCACACTCACACACAAACACACACAAACACACACAAACACACACACACACACACACACACGCACACGTGCACACACACACGCACACATATTCATAATGACCAGGGGTGCGGTCCAATCCATTTCAATTCCAGTCAATTCAGGAAGTTCTCTGCGATGCTTTTCAATGAGGAAAATGTGGAATAGGAATTGGAGTTTTGTTTTACTTTCTGAATTGACTGGAAATGAAAGGGAATTGACCCCAACCCTGCAACATAAACATCCGTGCATTAAGCTACGCAGTTATGTAGACCAAACACCTACAGTATGCACTGAAACCATCAGTTATGTAGACCAAACACCTACAGTATGCACTGAAACCATCAGTTATGTAGACCAAACACCTACAGTATGCACTGAAACCATCAGCTATGTAGACCAAACACCTACAGTATGCACTGACACCATCAGCTATGTAGACCAAACACCTACAGTATGCACTGAAACCATCAGTTATGTAGACCAAACACCTACAGTATGCACTGAAACCATCAGTTATGTAGACCAAACACCTACAGTATGCACTGGCACCATCAGCTATGTAGACCAAACACCTACAGTATGCACTGACACCATCAGCTATGTAGACCAAACACCTACAGTATGCACTGACACCATCAGCTATGTAGACCAAACACCTACAGTATGCACTGACACCATCAGCTATGTAGACCAAACACCTACAGTATGCACTGACACCATCAGCTATGTAGACCAAACACCTACAGTATGCACTGACACCATCAGCCATGTAGACCAAACACCTACAGTATGCACTGACACCATCAGCTATGTAGACCACACACCTACAGTATGTACTGACACCATCAGCTATGTAGACCACACACCTACAGTATGCACTGACACCATCAGCTATGTAGACCAAACACCTACAGTATGCACTGACACCATCAGCTATGTAGACCAAACACCTACAGTATGTACTGACACCATCAGCTATGTAGACCAAACACCTACAGTATGCACTGACACCATCAGCTATGTAGACCACACACCTACAGTATGCACTGACACCATCAGCTATGTAGACCAAACACCTACAGTATGTACTGACACCATCAGCTATGTAGACCAAACACCTACAGTATGCACTGGCACCATCAGAACAGTTATTCTAAGTGTGTTTTAGTCTCAGGGATGGGGATGTCACCGAGCAAGGCTAAGCTAGCTCTTATGACTCACTCACCTCCACTACACAGGCAACCCATTTGATTTGATTCATTCAATGGGTTTCCAGACAGGTACAGTATATCTCACTGTTATGGTTGTCTGTGTAAACAGGCAGGTTATCTCACTGTTATGGTTGTCTGTGTAAACAGGCAGGTTTACCTCACTGCTATGGTTTTCTGTGTAACCAGGCAGGTATATCTCACTGCTATGGTTGTCTGTGTAACCAGGCAGGTTTACCTCACTGCTATGGTTTTCTGTGTAACCAGGCAGGTATATCTCACTGCTATGGTTTTCTGTGTAACCAGGCAGGTTTACCTCACTGCTATGGTTGTCTGTGTAACCAGCCAGTATATCTCACTGCTATGGTTGTCTGTGTAACTAGGCAGGTATATCTCACTGCTATGGTTATCTGTGTAACCAGGCAGGTTTATCTCACTGCTATGGTTGTCTGTGTAACCAGCCAGTATATCTCACTGCTATGGTTGTCTGTGTAACTAGGCAGGTCTACCTCACTGCAATCGTTATCTGTGTAACCAGGCAGGTTTACCTCACTGCTATGGTTGTCTGTGTAACCAGCCAGTATATCTCACTGCTAAAGACTGATGATTTTTATTTATCCGTTATTTTACCAGGTACGTTGACTGAGAACGCGTTCTCATTTACAGCAACAACCTGGGGAATAGTTAACAGGGGAGAGGAGGGGGATGAATGAGCCAATTGTAAACTGTGGATTATTAGGTGACCGTGATGGTTTGAGGGCCAGATTGGTAATTCAGCCAGGACACCGGGGTTAACAGCCCTACTCTTACGATAAGTGTCATGGGATCTTTAATGACCTCAGAGAGTCAGGACACCCGTTTTAACGTCCCATTCGAGAGACGGCAGTCCGAGAGTGTCCCCAATCACTGCCCTGGGGCATTGGGATATGTTTTAGACCAGAGGAAACAGTGCCTCCTACTGGCCCCCCAACACCACTTCCAGCAGCATCTGGTCTCCCATCCAGGGACTGACCAGGACCAACCCTGCTTAGTTTCAGAAGCAAGCCAGCAGTGGAATGCAAGGTGGTATGCTAAATAACAGAGTGTGTTGTGACTGGGAGGTATAAATGGGGGGGTGGGGGGGGGGGCTGTGTTTGGGCAGCTCTTAGAGTTCTCATCCACATACAATCTACTCAGTTGCCCACACAGACTCATTCACATACAATCTACTGTGGACCATACAGACTCATTCATACATCATATGTGGATTACTGTGTCTAGATGTATGTATTGATATGTGATCTATAGATCATGTGTATTACTGTGCCATATTTTAGGGATCCTCCTTTTCTTATCTCATCTGTCACTCCTCTCCTTCCCTCACTCTCAGTCCCCTCCCCTTGAGCCTTAGGACACTCCTCTCCTTCCCTCACTCTCAGTCCCCTCCCCTTGAGCCTTAGGACACTCCTCTCCTTCCCTCACTCTCAGTCCCCTCCCCTTGAGCCTTAGGACACTCTCCTCTCCTTCCCTCACTCTCAGTCCCCTCCCCTTGAGCCTTAGGACACTCCTCTCCTTCCCTCACTCTCAGTCCCCTCCCCTTGAGCCTTAGGACACTCCTCTCCTTCCCTCACTCTCAGTCCCCTCCCCTTGAGCCTTAGGACACTCTCCTCTCCTTCCCTCACTCTCAGTCCCCTCCCCTTGAGCCTTAGGACACTCCTCTCCTTCCCTCACTCTCAGTCCCCTCCCCTTGAGCCTTAGGACACTCTCCTCTCCTTCCCTCACTCTCAGTCCCCTCCCCTTGAGCCTTAGGACACTCTCCTCTCCTTCCCTCACTCTCAGTCCCCTCCCCTTGAGCCTTAGGACACACTCCTCTCCTTCCCTCACTCTCAGTCCCCTCCCCTTGAGCCTTAGGACACTCTCCCTCCTTCCTTCTTTCCTCCACTCATTCCTAGTCAAACCTCCCTTGCTCTCCTCACCCCCCACTCTTTCGTTGGCTGTGCCATCTCTAGGCCCTAAGACATGTACTATTTAAGAGGGACTGACTGGACCCATGCTCCTATAGGCAGCAGGCATTAAATATACTGTAACTCAATGTAACACAGCTTTCCTCTGTTGTCTATGAAGACTCACACGCACGCACTCACGCACACACACACGCACACGCACACACACACACACACACACACACACACACACACACACACACACACACACACACACACACACACACACACACACACACACACACACACACACACACACACACACACACACACACACACACACACACACACACACACACACACAAACAAGCCCTGAGGGGGCCTCTCTGTTAGTCTCTCTCAGACAGCTGTGAGGAGTTAGCCAGTCATACGTGTTTGGCAGCAGGGTTGATACATGTCCATAGACTAGCCAGTGTTTCGGTACATGTCCAGAGACTAGCCAGTGTTTTGGTACATGTCCATAGACTAGCCAGTGTTTTGGTACATGTCCAGAGACTAGCCAGTGTTTCGGTACATGTCCAGAGACTAGCCAGTGTTTTGGTACATGTCCAGAGACTAGCCAGTGTTTTGGTACATGTCCAGAGACTAGCCAGTGTTTTGGTACATGTCCAGAGACTAGCCAGTGTTTCGGTACATGTCCAGAGACTAGCCAGTGTTTTGGTACATGTCCAGAGACTAGCCAGTGTTTTGGTACATGTCCAGAGACTAGCCAGTGTTTAGGTACATGTCCATAGACTAGCCAGTGTTTTGGTACATGTCCAGAGACTAGCCAGTGTTTTGGTACATGTCCAGAGACTAGCCAGTGTTTAGGTACATGTCCAGAGACTAGCCAGTGTTTTGGTACATGTCCAGAGACTAGCCAGTGTTTTGGTACATGTCCAGAGACTAGCCAGTGTTTTGGAACATGTCCAGAGACTAGCCAGTGTTTTGGAACATGTCCAGAGACTAGCCAGTGTTTAGGCCTATACCATGTTAAGCTGTAAGAAAATGGTAGCACTGGACAAGATACCCTACGTCTAGCATATCATTCTAAAATCATGGTCATTATGGAGTTGGTCCCCCATTTGCTGCTATAACAGCCTCCACTATTCTGGGAAGGCTTTCCACTAGATGTTGGAACATTGCTGCGGGGACTTGCTTCCATTCAGCCACACAAGCATTAGTGAGGTTAGGCACTGATGTTGGGCGATGAGGCCTGGTTTGCAGTCGGCATTCCAATTCATCCCAAAGGTGTTCAAAGTTCTTCCCCACTCTACAAACCATTTCTGTATCGCTTTGTGCCCATGGGCATTGTCATGCTGAAACAGGAAAGGGCCTTCCCCAAACTGTTGCCACAAAGTTGGAAGGACAGAATCATCAAGAAGGCCATTGTATACTGTAGCGTTAACATTTCCCTTCACTGGAAATAAGGGGCCTAGCCCAAACCATGAAAAACAGCCCAAGACCATTATTCCTCCTCCACCAAACTTTACAGTTGGCACTATGCATTCGGGCAGGTAGCATTTTCCAAAGCATCTGCCAAACCCAGATGTGTTTGTCGGAATGCCAGATGGTGAAGCGCGATTCATCACTCCAGAGAACGCGTTTCTACTGCTCCAGAGTCCATTGGCGGCGAGCTTTACACCCCTCCAGCTGACGCTTGGCATTTCGCATGGTGATCTTGGGATTGTGTGCAGCTGCTCGGCCATGGAAACCCATTCCATGAAGCTCCAGACGAACAGTTCTTGTGCTGACGTTGAATCCAAAGACAGTTTGGAACTAGTGAGTGTTGCAACCGAGGACAGACGATTTGTACGAACTACGCGCTTCAGAACTCGGCGGTCCCGTTGTGTGAGCTTGTGCGTTCTACCACTTCGTGGCTGAGCCATTGTTGCTCCTAGACATTTTCACTTCACGATAACAGCAAGTACTTGTTGGAAAGGTGGCATCCTATGACGGTGCCACTTTGAAAGTACGGGCCATTCTACTTGCCAATGTTTATGGATATTGCATGGCTGTGCACTCGGTTTTATACACCTGTCAGCAATGGGTGTGTCTAAAATAGCCCGAATCCACCAATTTGAAGGGGTGTCCACATACGTTTTGCCATGCGTCTATAGATACAGAATTCATACAATCTACATACATTATGTACACAATGAACACCAAGCTAAAAACTACAAACTACACTATAAGTTACACTATGAATTCTGCATGTATAGATGCATAAATAAAGCAGTTTACAGGATGCAATAGGGGAAGGATCCAGTATCCAGTATGTAAGGCTCAGTCCAATCAAAAGGCAGGTAAGGGATGTCCAGAGAGTGTAACGATCAATGAGCAGTTCTATGAAAGTGCAGGGTGGATGAATATTAAACAGTACACAGTCCATGAGTGAAAAGATCATCGTTGATCAGGTGGCCGGTTGGTGAGGGTCACATCACGAATTGGCTGTTCAGTTGGCAGGAGGTTTTGGTTGTGATTGACCTGATGCGTTTGAAAGAGGGGGATCTTTGGAAGAAGGTGCGGCCTAGGTCGAAGGTGTCAGCAATTATCTTTCGTGCTCGCTTCCTTGCCCTGGAGTCGTGCAGGACCTCGATGGAGGGCAGGTGTCAGCCAATGACCCTCTCAGCAGATCAGACAATCTGTTGCAGTTTGCCCTTTGACTGGGAAAGATGCATTCCCAAACCAACAGTGATGGAGGTGGTGGGAAGGACTGTAGAACAGGACAAACATCCTCTAGTATCTGCTGTGATGTTGTCCTCCCACTCGAGGTTGTGATGTTGTCCTCCCACTAGAGGCTGTGATGTTGTCCTCCCACTAGAGGCTGTGATGTTGTCCTCCCACTAGAGGCTGTGATGTTGTCCTCCCACTAGAGGCTGTGATGTTGTCCTCCCACTAGAGACTGTGATGTTGTCCTCCCACTAGAGGCTGTGATGTTGTCCTCCCACTAGAGACTGTGATGTTGTCCTCCCACTAGAGGCTGTGATGTTGTCCTCCCACTAGAGGTTGTGATGTTGTCCTCCCACTAGAGGTTGTGATGTTGTCCTCCCACTAGAGGCTGTGATGTTGTCCTCCCACTAGAGGCTGTGATGTTGTCCTCCCACTAGAGGTTGTGATGTTGTCCTCCCACTAGAGGCTGTGATGTTGTCCTCCCACTAGAGGTTGTGATGTTGTCCTCCCACTAGAGACTGTGATGTTGTCCTCCCACTAGAGGCTGTGATGTTGTCCTCCCACATATCCTACCTTGTCCTCCCACTCTGTTCATCCAATTTAATCTAATCTAATCTGTTTACCATCCAGGACATATATACTAGATTAGACTCTGGTGAAGTTTTGTTTTCACATGTAGGCAAGCCAGTTAAGAACAAACTCTTATTTACAATGGTGTGCTATCCCAGCCAAACCCTAACCCGTACGACGCTGGGTCAATTGTGCGCCGCCCCTCTAACGAGTCACAAACCCGGATCCGGGATCCCCCCCATCAAAAAAGCTGACTAGCATAGCCTAGCCTAAAGCCACAGGGATATCATATAATAAAATGTTCATGAAATCACAAGTCCAAGACACCAAATGAAAGATACACATCTTGTGAATCCAGCCATCATTTCTGATTTTTAAAATGTTTTACAGGGAAGACACAATATGTATTTCTATTAGCTAACCACCATAGCAAAAGCCACAACTTTTTTTTCCCACCAATTTTTTCCTGCATAGGTAGCTATCACAAATTCGACCAAATAAAGATATAAATAGTCACTCACCAAGAAACAACTTCATCAGATGACAGTCTGATAACATATTTATTGTATAGCATATGTTTTGTTCAAAAAATGTGCATACTTCAGGTATAAATCATAGTTTTACATTGCAGCCACCATCACAACTCTCACCAAAGCAACTAGAATAACTACAGAGAGCAACGTGAATTACATAAATACTCATCATAAAACATTTATGAAAAATACACAGCGTACAGCAAATGAAAGACAAAGATCCTGTGAATCCAGCCAATATTTCAGATTCTTTAAGTGTTTTACAGCGAAAACACAATTTAGCATTATATTAGCTTACTACAATAGCCAACCACACAGCAGCATTGATTCAAGCCAACAATAGCGATAACGAATAAACCAGCAAAATATATTTATTTTTTCACTAACCTTCTCAAACTTCTTCAGATGACAGTCCTATAACATCATATTACACAATACATATATTGTTTGTTCGAAAATGTGCATATTTAGCGGCACAAATCGTGGTTATACAATGAGAATAGTAGCCAAGCTGCCAACAAAATGTCGGGAGAAATCTTGGGAGAGGCACCTAATCTAATCAATAACTAATCATAAACTTGACTAAAAAATACAGGTTAGACAGCAACTGAAAGATACATTAGTTCTTAATGCAACCGCTGTGTTAGATTTTTAAAATTAACGTTACTACGACATACAGCGTGCGTTACAGCGAGACCGTGCCGAAATTAATGGCGGAATTATTGTTTAACATTTTTCAACATAAATACGAATTAACCGCATAAAGACTTCTTACTATTTGTTGAGCTTCCATCAGAATCTTGTGCAAGTTGTCCTTTGTCCATAATAATCGTTGCTCGGCTGTAGAATGTCGTCTTCAACCGTGTGATTAGCAGCAAACATTAGCTATGTGGCCCAGACATGCCCAACTCTTCAAAACGCAGGACAAAGAAATATCCGAAAATGCAATATACTCATATAAACTGATATAACTCGGTTTAAAATACCTACGTTATGATGTTTCTAACACCTATATCGAATAAAATCAGAGCCGGATATATCTAACGCCGATAACGTGAGCTTTTCAGAATGCCATCCTGAGGTCCTCCTTTGCGCCATGACGAACGTTGAAAAGGGTGCACCCCTAGTTCCAAGACCATTTATACGGCCTCAGATCTACCTAGCAACACCATTCAAATCCTCACTGCTTACTGACATCTAGGGGAAATCGTATGCAGTGCATGACGACCAATAGAATAATTGCAAATTAATTAACTGACCCTGGAACAGAGTGCCTGATTTCAGATTTCTCACTTCCTGACAGGAAGTTTGCTCCAACTTGAGTTCTGTTTTACTCACAGAGTTTTACTCAACGGTTTTAGAAACTAGAGAGTGTTTTCTATCCAATAGTAATAATAATATGCATATTGTAAGAGCAAGAATTGAGTATGAGGCAGTTTAATTTGGGAACGTTTTTTTACAAAGTGAAAACAGCGCCCCCATATTGACAAGAAGTTTTAAGAACAAATTCTTATTTACGATGGTGTGCTATCCCAGCCAAACCCTAACCCGGACGACGCTGGGTCAATTGTGCGCCGCCCTATCGGACTCCCAATCACGGCCGGCTGTGATACAGCCTGGAATCGAACCAGAGTCTCTAGTGAGTCCTCTGGCACTGAGGTGCCTTAGACCGCTGTGAAAGCCGGGAGGATAATGAACAACATTATTAAACTTGCATCATTCATGCTGTATGTCAGAAAGTGTTGACTTGTAGTAAAGGATGAGCCACAAGATAAGGGTGTTGATGGTGTGAGTTTGTCTCTGAGGCCGGACCTTATATTACCGGCCTCCTGTGGTTGTAAATGCACTGCATCCTGGGTAGTGAGATGTGTCTATATGTGCGTGTGTGTGTGTTTTCATTTGCATAGAGGTGATAAATGACTGCTACCCTTGTTTTAAATCTTTCTGTCTATATCTTAATCCCTGTCTCTGATGACCAGCCTGATTGTCAACAGAGCGTGACACAAACACACAAACACTCACAAACACGCACATCCACACAGTCCTTCACCCACGTGTGATCTGCTGGTTTTTAACTGACAGGGTCTGGAGTGAAATAAAGAAAAGTAATTTTAATATGGTGTGTGAGTTGGGAGGAGGATGGATGAAGAGGATGGATGAAGAGGATGGAGGAAGAGGATGGAGGAAGAAGAAGAACATTGTTTCCTCCAAATGACTCCATCATGTACAACATGAAACATGACTCACCTATCCTGCTCTACGCTCCCATCCCCCTCCCATCTCCTCCAATCACCTCTCATCTCCTCTACTCTCTATCTCCTCCCATCTCCTCCCTACCGTCCCCTCCCATCTCCTCCAATCACCTCTCATCTCCTCTTCTCTCCTATCGCCTCCCATCTCCTCCCTACCGTCCCCTCCCATCTCCTCCAATCACCTCTCATCTCCTCTTCTCTCCTATCTCCTCCCATCTCCTCTCATCTTCTCTCATCTCCTCTACTCTCCTATCTCCTCCCATCTCCTCCCATCTCCTCTCATCTTCTCTCATCTCCTCTACTCTCCTATCTCCTCCCATCTTCTCTCATCTCCTCTCCTCCCCTACCCTCTCCTCCCTTCTCCTCTCATCTACTCCCTACCGTCCCCTCCCCTCCCATCTCCTCCAATCTCATCTCATCTCCTCTACTCTCCTATCTCCTCCCATCTCCTCTCATCTTCTCTCATCTCCTCTACTCTCCTATCTCCTCCCATCTCCTCTCATCTTCTCTCATCTCCTCCCCTACCCTCTCCTCACCACTCCTCCCATCTCCTCCCTACCATCCCCTCCCATCTCCTCCAATCTCCTCTCATCTTCTACCATCTCCTCCCCTACCCTCTCCTCCCATCTCCTCCCCTACCATCCTCTCCCATCCCCCACCATCTCCAACAATCCCCTACCATCTCCCCACATCTCCTACCTTCTCCTCCCATCTCCTACCTTCTCCTCCCATCTCCACCCATCTCCTCTCGTTCCCTCCCATCTCCTCCCATCTCCACTCCATCATTTACAACATGATTCACATATTCTCCTCTATGCTCCCGTCCCCTCCCATCTCCTCCTATCTCCTCCCATCTCCTCCAAAGCACTACCATCACCTCCATACTCCTCCCATACCATCTCCTCAATTCTACTCCACTACCATCTCCTCCCATCCCCTATCATCTCCTCTCCTCCTCAACCATCTCCTCCCATCCCCCACCATCTCCCCCCAACCCCTACCATCTCCTCCCACCCCCCACCATCTACCCCCAACCCCTTCCATCTCCTCCCATCCCCTATCATATCCTCCCATCCCAAACCATCTACGCCCATCCCCTATCATATCCTCCCATCCCAAACCATCTACGCCCATCCCCTACCATCTCCTCCCTCCCCTCCTATCTCCTCCCATCTCCTCCCATTCCATCTACTCCCATCCCCTACCATCCCCTTCCATCATCTCCCATCCCATCCCATCTCCTCTCATTTCCTCCCATCTCCTCCCATCCCCTACCATCTCCTTCAATCTCCTCCCATCTCCTCCCATCTCTTCCCATCACCTCCCATCTCCTCTCATCTCCTCTCATCTCCTCTCATCTCCTCCCATCCCCTACAATCCCTTAACATCCCCTCCCATTCCCTCCCATCGCCTCCCATCACCTACCATCTCGTCCCGACTCCTCTCATCTCTTTTCATCACCTCCCATCTCCTCATCTCCTCCCATCTCCTCCCATGTCCTACCATCCCCTACTGTCTCCTACCATCTCCTCCCGTCTCCTCCCATCCACTACCATATTCTCCCATCTCCTACCATCTCCTTCCATCTCCTCCCATCTCCTACCATCTCCTTCCATCTCCTCCCATCTCCTACCATCTCCTTCCATCTCCTCCCATCTCCTCCCATCTCCTACCATCTCCTTCCACCTCCTCCCATCTCCTCCCATCTCCTTCCATCCCCTCCCATCTCCTCCCATCTCCTTCCATCTCCTCCCATCTCCTCCCATCTCATTCCATCTCCTCCCATCTCCTCTCATCCCAAACCATCTCTTCTCATCCACAACCATCTCATACCATCCCCTACCACATACTTGCATCTCCTACAATCCCTTACCATCTCCTACCATCCCCTTCCATATACTCTCATCTCCTACAATCCCCTACCATCTCCTACCATCCCCTACCACATCCTCACATCTCCTACAATCCCCTACCATCTCCTACCTTCCCCTACCATATCCTCGCATCTCCTTCAATCCCCTACCATCTCCTCCCATTCCCTACTATGCCCTCCCATCTCCTTCCATCTCCTCCCATCTCCTACCATCTCCTTCCATCTCCTCCCATCTCCTCCCATCTCCTACCACCTCCTCCCATCTCCTCCCATCTCCTTCCATCCCCTCCCATCTCCTCCCATCTCCTTCCATCTCCTCCCATCTCCTCCCATCTCATTCCATCTCCTCCCATCTCCTCTCATCCCAAACCATCTCTTCTCATCCACAACCATCTCATACCATCCCCTACCACATACTTGCATCTCCTACAATCCCTTACCATCTCCTACCATCCCCTTCCATATACTCTCATCTCCTACAATCCCCTACCATCTCCTACCATCCCCTACCACATCCTCACATCTCCTACAATCCCCTACCATCTCCTACCTTCCCCTACCATATCCTCGCATCTCCTTCAATCCCCTACCATCTCCTCCCATTCCCTACTATGCCCTCCCATCTTCTCTCATCTCCTCCCATCTCCTCTCCTCCCATCTCCTCTCCTCCCATCTCCTCCCATACCATCTACTCCCATCAACTACCATCTCTTCCCTCCCCTCCCATCCCCTACCATCTCCTCCCTCCCCTCCCATCTCCTCCCATCTCCTCCCATACCATCTACTCCCATCACCTACCATCTCTTCCCTCCCCTCCCATCCCCTACCCTCTCCTCCCTCCCCTCCCATCTCCTCCCATCCCCAACCATCTCCTCTCATCTCCTCCCATCGCTTATCATCTCCTCCAATCTCCTCCCATCCCCAACCATATCCTCTCATCTCCTCCCATCTCCTCTCATCACCTCCCATCTTCTCTCATCTCCTCCCATCTCCTCTCCTCCCATCTCCTCCCATACCATCTCCTCCCATCACCTACCATCTCTTCCCTCCCCTCCCATCCCCTCCTATCTCCTCCCATCTCCTCCCATTCCATCTACTCCCATCCCCTACCATCCCCTTCCATCATCTCCCATCCCATCCCATCTCCTCTCATTTCCTCCCATCTCCTCCCATCCCCTACCATCTCCTTCAATCTCCTCCCATCTCCTCCCATCTCTTCCCATCACCTCCCATCTCCTCTCATCTCCTCTCATCTCCTCTCATCTCCTCCCATCTCCTCCCATCCCCTACAATCCCTTAACATCCCCTCCCATTCCCTCCCATCGCCTCCCATCACCTACCATCTCGTCCCGACTCCTCTCATCTCTTTTCATCACCTCCCATCTCCTCATCTCCTCCCATCTCCTCCCATGTCCTACCATCCCCTACTGTCTCCTACCATCTCCTCCCGTCTCCTCCCATCCACTACCATATTCTCCCATCTCCTACCATCTCCTTCCATCTCCTCCCATCTCCTACCATCTCCTTCCATCTCCTCCCATCTCCTACCATCTCCTTCCATCTCCTCCCATCTCCTACCATCTCCTTCCATCTCCTCCCATCTCCTCCCATCTCATTCCATCTCCTCCCATCTCCTCTCATCCCAAACCATCTCTTCTCATCCACAACCATCTCATACCATCCCCTACCACATACTTGCATCTCCTACAATCCCTTACCATCTCCTACCATCCCCTTCCATATACTCTCATCTCCTACAATCCCCTACCATCTCCTACCATCCCCTACCACATCCTCGCATCTCCTTCAATCCCCTACCATCTCCTCCCATTCCCTACTATGCCCTCCCATCTTCTCTCATCTCCTCCCATCTCCTCTCCTCCCATCTCCTCCCATACCATCTACTCCCATCAACTACCATCTCTTCCCTCCCCTCCCATCCCCTACCATCTCCTCCCTCCCCTCCCATCTCCTCCCATCTCCTCCCATACCATCTACTCCCATCACCTACCATCTCTTCCCTCCCCTCCCATCCCCTACCCTCTCCTCCCTCCCCTCCCATCTCCTCCCATCCCCAACCATCTCCTCTCATCTCCTCCCATCGCTTATCATCTCCTCCAATCTCCTCCCATCCCCAACCATATCCTCTCATCTCCTCCCATCTCCTCTCATCACCTCCCATCTTCTCTCATCTCCTCCCATCTCCTCTCCTCCCATCTCCTCCCATACCATCTACTCCCATCACCTACCATCTCTTCCCTCCCCTCCCATCCCCTACCCTCTCCTCCCATCTCCTCCCATCCCTTCTACTCCCATCCCCTACCATCCCCTTCCCCTACCATCCCCTCTCCTCCCATCTCCTCCCATCCTATCTCCTCTCGTCTCTTCTCATCTCCTCCTATCCCATCGCCTCTTCTCTGCTTCCATCTACTCTCCTCCCATCTCCTCCCATCCCATTTCCTCTCATCTCTTCTCATCTACCCCCATCTCCTCCCATACCATTTCCTCTTATCTCCTTCCATCTCCTCCCATCTCCTCCCATCCCATCCCCCTCTTATGCATTTCACCCATTAACCTTCATCTCTCCCACCTCCTCTCCTATCTCCTTTGTCCCCTCTCCTAACCCTGGTCTCATCTGTCCTTTGTCTCCTCTCCTAACTCTGGTCTCATTTCTTATTTTATTTTATTCTTTGCGTGTGTAATAGCTTGTCATATGGTATTGCCTGTCTGTTGAGGGATGGCAGGGAGTGGGCAGCTCTAATGCCACCTTGAAGCGTTTCCATTAGCGACGGTCAGTTGCCATGGAGGCACATTTGTACAAATCCCTCCATCTTCGAGTGACAGTCTTCACTCCGAACCCCAGGACACTCCTTCTCTCTTTCTTTCTTTCTCTCCTCCTATCACTCTCTTTCTGTCTCCAGTCTCCTTCACCCTCTCTGTCTCTTTCTATCTCCCTCTCCCTCTTTCCCTTTCTCTCGCTGTAAATTACATTTTCTCTCACAGGAGAAATAGAGAAGATAGAAAACAGATTTTGTGTCTCCTGGTACGGATTGTATCAAACAAGCCAATATAAGTCAAATCCTAAAGAACGGGGTCAGAGAATAACATCAGTATACGCTTACTGAGCAGTAAGGTTTATCCCAACATTTTTTACAATTTCTTGTAAACCACGCTCTATATATTTCTGTTGTTGGGCATATCGCCATAAGGCACTATAAAGCAACTCCACAATTTGTGTTGTCAAAGTCTGGGCCTTGTAAACATTAGCTCCTGAAACGCTGCTATTACTCCCAGAACAGAGGCAATGTTAATATCGTCCTGGAAGAAGGTCTCTCCCTTATCTGAACACCCTGAATCTGTTCACTTCTCTCTCTCTGTGGTAAAATAGAAAACTATACTACCTTTGAGAGGGTAACGATACTGAACCTTTTTCTAAAATGTTTTATGAGATTGGAGAACACATTGGGAGGGATCTAAGACCATTCCTCCATATAGAATCATTCCAGATCCTTGATATCATTTGTCTGTGCTTATGGCCTGCCCTCTTCAATTCAAACCACAGGTTTTCAATGTGCTTAAAACCGCTTAAGGATCTGCCTCTTTTTTTTCAAATTACATACCCAAATCTAACTGCCTTTAGCTCAGGACCTGAAGCAAGGATATGCATATTCTTGATACCATTTGAAAGGAAACACTTTGCAGCTTGTGGAAATGTTAAATTATTGTAGGAGACTATAACTCATGAGATCTGGTAAAATATAATACAAAGCAAAAACCAGCAGTGTGTGTGCCAAGTTTTAGACTGATTCAATGAACCATTGCATTTCTGTTCAAAATTTTGCATCTAGACTTCCCAAATGTGCCTAATTGGTTTATTAATAAATGTTCAACTTCATAACTGTAACGATCCTCTTCCTGTGAATGACTGGACCAAAGTGCAGCGTGAGACGTGTTCATGATATTTTATTAAAATCAGAACACTAGAACAAAAAATAACAAAGAGGAAAACGAACAGTTCTGTAAGGAAACTAGTCAGGGCGTGACAATAACTGTGCACTCTCCTCAAACAATAGCATGGTATTATTTCACTGTAACTGCTACTGTAAATTGGACAGTGCAGTTAGATTAACAAGAATTTAAGCTTTCTGCCCATATCAGATATGTCTATGTCCTGGGAAATGTTCTTGTTACTTACAACATCATGCTAATCACATTAACTTACGTTAGCTCAACCGTCCTGCTGGGGGACCCACCGATCCTGTAGACTAAGATGTTGATTCTGTGGTCAATTAACCATTTATTTCTGAATGTTGATGTGTGCTTAGGGTTATTGTCTGCGAGAAGATCCACTTGATAAAACATTTTTAAAAAGGCTCAGTGCTGTTATCCTCACAAGGGGAGGGTGGCAGAGCATTGAAAACAGCGGTGCCAAGAATTTAGACCTCTTGGTTCATTTTTTAAATTATTTATTAATTGTTAAAGCAGTTACATTAGTATAACATAATATAACTAACCCTCTTGTTGTGTCCGTTTCAATTGAATTGTTTCTGTGTTCCCGGTCCAAAAGGACCGTCTCATTATAGCTGATTGTAAATCCATAATAATACATATATGATCGCCTAATGTTTTCTTAGATCTTTTATCAACTTTATCAACCTAAGTTGAACATTACACGTTTTGACCTTCTATTTACTATGTATAATGCATTATGTATGGATTATTTTGACTGTAACAAATACTCAGATGAAACATATTTAGATATTTATCACAGACTACTTTGTGTCAAAGTTTAACAAGGAGTCTCTCCTCACCAGTGTCATGATCAAAGATATGATCAAGAGCCTCACATACAGTATATCGTTTGGTCATTGTGCTGCCACAGAATGAATTGTGAACAAGGCCTCAAAAAGGTTTTATATACCAGAGCTGCGAGAAAAGTTCTATATATTATTGAAACAACGTTGCGATTGTTTGTGAGAACGCCAACAGGTGTGGTTCCCGTGGGGGAAAGATTCTATTGGGGAAAGGTTCCCGTGGGGGTTGCCATGGAAGCCAAGAAGGGGAGTGAGGTGTGTGTGTGTGTGCTCAAACACACATGCATGTGGGGGTCTGGGAGAGGAAGTGTGTCCATCTGATGAATGGGCATGTGGCTGAACTCAATTTTATACACTAATTGTAGTCTCACCCATTCATTTCTAATGACCGGTCATTTTTGACTGGGAACACCACAGGTGTACAAAAGTTAAATAAAACACCCAAAATTTCATGACAATCATGAACATTTATTTTGTGTGTTCAGATGCCCTTTGTGGACAAAGTCATGGAACCTTATGACAATCAGATTAAACTAACTACATTTTCCAGAGAGAAAACAATTCGACCAGAACACAGCAGGAGGGTTAAAACATTTTTGCATACAATACAGATCAGTATAAGTATTATGTACAGTATTTCTTGCACATCTTTATCAAGGGTGTCAATAATTATGGACTTCACTGTCTATGCTCTGTCAGATTGACTGTTTACACCGTGTAAACATATAATACAGCCTTTGTCTCTCGAGCACTTGTGCATGTTATAGTACATACAGAGAGAACTATAGCTGCTACGTGTCAACGCCAATTTGTTGAATCTTAGTAGAGCTTCTGAAATCAAGAGATGAAATAATGATGTTGAAGAGGAGGATATGCACTACAAAACAGAAGATACAAACCAACAAACATCTAGACACACACAAACACACAGTTTTGTATTGCTATCCTTGTGTAGACCAAATAACTGATTCCTATTCAAAATCCTATTTTCCCTAACACCTAACCCTAAACCTTACCTTAACCCTTAACCTAACCCTAAGCCTAACCTTAACCTTAACCCCAAACCACTAACCCTAACCCTTAAACTATACCTAACCCTAACTCCTTACCCTAACCCTAAACCTAATCGTAACCCCTAACCCTAACTCCTAACCCTAAACCTAATCGTGACCCCTAACCCTAACTCCTAACCCTAACCCTAAACCTAACCGTAACCCCTAACCCTAACTCCTTACCCTAACCCTAAACCTAACCCTAACCCCTAACCCTAACTCCTTACCCTAACCCTAAACCTAACCGTAACCCCTAACCCTAACTCCTAACCCTAACCCTAACCCTAAACCTAACCCTAACCCCTAACCCTAACTCCTTACCCTAACCCTAAACCTAACCGTAACCCCTAACCCTAACTCCTTACCCTAACCCTAAACCTAATCTTAACCCCTAACTCCTTACCCTAACCCTAAACCTAATCGTAACCCCTAACCCTAACTCCTTACCCTAACCCTAAACCTAATCTTAACCCCTAACTCCTTACCCTAACCCTAAACCTAACCGTAACCCCTAACCCTAACTCCTTACCCTAACCGTAACCCCTAACCCTAACTCCTAACCCTAACCCTAAACCTAACCCTAACCCCTAACCCTAACTCCTTACCCTTACCCTAACCCTAAACCTAACCGTAACCCCTAACCCTAACTCCTTACCCTAACCCTAAACCTAATCTTAACCCCTAACTCCTTACCCTAACCCTAAACCTAATCGTAACCCCTAACCCTAACTCCTTACCCTAACCCTAAACCTAATCTTAACCCCTAACTCCTTACCCTAACCCTAAACCTAACCGTAACCCCTAACCCTAACTCCTTACCCTAACCGTAACCCCTAACCCTAACTCCTAACCCTAACCCTAAACCTAACCCTAACCCCTAACCCTAACTCCTTACCCTAACCCTAAACCTAACCGTAACCCCTAACCCTAACTCCTTACCCTAACCCTAAACCTAATCTTAACCCCTAACTCCTTACCCTAACCCTAAACCTAATCGTAACCCCTAACCCTAACTCCTTACCCTAACCCTAAACCTAATCTTAACCCCTAACTCCTAACCCTAACCCTAAACCTAACCCTAACCCCTAACCCTAACTCCTTACCCTAACCCTAAACCTAACCGTAACCCCTAACCCTAACTCCTTACCCTAACCCTAAACCTAATCGTAACCCCTAACCCTAACTCCTTACCCTAACCCTAAACCTAACCGTAACCCCTAACCCTAACTCCTTACCCTAACCCTAAACCTAACCCTAACTCCGTACCCTAACCCTATACTTAACCGTAACCCCTAACCCTAAACTTAATTCTAACAATAGCCCTAATTGTAACCTTAACCCCTAAGCCTAAAATGTAAGTTGTCCTTGTGGGGATCGGCAAACACACACGTAAACTAATCCATGCGTTTGACATTTTCCTGGAACAAGCCCCTGATTGGAAATGACGGTTATTTGTTTAAAAAAAGCTTGGAAATATCGACCCTTTGGAACAACTGAATTGGTATTCTCTCTGTACACTCTCATATTCCATGGTCTAGATGATGCAATCTTACCCCAGAGATACAAGGCAATTCACACATGTACAGAAACGTGCAAGAATGTCCCCTCCAGAAACACTGTGAAGAAACACACAACATGTAAACATGTCTAAATCTATTACTCTGGCTAGGAACACTGTCAGAAGTATAAAGGCCCAATGGACATTCAGGGCTCACATACACATGCACACACCACGAGCGCACACACACACACACACACACACACACACACACACACACACACACACACACACACACACACACACACACACACACACACACACACACACACACACACACACACACACACACACACACACACACACACACACACACACACACACACACACACACACACACACACACACACACACACACACACACACACACACAGAAAGGGAAGTGGTAAGAGTGATTCATTAAGGAATGAGTGAGATGGGAGGAGATGAGAAGAGATGGGAGGAGATGAGAAGAGATGGGATGATAGGAGATGGGATGAGAAGAGATGGGAGGAGATGAGAAGAGATGGGATGATAGGAGATGGGATGATATGAGATGGGTGGAGATGGGATGGTAGGGGATGGGAGGAGATGGGAGGAGATGGGATGATAGGAGATGAGAGGGGATGGGATGATAGGAGATGGGAGGAGAAGGGATGATAGGAGATGAGAGGGGATGGGATGATAGGGGATGATAGGGGATGGGAGGGGATGGGATGTAGGAGATGGGAGGAGATGGGATGATAGGAGATGGGAGGGGATGATAGGAGATGGGAGGGGATGATAGGAGATGGGATGATAGGAGATGGGAGGAATGGCCTGCTATCTGGAGAGACGAAGAGTGATCTGGGGAGGATGTGTGTGTGTATGTTTGTTTATATTTGTTTATGTGTGTGTTTCAAGGCTTCGTGTGTTCATGTCTTTGCATGTATGTTTGGAGGATCTTGGGCTCAGGATGGAGTGAAAGTTTTAATATATAGATGGAAGATAGCCGAGATAAGTTATTTATATAAGGAGAAACGATTCATTTCCACCGCTATCCCAACGCAAAATTCAATTTGATTGTTCTAGCTCCACATTCAACAGTAGCTGCTGTTTAGTGTCCACGTTAAGCAGAGATGACAGGGGTTTAGCGTGTATCGCTGTATTCATTCAGCTGTGAAAGTAGTTGCTATTTTCAAGAGTCAGCAGGTAAGCATCAAGAGTCACACAGGCCAGCAGTCTCTGATCCAACTCCAAGGAGAGCAGGGCTCATTCACTTACACAAACCAGGAGAACGTCTCAATCTCCACTCAGATCACAAACATTGTTGTTTACTGTGTTTTAATAGACTCTATGGATGGACGCATCATCACTTAGTCCCAGAAGATTGGTTGTATAAGCCCTCGTGTTGGCTTCAGATTTGATAAAACAAAAGATCATTATAGATGATGAAACGGAACTGGTCTGCATGACCTCCAACTACATTATGTTCACACACAGCCAGAGAGTGTCTGTATGACCTCCGACCTCCAACTACGGCCCCCACTCCGGAGCCTCCAGCGACGGTCCCCAGTCCGGGGCCCGCAACAAGGGTGCACAGTGTGGGGCCCGCAACGAGGGTGCCCAGTCTGGGGCCCGCAACAAGGGTGCACAGTGTGGGGCTCGCAGCGTGGGTGCCCAGTCCGGGGCCCGCAGCGTGGGTGCCCAGTCCGGGGCCCGCAGCGAGGGTGCCCAGTCCGGGGCCCGCAGCGAGGGTGCCCAGTCCGGGGCCCGCAGCGAGGGTGCCCAGTCCGGGGCCCGCAGCGAGGGCGCCCAGTCCGGGGCCCGCAGCGAGGGTGCCCAGTCCGAGGCCCGCAACGAGGGTGCCCAGTTCGGGGCCCGCAACGAGGGTGCCCAGTTCGGGGCCCGCAGCGAGGGTGCCCAGTCCGGGGCCCGCAGCGAGGGTGCCCAGTTCGGGGCCCGCAGCGAGGGTGCCCAGTCCGAGGCCCGCAACGAGGGTGCCCAGTTCGGGGCCCGCAACGAGGGTCCTCAGTCCGGGGTCGGCGACGAGGGTCGCCGCACCAGATGTGCCACCAAAGTGGGGTGAGCCAGTGGTGGAGCGGGGTCTGCGTCCCGCACCAGAGCCGCCACCGCGGATAGATGCCCACCCAGACCCTCCCCTATAGGTTCAGGTCTTGCGGCCGGAGTCCGCACCTTTTTGGGGGGGTACTGTCACGTTCTGACCTTAGAGAGCCTTTTTATGTCTCTATTTGGTTTAGTCAGGGTGTGATATGGGGTGGGCCTTCTATGTTTTGTTTTTATGATTTTGTGTTTCTATGTTTTGGCCGGGTATGGTTCTCAATCAGGGACAGCTGTCTATCGTTGTCAATCTCCAATCTCCACTCAGATCACAAACATTGTTGTTTACTGTGTTTTAATAGACTCTATGGATGGACGCATCATCACTTAGTCCCAGAAGATTGGTTGTATAAGCCCTCGTTTGAAGTTTCAAATCTGTGTTGGCTTCAGATTTGATAAAACAAAAGATCATTATAGATGATGAAACGGAACTGGTCTGCATGACCTCCAACTACATTATGTTCACACACAGCCAGAGAGTGTGTATGGTTCTCAATCAGGGACAGCTGTCTATCGTTGTCTCTGATTGGGAACCATACTTAGGTAGCCCTTTTTCCCTCCTTTCGTTGTGGGTAGTTATCTTTGTTAGTGGCACTTTGCCCTGTAAGCTTCACGGTTGTTTTTTGTTTGTTGTTTTGTTGGCGACATTTTGAAATAAAAAGGAAAATGTACGCTGACCACGCTGCACCTTGGTCCAGTTCTTCCTTCAACGACGGCCGTGACACAGAGAGTGTCTGCATGACCTCCGACCTCCAACTATATTATGTTCACACACAGACAGAGAGTGTCTGCATGACCTCCGACCTCCAACTATATTATGTTCAAACACAGACAGAGAGTGTCTGCATGACCTCCGACCTCCAACTATATTATGTTCACACACAGACAGAGAGTGTCTGCATGACCTCCGACCTCCAACTACATTATGTTCACACACAGACAGAGTGTCTGCATGACCTCCGACCTCCAACTATATTATGTTCACACACAGACAGAGTGTCTGCATGACCTCCGACCTCCAACTATATTATGTTCACACACAGACAGAGTGTCTGCATGACCTCCGACCTCCAACTACATTATGTTCACACACAGCCAGAGAGTGTCTGCATGACCTCCGACCTCCAACTACGTTATGTTCACAGACAGAGATGTTTAATGAGTTTGGACTAATTTCTATTACAGCATATTGGATGACTGTCACTCGTATTCCATTCACCCAGTTTAATGTAACATGGATAGGTTTGGGCTACTACATGATACTAGAATGTTCCCTATACCCATCATGAGATTGCTACAATACAGTATGAATTAAAGATTACAATATAGCTGCACACAGGTCAAGATGTTGAGGTGACGGACAGCGACACATTCAAATTCCTCCTTGCACAGTCTTGCCTGCGACTAGCTGACCTATGGTGTAATCATTAGTCCAGCCGTTGCAAACTAGAGTTTCTATTGGACAAATTCAGGTGTGCATATCCCCGTTTCGTTCCGTTTTTCAGCAGAGTCGGCAGGAATGAATACACCCCTGATCACACAAACACAGTTCACCCACCTTTTCCCTTCGTTTGTGGACTTCAATGCACAACACATCAGCAGTATGTGACCAGGCGAAAACAACTTTTCAAGCAACACCATATCCTAACCGCTACATACAGCCTACACTGTTGTCACCATATTAGCTAAAGTAACTTCCTCGTCAACATAGCTAATATAAGTAATGTATTGGTAAACCAGCTACAATCATGCAGTAACGTTACAGTCACTTAGCAGTATAGCAGTTACATCGGCGGGCCCCGGTTGAAATTAATTAATATAACCAAAAGCTTACCTTGACTTGGAAGAGTTCCAGTGTTGTGTTGGAAAGTCATAGCCAGCTAGCTAACATAGCATCCCTCTGTTTGAGCAGGGTGTTTTGAGTAGGCTAAACTAGCTAGCTGCATTCGCTAGCTAAGTGAAACTGAAAGTATAAAAACATTTTTAAATTCTCTCTCTCTTTTGCTTCGCCTACATTTTTTAAATAAATAAATGTGTTCAAAACTGTTCAACTATTGTCTTTCTCTATCTTTGAGTCAACTACTCACCACATTTTATGCACTGCAGTGTTAGCTGTGCTTATGCTTTCAGTACTAGATTCATTCTCTGATACTTTGATTGGGTGGACAGCCTGTCAGTTCATGCTGCAAGAGCTCTGATAGGTTGGAGCACGTCCTGCGGAAGTTGTCCTAATTACTGTGTACGTCTATGGAAGGTGGGGTGAGAACCATGAGCCTCCAAGGTTTGGTATTGAAATCAATGTACCAAGAGGAGGACGGAAGCTAGCTGTCCTCCGGCTACACCATGGTGCTACCCTACAGAGTGCTGCTGAGTCTACTGTAGACATTCATTGCAAAACAGTGTGTTTTTATCAATTATTTGGTGATGTGAATATATTTACTATAGTTTTATCTAAAAGGGATCACATTTGACATGTTTTACCATTTACATTTTCATGAAATGCACTGAGGAGAATGGTCTTCCCCTTCCTCCTCTGAGGAGCATCCACTGGTTCACACACAGACAGAGAGCGTCTGCATGACATCTGAACTTCGACCTCCAACAACATTATGTTCACACACAGACAGAGAGGGTCTGCATGACCCCCGACCTCCGACCTCCAACGACATTATGTTCACACACATACAGAGAGCGTCTGCATGACCTCCGACCTCCGACCTCCAACTACATTATGTTCACACACATACAGAGAGCGTCTGCATGACCTCCGACCTCCGACCTCCAACTACATTATGTTCACACACATACAGAGAGCGTCTGTATGACCTCCGACCTCCGACCTCCAACTACATTATGTTCACACACATATAGAGAGCGTCTGTATGACCTCCGACCTCCGACCTCCAACTACATTATGTTCACACACATACAGAGAGCGTCTGCATGACCTCCGACCTCCAACTATATTATGTTCACACACAGACAGAGAGCGTCTGCATGACCTCCGACCTCCAACTACATTATGTTCATATACAGACAGACGTATTCTATTTTCAAATGTTTTTGGAGGAGGAACATTTGTGTAATTCTTTCCCACCTATATTCATGAAGCTGATTTGTTTCATGGGCCACCATCTCTTTGTGCTTAAAAGTCCTAAAAAAGTATCTTCAAATACAAAGCAAAGTTCTCTCAGAAAAATACACAATTACCTTCAAAACCAAACTCAATCTTTTTGAAAGCATTATCCTTTCATTCTTTACCAAAATCACCGCCTCCAATCTCCATTCCTTTCTTCTGCTTCTGTATGCCTTTGTTTATCTCTCTCCTGAAACAGACAGGTCCTCTGTGTCTCTGGATATGAAGGCTCCATTACTGTCATAGTACAGGAAATGTGTGTATGCGTCTCAGTTTGTGTGTGCTTGTGTGTATACATCTATGTGTGTCTGTGTGTGTGTACATCTATGTGTGTCTGTGTGTGTGTACAGTATTTGTGTGTTTGTCTCCCAGGGTTGGTTCTATGGACAGTGTGTTTGCACCATTACACCTGCTAATGTGCATCTACAACTATCCTGTCTCTCTGTCTCTCTGTCTCTCTTTATCACTGTATCGATGTCTCGCTGTCTCTCTCTCTCTCTCTCTGTCTCTCTGTCTCTCTGTCTCTCTGTCTCTCTGTCTCTCTGTCTCTCTTTATCACTGTATCGATGTCTCGCTGTCTCTCTCTCTCTCTCTCTGTCTCTCTGTCTCGCTGTCTCTCTGTCTCTCTTTATCGCTGTATCGATGTCTCGCTGTCTCTCTCTCTCTCTCTCTCTGTCTCTCTGTCTCGCTGTCTCTCTCTCTGTCTCTCTTTCTCTCTTTCTTTCTTTCTCTCTCTCCTTTCCATTCGTCTTCTGTAGCAGAGAGATGTAAAAGCTTTGTCTATGTGTATTTGTGTCTGATGCCTCTCTCACCCTTTATCTCCCAGCCAAGGGAAGGATGCTTGAAGTCTGACCCTTTATCTCCCAGCCAAGGGAATGATGCTTGAAGTCTCACCCTTTATCTCCTAGCCAAGGGAAGGATGGTTGAAGTCTCACACTTTATCTCCTAGCCACGGGAAGGATGCTTGAAGTCTCACACTGTATCTCCCAGCCAATTGAAGGATGCTTGAAGTCTGACCCTTTATCTCCTAGCCACGGGAAGGATGCTTGAAGTCTCACACTGTATCTCCCAGCCAATTGAAGGATGCTTGAAGTCTGACCCTTTATCTCCTAGCCAAGGGAAGGATGTTTGAAGTCTCACCCTTTATCTCCCAGCCAAGGGAATGATGCTTGAAGTCTGACCCTTTATCTCCCAGCCAAGGGAACGATGCTTGAAGTCTGCCCCTTTATCTCCCAGCAGCCAGAAGTCTGACCTTGCAGCCAGGTCACCCATGATACAAGTCAGTATTTGACGTTCATCCATGTCTGAGGACGTCGGAATATGACCTGGAAACCGGCAACTAGGGGCAACAGTGAGTGCTGTTACCTTCAAGTAGGTTTCGATTTTGCTAGGGTGTTGTGGACAGGGATGGCGGATGGGTGTAAGCATCTGCCTCTGATACCAAAGGTTGCAAGTTTGAATCCAGCGATGGAAAGTATATTTTACAATTTTTGTTTGAAGCCAAACCTTAATCCTTACCTTAACCATTCAGAGTTAATGCCGAATCTGGATTTAATGCCTGAATTTAACCATAACCTTAAACATTTGTACTTAATGCCTAAACATAACTCTAAGTATGTTGGCATTTGGCGTTTGGAACAATTTCTAAATTTGACGTTTGAGAAACGTGGATGAACGTTTAATTCTAACTTGAGACTGTGAGAGCTGATGGAATTCTGACCCTTTAATCTCCAAGGCAAGGGAAGAATGCTTCAAGTCTCACCTGTTTATCTCCCAGCCAAGGGAAGGACGATTGATGTCTGTTCCCATATAATCTTTATTTAGCCAGTGATACAATGTCACTACCACCTTGGCCTTCATTGCACCAGCGGAGAAATTATATTCATTTCTGGGCC
This sequence comes from Salvelinus alpinus, assembly GCF_045679555.1. Classification (NCBI taxonomy): domain Eukaryota; kingdom Metazoa; phylum Chordata; class Actinopteri; order Salmoniformes; family Salmonidae; genus Salvelinus; species Salvelinus alpinus. Next base: position 37,589,506 of record NC_092107.1, read on the forward strand.
TGAATATTTACATACGGTAACTCAATAATCCATGTTCATGATACAAATGTTAGAGAGGTTTTGCAGTACAAACACAAGAGCACTCACACACAAACAGAGAGCTCTTAAAACATGAGGGCCCTCATAAATGAACACACAGATAGAAAGTAATTTGATATAGTACATTCCGGACCACTTACTGTGACTTCTGAAAACAGAAAAGCAGAATCTTTTGAACAAGGTTTGTCTTCTTTTTAGAAACCTGACGTTTTTCACAGCTTCCGTACTATAAATCCTCCTATAAAGAGAGCAGTTGCTGAGCCTGGACTGGGTTCAGTGCGTACAGCTGTGAAGGGAAAGTAATTCAGTCATCACACTGACAGTTTGTCAGCTCCGTACACTGAACACAGAGTTTATATTTCACTGGTTCAGAGTTGGCTGCCTCAATGTAACGTTTACATCTGCTAGCTACGCCTTCATACACACACACACACACACACACACGCACAGATCCCTTCTCTTTTTCCACATTTTGTTACGTTACAGCCTTATTCTAAAATGGATTATATAAAAAAAAATCCTCATCAATCTACACACAATACCCCATAATGACTGTACTTCTTTACATTCAGACCCTTTGCTATGAGACTCGAAAGTGAGCTCAGGTGCATCCTGTTTCCATTGATCATCCTTGAGATGTTTCTACAACTTGATTGGAGTCCACCTGTGGTAAATTAAATTGATTGGGCATGATTTGGAAAGGCACACATCTGTCTATACAAGGTCCCACAGTTGACAGTGTATGTCAGAGCAAAAACAAGCCATGAGGTCGAAGGAATTGAGCTCTGAGACAGGATTGTGTCGAGGCACATATCTGGGGAAGAGCACCTAACAATGTCTGCTGTATTGAAGGTCCCCAAGAACACAGTCGCCTCCATCATTCTGAAATGGAAGACATTTGGAGCAATCAAGACTCTTCCTAGAGCTGGCCGCCTGGCCAAACTGAGCAATCACGGGAAAAGGGCCTGGTCAGGGAGGTGACCAAGATCCCGATGGTCACTCAGTGAAGATGCGAGAACCTTCCAACAGGACAACCATCTCTGCAGCACTCCACCAATAAGGAATTTATGGTAGAGTGACCAGACGGAAGCCACTCCTCATTAAAAGGCACATGACAGCCCGCTTGGAGTTTGCCAAAAGGCACCTAAAGGACTCTCAGACCATAACTTCTTACGGCTGAAATCCCGTTAACGGGATCGATATGACAACAGCCAGTGAAAGTGCAGGGCGCCAAATTCAGAAATCCCATAAATCTCATAATTAAAATTCTTCAAACAAACAATTATTATAGAACATTTTAAAGATAAACTTGTTGTTATTTCCACCACAGTGTCCGGTTTCAAAAAGGCTTTACGACAAAAGCATACCATGCGATTATGTTAGGTCAGCACCTAGTCACAGAAAAACACAGCCATTTTTCCAGCCAAAGAGAGGAGTCACAAAAAGCAGAAATAGAGATAAAATGAATCACTAACCTTTGATGATCTTCATCAGATGACACTCATAAGACTTCATGTTACACAATACATGTATGTTTTGTTCGATAAAGTTAATATTTATATCCAAAAATCTCAGTTTAAATTGGCGCGTTATGTTCAGTAATGTTTTGCTTCCAAAAAGCACACCATGCAATAATATGAGTACAGCGCTCAGAGACCAAAACAAGCCATACAGATACCTGCCATGTTGTGGAGTCAACAGAAGTCAGAAAAAGCATTATAAATATTCACTTGCCTTTGATGATCTTCATCAGAATGCACTCCCAGGAATCCCAGTTCGACAATAAATGTTTGTTTTGTTCGATAAAGTCCATAATTTATGTCCAAATACCTCATTTTTGTTCGCGAGTTTAGTTCACAAATCCAAATTCACGAGGCGCAGGCCAGACGAAAAGTCAAAAGGTTCCATTACAGTTCGTAGAAACATGTCAAACGATATATAGAATCAATCTTTAGGATATTTTTAACATAAATCTTCAATAATGTTTCAACCGGACAATTCCTTTGTCTTTAAAAATTAAAAGGAACGCAGCTACCTCTCACGGGCGCACGACTGACTGAGCTCATGGCCTTCTGCCAGACCCCTTAGTCAAACAGCTCTTATTCTCTCCCCCTTCACAGTAGAAGCCTGAAACAAGGTTATGAAGACTGTTGACATCTAGTGGAAGCCTTAGGAAGTGCAATATGACCCCATAGACACTGTATATTGGATAAGCAATCACTTGAAAACCTACAAACCTCAGATTTCCCACTTCCTGGTTTGATTTTTTCTCATGTTTTTGCCTGCCATATGAGTTATGTTATACTCACAGACATCATTCAAACAGTTTTAGAAATGTCAGAGTGTTTTCTATCCATGCTATGCATATTCTAGCTTTTATGGCTTTGTAGCGGGCCATTTACTCTGGGCATGCTTTTCATCTGGACGTGAAAATACTGCCCCCTACCGCAAAGAAGTTAAAGGTCTTGCTCACATCGGCTGCCGAGAGTGTTATCACACAGTCGTCCATAACAGCTGGTGCTCTCATGCATGCTTCAGTGTAGCTTGCCTCAATGCGAGCATAAAAGGCATGTCTGGTAGGCTTGCGTCACTGGGCAGCTCACGGCTGGGTTTCCCTTTGTAGTCCGTAATAGTTTTCAGGCCCTGCCACATCCGACCAGCGTCAGAGCCGGTAAAGTAGGATTCAGACTTAATGCTGTATTGATACTTTGCCTGTTTGATGGTTCGTCTGAGGGCGTAGCAGGATTTATTTTAAGCATCCGGATTAGTGTCCCGCTCCTTGAAAGCGGCAGCTCTGGTGACCACTCCACCACCATTGCCAACTTTCTCCTGATGTGAACTGAAGCCATGTGTCATGTGCCCACTCATCCAGTGGCACAGTGAACGTTTCCTCTCCAAGAACTGTGAGTACCTATCAATTTTCTCTCTTTACTGTTTGTAGAGTCAATTATATACACGATCACATTATTACACACCAATGATTTTACTCCTTGCTTGGACTAACTCATTCTTAGCTCCTTTGTCTAACCGTGTCGTGTGTTTTGTTATAGTTTTTTGTCTTCCCAGTCAAATCCTGTCCTGCTCTGAAGTCAAGCCATTGAACACCTCAACTCATGCCTCATACCCTCATTCAATCACTGCTGTGATCCCTTCCCAACACTGTGTAAGTAGCCCTCTCATTCCCATTCGCAATAGCATTATACTATAAATGTCTTTATTAAACGCTTTAGGTTGAAATAATTAGTCTTAGACGATTTTTGAAACACACTTGGTGGTCTCCGTGCGTTCCGCTCCTATACCGTGGGTCTCTCATCCTCCTAAATGTGTCAAGTCACCAGCCTCCACTGGTGTGTATATACAGTGCATTTGTAAAGTATTCAGGCCCATTTTGTTATGTTACAGCCTTATTCTAAAATGATTGAAATCGTTTTCAATCTACACAGAATACGCCATAATAACAAAGAAAATGTATTCTAAATAAAAACACATCTACATAAGTATTCAGACCCTTTACTCAGTACTTTGTTGAAGCATCTTTGGCAGCGATTACAGCCTTGAGACTTCTTGGGTATGACACTACAAGCTTGGCACACCTGTATTTAGGGAGTTTCTCCCATTCTTCTCTGCAGATCCTCTCAAGCTCTGTCAGGTTGGATGGGGAGAGTTGCCGCACAGCTTTTTCAGGTCTCTCCAGAGATGTTCGATCGGGTTTGAGCTCTGGCTGGGCCACTCAAGGACATTTGGAGACTTGTCAAGAAGCTAGTCCTGCGTTGTCTTGGCTGTGTGCTTAGGGTCTTTGTCCTGTTGGAAGGTGAACTTTCACCCCAGTCTGAGGTCCTGAGCACTCTGGAGTAGGTTTTCATCAAGGATCTCTCCGAATTCCACAGAGAAACTCTGTCAGACTGACCATCGGGATCTTTGTTACCTTCCTGACCAAGGCCCTTCTCTCACAATTGCTTATTTTGGCCGAGCGGCCAGCTCTAGGAAGAGTCTTGGTGGTTCCAATCTTCTTCCATTTAAGAATGATGGAGGCCACTGTGTTCTTGGGGACCTTCAATGCTGCGGAAATGTTTTGGTACCCTCCCCAGATCTGTGCCTCAACACAATCCTGTCTCAGAGCTCTACGGACAATTCCTTCGACCTCATGGCTTGGTTTTTGCTCTGACATGCACTGTCAACTGTGGGACCTTACATAGACAGGTGTGTGCCTTTACAAATCCTGTCCAATCAATTGAATTTACCACAGGTGGACTCCAATCAAGTTGTAGAAACATCTCAATGATGATCAATGGAAAAAGGATGCACCTGAGCTCAATTTCGAGTCTCATAGAAAGGGTTTGAAAACATATATAAATAAGGTATTTCTGTTTTTAAAATGTTATAAATCTGCAACAATTTCTAAAAACCTGTTTTCTCTTTGTTATTGTGTGGTATTGTGTGTAGATTGATGAGAGAGGAAAAAATATTTATTTTTTGAATAAGGCTGTAACATAACAAAATGTGGGAAAAATCAAGGGGTCTGAATACTTTCCGAATGCACTGTATGTGTACGGGTGTGTGACACCTCACAATGTGCCAACGGATTGTCAGGGATTTAATTGTTCACTGTGTGAAGCAGAGAGAGATCATCCGCTTTTCATCTCTCCATGTAGGAGATGACAGAGTCCTTTCAACGTGGATCTGAGTCAATATTATGTGATACAATAGGATTCTTAAAATAGCATGATAGGTCATAAACTGTGATTTGTCTCCTTGAGGGATATGGAAGGTTTTGAAATGTTTCATTACATCCTTTCTACCACTGTAGATCCACACGTATATAACAGATTGGAAAGGAAAGCCTATACCTTTCATTTATTTAACTAGGCAAGTCAGTTAAGAACAAATTCTTATTTACAATGACAGGCTACCACGCTTGGCCAATTGTGCGTAGCACTATGGGACTCCAAATCACTCCTGGATATGATAAAGCCTGGAATCGAACAGGAGTGTCTGTAGTGACGCCTCATGTACTGAGATGTTGTGGCTTAGACCGCTGCGCCACTCGGAAACCCTTCCAAGTCCATTATTACAAACACACACATGCACATTAACGCGCAAGAACACACTCGCACACACACACACACACACACACACACACACACACACACACACACACACACACACACACACACACACACACACACACACACACACACACACACACACACACACACACACACACACACACACACACACACACACTCACACACTCACACACAAACACACACACCCTGAGGGTTCCTTACACATTCGGTCAGCTCTGATGAATGGTTGTGTCTAGAAAAGAAGGATGGTGTTTGGTGCCTTGACCTCCCTTCTGGCATGGGCACCCACACTGCGACATCTCTCATCACCAAACAAATAGTCACAATGTTACAGAAATCACTCATTCTCAACTTTCATTTTCTAAAACTATCAAATTCAAACAAATGACCAGAAATCTCCAGACACAACGTGACATTTTCTTCTGGTGACTTTCTCCACCTGTCAGCTGATTATCGTCACCAGTATAGAGTTTCTCCATCTGTCAGCTGATTATCGTCAACAAAAAATAGTTTCTCCGTCTGTCAGCTGATTATCGTCAACAGAAAATAGTTTCTCCACCTGTCAGCTGATTATCGTCACCAGTAAAGAGTTTCTCCACCTGTCAGTTGATTATCGTCACCAGTATAGAGTTTCTCCACCTGTTAGTTGATTATCGTCACCAGTAAAGAGTTTCTCCACCTGTCAGTTGATTATCGTCACCAGTAAAGAGTTTCTCCACCAGTCAGCTGATTATCGTCACCAGTAAAGAGTTTCTCCACCTGTCAGCTGATTATCGTCACCAGTAAAGAGTTTCTCCACCTGTCAGCTGATTATCGTCACCAGTAAAGAGTTTCTCCACCTGTCAGCTGATTATCGTCACCAGTAAAGAGTTTCTCCACCTGTCAGCTGATTATCGTCACCAGTAAAGAGTTTCTCCACCTGTCAGCTGATTATCGTCACCAGTAAAGAGTTTCTCCACCTGTCAGTTGATTATCGTCACCAGTAAAGAGTTTCTCCACCTGTCAGCTGATTATCGTCACCAGTATAGAGTTTCTCCACCTGTCAGCTGATTATCGTCACCAGTAAAGAGTTTCTCCACCTGTCAGTTGATTATCGTCACCAGTAAAGAGTTTCTCCGTCTGTCAGCTGATTATCGTCACCAGTAAAGAGTTTCTCCGTCTGTCAGCTGATTATCGTCACCAGTAAAGAGTTTCTCCACCTGTCAGTTGATTATCGTCAACAGAAAATAGTTTCTCCACCTGTCAGCTGATTATCGTCACCAGTATAGAGTTTCTCCGTCTGTTAGTTGATTATCGTCACCAGTAAAGAGTTTCTCCACCTGTCAGCTGATTATCGTCACCAGTATAGAGTTTCTCCACCTGTCAGCTGATTATCGTCACCAGTAAAGAGTTTCTCCGTCTGTTAGTTGATTATCGTCACCAGTAAAGAGTTTCTCCACCTGTCAGCTGATTATCGTCACCAGTAAAGAGTTTCTCCACCAGTCAGCTGATTATCGTCACCAGTAAAGAGTTTCTCCACCTGTCAGTTGATTATCGTCACCAGTAAAGAGTTTCTCCGTCTGTCAGCTGATTATCGTCACCAGTAAAGAGTTTCTCCACCAGTCAGCTGATTATCGTCACCAGTAAAGAGTTTCTCCACCTGTCAGCTGATTATCGTCACCAGTAAAGAGTTTCTCCACCTGTCAGCTGATTATCGTCACCAGTAAAGAGTTTCTCCGTCTGTCAGCTGATTATCGTCACCAGTAAAGAGTTTCTCCGTCTGTCAGCTGATTATCGTCACCAGTAAAGAGTTTCTCCGTCTGTCAGCTGATTATCGTCACCAGTATAGAGTTTCTACATCTGTCAGTTGATTATCGTCACCAGTATAGAGTTTCTCCACCTGTCAGCTGATTATCGTCACCAGTAAAGAGTTTCTCCACCTGTCAGCTGATTATCGTCAACAAAAACGAGTTTCTCCACCTGTCAGCTGATTATCGTCACCAGTAAAGAGTTTCTCCGTCTGTCAGTTGATTATCGTCACCAGTATAGAGTTTCTCCACCTGTCAGCTGATTATCGTCACCAGTAAAGAGTTTCTCCACCTGTCAGCTGATTATCGTCACCAGTAAAGAGTTTCTCCACCTGTCAGCTGATTATCGTCACCAGTAAAGAGTTTCTCCACCTGTCAGCTGATTATCGTCACCAGTATAGAGTTTCTCCACCTGTCAGCTGATTATCGTCACCAGTAAAGAGTTTCTCCACCTGTCAGCTGATTATCGTCACCAGTATAGAGTTTCTCCACCTGTCAGCTGATTATCGTCACCAGTAAAGAGTTTCTCCACCTGTCAGCTGATTATCGTCAGCAGTATAGAGTTTCTCCACCTGTCAGCTGATTATCGTCACCAGTAAAGAGTTTCTCCACCTGTCAGCTGATTATTGTCACCAGTAAAGAGTTTCTCCACCTGTCAGCTGATTATCGTCACCAGTAAAGAGTTTCTCCACCTGTCAGCTGATTATCGTCACCAGTAAAGAGTTTCTCCACCTGTCAGCTGATTATCGTCACCAGTAAAGAGTTTCTCCACCTGTCAGCTGATTATCGTCACCAGTATAGAGTTTCTCCACCTGTCAGCTGATTATCGTCACCAGTAAAGAGTTTCTCCACCTGTCAGCTGATTATCGTCACCAGTAAAGAGTTTCTCCACCTGTCAGCTGATTATCGTCACCAGTATAGAGTTTCTCCACCTGTCAGCTGATTATCGTCACCAGTAAAGAGTTTCTCCACCTGTCAGCTGATTATCGTCACCAATAAAGAGTTTCTCCACCTGTCAGCTGATTATCGTCACCAGTAAAGAGTTTCTCCGTCTGTCAGCTGATTATCGTCACCAGTATAGAGTTTCTCCACCTGTCAGCTGATTATCGTCACCAGTAAAGAGTTTCTACATCTGTCAGTTGATTATCGTCACCAGTATAGAGTTTCTCCACCTGTCAGCTGATTATCGTCACCAGTAAAGAGTTTCTCCACCTGTCAGCTGATTATCGTCACCAGTAAAGAGTTTCTCCGTCTGTCAGCTGATTATCGTCACCAGTAAAGAGTTTCTCCACCTGTCAGCTGATTATCGTCACCAGTATAGAGTTTCTCCACCTGTCAGCTGATTATTGTCACCAGTAAAGAGTTTCTCCACCTGTCAGCTGATTATCGTCACCAGTATAGAGTTTCTCCACCTGTCAGCTGATTATCGTCACCAGTAAAGAGTTTCTCCGTCTGTCAGTTGATTATCGTCAACAAAAACGAGTTTCTCCACCTGTCAGCTGATTATCGTCACCAGTATAGAGTTTCTCCATCTGTCAGCTGATTATCGTCACCAGTAAAGAGTTTCTCCACCTGTCAGCTGATTATCGTCACCAGTAAAGAGTTTCTCCACCTGTCAGCTGATTATCGTCACCAGTAAAGAGTTTCTCCACCTGTCAGCTGATTATCGTCACCAGTAAAGAGTTTCTCCACCTGTCAGCTGATTATCGTCACCAGTAAAGAGTTTCTCCACCTGTCAGCTGATTATCGTCACCAGTAAAGAGTTTCTCCGCCTGTCAGCTGATTATCGTCACCAGTAAAGAGTTTCTCCACCTGTCAGCTGATTATCGTCACCAGTAAAGAGTTTCTCCGCCTGTCAGCTGATTATCGTCACCAGTAAAGAGTTTCTCCACCTGTCAGCTGATTATCGTCACCAGTAAAGAGTTTCTCCGTCTGTCAGCTGATTATCGTCACCAGTAAAGAGTTTCTCCGTCTGTCAGCTGATTATCGTCACCAGTAAAGAGTTTCTCCACCTGTCAGTTGATTATCGTCACCAGTAAAGAGTTTCTCCGTCTGTCAGCTGATTATCGTCACCAGTATAGAGTTTCTCCGTCTGTCAGCTGATTATCGTCACCAGTAAAGAGTTTCTCCACCTGTCAGCTGATTATCGTCACCAGTAAAGAGTTTCTCCACCTGTCAGCTGATTATCGTCACCAGTAAAGAGTTTCTCCACCTGTCAGCTGATTATCGTCACCAGTAAAGAGTTTCTCCACCTGTCAGCTGATTATCGTCACCAGTAAAGAGTTTCTCCGTCTGTCAGCTGATTATCGTCACCAGTAAAGAGTTTCTCCACCTGTCAGCTGATTATCGTCAACAAAAACGAGTTTTTCCACCTGTCAGCTGATTATCGTCACCAGTAAAGAGTTTCTCCACCTGTCAGCTGATTATCGTCAACAAAAACGAGTTTTTCCACCTGTCAGCTGATTATCGTCACCAGTAAAGAGTTTCTCCACCTGTCAGCTGATTATCGTCACCAGTAAAGAGTTTCTCCACCTGTCAGCTGATTATCGTCACCAGTATAGAGTTTTTCCACCTGTCAGCTGATTATCGTCACCAGTAAAGAGTTTTTCCACCTGTCAGCTGATTATCGTCACCAGTAAAGAGTTTTTCCACCTGTCAGCTGATTATCGTCACCAGTAAAGAGTTTCTCCACCTGTCAGCTGATTATCGTCACCAGTATAGAGTTTCTCCGTCTGTCAGCTGATTATCGTCACCAGTATAGAGTTTCTCCGTCTGTCAACTGATTATCGTCACCAGTATAGAGTTTCTCCATCTGTCAGCTGATTATCGTCACCAGTAAAGAGTTTCTCCACCTGTCAGCTGATTATCGTCACCAGTAAAGAGTTTCTCCACCTGTCAGCTGATTATCGTCACCAGTATAGAGTTTCTCCACCTGTCAGCTGATTATCGTCACCAGTATAGAGTTTCTCCACCTGTCAGCTGATTATCGTCACCAGTATAGAGTTTCTCCACCTGTCAGCTGATTATCGTCACCAGTATAGAGTTTCTCCACCTGTTAGTTGATTATCGTCACCAGTATAGAGTTTCTCCACCTGTCAGCTGATTATCGTCACCAGTATAGAGTTTCTCCACCTGTCAGCTGATTATCGTCACCAGTATAGAGTTTCTCCACCTGTCAGCTGATTATCGTCACCAGTATAGAGTTTCTCCACCTGTCAGCTGATTATCGTCACCAGTATAGAGTTTCTCCACCTGTCAGCTGATTATCGTCACCAGTATAGAGTTTCTCCGTCTGTCAGCTGATTATCGTCACCAGTATAGAGTTTCTCCACCTGTCAGCTGATTATCGTCACCAGTATAGAGTTTCTCCACCTGTCAGCTGATTATCGTCACCAGTATAGAGTTTCTCCACCTGTCAGCTGATTATCGTCACCAGTAAAGAGTTTCTCCACCTGTCAGCTGATTATCGTCACCAGTAAAGAGTTTCTCCGTCTGTCAGCTGATTATCGTCACCAGTATAGAGTTTCTCCGTCTGTCAGCTGATTATCGTCACCAGTAAAGAGTTTCTCCGTCTGTCAGCTGATTATCGTCACCAGTATAGAGTTTCTCCACCTGTCAGCTGATTATCGTCACCAGTATAGAGTTTCTCCGTCTGTCAGCTGATTATCGTCACCAGTATAGAGTTTCTCCACCTGTCAGCTGATTATCGTCACCAGTATAGAGTTTCTCCACCTGTCAGCTGATTATCGTCACCAGTAAAGAGTTTCTCCACCTGTCAGCTGATTATCGTCACCAGTATAGAGTTTCTCCGTCTGTCAGCTGATTATCGTCACCAGTAAAGAGTTTCTCCACCAGTCAGCTGATTATCGTCACCAGTATAGAGTTTCTCCGTCTGTCAGCTGATTATCGTCACCAGTAAAGAGTTTCTCCACCAGTCAGCTGATTATCGTCACCAGTAAAGAGTTTCTCCACCAGTCAGCTGATTATCGTCACCAGTAAAGAGTTTCTCCACCTGTCAGCTGATTATCGTCACCAGTATAGAGTTTCTCCACCTGTCAGCTGATTATCGTCACCAGTAAAGAGTTTCTCCACCTGTCAGCTGATTATCGTCACCAGTATAGAGTTTCTCCACCTGTCAGCTGATTATCGTCACCAGTAAAGAGTTTCTCCACCAGTCAGCTGATTATCGTCACCAGTAAAGAGTTTCTCCACCAGTCAGCTGATTATCGTCACCAGTATAGAGTTTCTCCACCAGTCAGCTGATTATCGTCACCAGTATAGAGTTTCTCCACCTGTCAGCTGATTATCGTCACCAGTAAAGAGTTTCTCCACCAGTCAGCTGATTATCGTCACCAGTAAAGAGTTTCTCCACCTGTCAGCTGATTATCGTCACCAGTAAAGAGTTTCTCCACCTGTCAGCTGATTATCGTCACCAGTATAGAGTTTCTCCACCTGTCAGCTGATTATCGTCACCAGTATAGAGTTTCTCCACCTGTCAGCTGATTATCGTCACCAGTATAGAGTTTCTCCACCTGTCAGCTGATTATCGTCACCAGTAAAGAGTTTCTCCACCTGTCAGCTGATTATCGTCACCAGTATAGAGTTTCTCCACCTGTCAGCTGATTATCGTCACCAGTAAAGAGTTTCTCCACCTGTCAGCTGATTATCGTCACCAGTATAGAGTTTCTCCACCTGTCAGCTGATTATCGTCACCAGTAAAGAGTTTCTCCACCTGTCAGCTGATTATCGTCACCAGTAAAGAGTTTCTCCACCAGTCAGCTGATTATCGTCACCAGTATAGAGTTTCTCCACCTGTCAGCTGATTATCGTCACCAGTATAGAGTTTCTCCACCAGTCAGCTGATTATCGTCACCAGTAAAGAGTTTCTCCACCTGTCAGCTGATTATCGTCACCAGTATAGAGTTTCTCCGTCTGTCAGCTGATTATCGTCACCAGTATAGAGTTTCTCCACCAGTCAGCTGATTATCGTCACCAGTATAGAGTTTCTCCACCAGTCAGCTGATTATCGTCACCAGTATAGAGTTTCTCCACCTGTCAGCTGATTATCGTCACCAGTAAAGAGTTTCTCCACCAGTCAGCTGATTATCGTCACCAGTATAGAGTTTCTCCACCTGTCAGCTGATTATCGTCACCAGTAAAGAGTTTCTCCACCTGTCAGCTGATTATCGTCACCAGTAAAGAGTTTCTCCACCAGTCAGCTGATTATCGTCACCAGTATAGAGTTTCTCCACCTGTCAGCTGATTATCGTCACCAGTATAGAGTTTCTCCACCAGTCAGCTGATTATCGTCACCAGTAAAGAGTTTCTCCACCTGTCAGCTGATTATCGTCACCAGTAAAGAGTTTCTCCACCTGTCAGCTGATTATCGTCACCAGTATAGAGTTTCTCCACCAGTCAGCTGATTATCGTCACCAGTAAAGAGTTTCTCCACCTGTCAGCTGATTATCGTCACCAGTATAGAGTTTCTCCGTCTGTCAGCTGATTATCGTCACCAGTAAAGAGTTTCTCCATCTGTCAGTTGATTATCGTCACCAGTATAGAGTTTCTCCATCTGTCAGTTGATTATCGTCACCAGTATAGAGTTTCTCCATCTGTCAGTTGATTATCGTCACCAGTATAGAGTTTCTCCATCTGTCAGCTGATTATCGTCACCAGTATAGAGTTTCTCCACCTGTCAGCTGATTATCGTCACCAGTAAAGAGTTTCTCCACCTGTCAGCTGATTATCGTCACCAGTATAGAGTTTCTCCACCTGTCAGCTGATTATCGTCACCAGTAAAGAGTTTCTCCGTCTGTCAGCTGATTATCGTCACCAGTATAGAGTTTCTCCACCTGTCAGCTGATTATCGTCACCAGTAAAGAGTTTCTCCACCTGTCAGCTGATTATCGTCACCAGTAAAGAGTTTCTCCACCTGTCAGCTGATTATCGTCACCAGTAAAGAGTTTCTCCACCTGTCAGCTGATTATCGTCACCAGTAAAGAGTTTCTCCACCTGTCAGCTGATTATCGTCACCAGTATAGAGTTTCTCCACCTGTCAGCTGATTATCGTCACCAGTAAAGAGTTTCTCCACCTGTCAGCTGATTATCGTCACCAGTAAAGAGTTTCTCCACCTGTCAGCTGATTATCGTCACCAGTAAAGAGTTTCTCCACCTGTCAGCTGATTATCGTCACCAGTATAGAGTTTCTCCACCTGTCAGCTGATTATCGTCACCAGTATAGAGTTTCTCCACCTGTCAGCTGATTATCGTCACCAGTAAAGAGTTTCTCCACCTGTCAGCTGATTATCGTCACCAGTAAAGAGTTTCTCCACCTGTCAGCTGATTATCGTCACCAGTAAAGAGTTTCTCCACCTGTCAGCTGATTATCGTCACCAGTAAAGAGTTTCTCCACCTGTCAGCTGATTATCATCACCAGTAAAGAGTTTCTCCACCTGTCAGCTGATTATCGTCACCAGTAAAGAGTTTCTCCACCTGACAGCTGATTATCGTCACCAGTAAAGAGTTTCTCCATCTGTCAGCTGATTATCGTCACCAGTAAAGAGTTTCTCCACCTGTCAGCTGATTATCGTCACCAGTAAAGAGTTTCTCCATCTGTCAGCTGATTATCGTCACCAGTAAAGAGTTTATCCACCTGTCAGCTGATTATCGTCACCAGTAAAGAGTTTCTCCACCTGTCAGCTGATTATCGTCACCAGTAAAGAGTTTCTCCGTCTGTCAGTTGATTATCGTCAACAAAAACGAGTTTCTCCACCTGTCAGCTGATTATCGTCACCAGTATAGAGTTTCTCCACCTGTCAGCTGATTATCGTCACCAGTAATGAGTTTCTCCACCTGTCAGCTGATTATCGTCACCAGTAAAGAGTTTCTCCACCTGTCAGTTGATTATCGTCACCAGTAAAGAGTTTCTCCATCTGTCAGCTGATTATCGTCACCAGTAAAGAGTTTCTCCACCTGTCAGTTGATTATCGTCACCAGTATAGAGTTTCTCCACCTGTCAGCTGATTATCGTCACCAGTAAAGAGTTTCTCCACCTGTCAGTTGATTATCGTCACCAGTAAAGAGTTTCTCCACCTGTCAGCTGATTATCGTCACCAGTAAAGAGTTTCTCCGTCTGTCAGCTGATTATTGTCACCAGTAAAGAGTTTCTCCACCTGTCAGCTGATTATCGTCACCAGTAAAGAGTTTCTCCATCTGTCAGTTGATTATCGTCACCAGTAAAGAGTTTCTCCATCTGTCAGTTGATTATCGTCACCAGTAAAGAGTTTCTCCACCTGTCAGCTGATTATCGTCACCAGTAATGAGTTTCTCCACCTGTCAGCTGATTATCGTCACCAGTAAAGAGTTTCTCCGTCTGTCAGCTGATTATCGTCACCAGTAAAGAGTTTCTCCACCTGTCAGTTGATTATCGTCACCAGTAAAGAGTTTCTCCATCTGTCAGTTGATTATCGTCACCAGTAAAGAGTTTCTCCATCTGTCAGCTGATTATCGTCACCAGTAAAGAGTTTCTCCACCTGTCAGTTGATTATCGTCACCAATAAAGAGTTTCTCCATCTGTCAGCTGATTATCGTCACCAGTAAAGAGTTTCTCCACCTGTCAGCTGATTATCGTCACCAATAAAGAGTTTCTCCACCTGTCAGCTGATTATCGTCACCAGTAAAGAGTTTCTCCACCTGTCAGCTGATTATCGTCACCAGTAAAGAGTTTCTCCACCTGTCAGCTGATTATCGTCACCAGTAAAGAGTTTCTCCACCTGTCAGCTGATTATCGTCACCAGTAAAGAGTTTCTCCACCTGTCAGCTGATTATCGTCACCAGTAAAGAGTTTCTCCACCTGTCAGCTGATTATCGTCACCAGTAAAGAGTTTCTCCACCTGTCAGCTGATTATCGTCACCAGTAAAGAGTTTCTCCACCTGTCAGCTGATTATCGTCACCAGTAAAGAGTTTCTCCACCTGTCAGCTGATTATCGTCACCAGTAAAGAGTTTCTCCACCTGTCAGCTGATTATCGTCACCAGTATAGAGTTTTTCCACCTGTCAGCTGATTATCGTCACCAGTAAAGAGTTTTTCCACCTGTCAGCTGATTATCGTCACCAGTAAAGAGTTTTTCCACCTGTCAGCTGATTATCGTCACCAGTAAAGAGTTTCTCCACCTGTCAGCTGATTATCGTCACCAGTATAGAGTTTCTCCGTCTGTCAGCTGATTATCGTCACCAGTATAGAGTTTCTCCGTCTGTCAACTGATTATCGTCACCAGTATAGAGTTTCTCCATCTGTCAGCTGATTATCGTCACCAGTAAAGAGTTTCTCCACCTGTCAGCTGATTATCGTCACCAGTAAAGAGTTTCTCCACCTGTCAGCTGATTATCGTCACCAGTATAGAGTTTCTCCACCTGTCAGCTGATTATCGTCACCAGTATAGAGTTTCTCCACCTGTCAGCTGATTATCGTCACCAGTATAGAGTTTCTCCACCTGTCAGCTGATTATCGTCACCAGTATAGAGTTTCTCCACCTGTTAGTTGATTATCGTCACCAGTATAGAGTTTCTCCACCTGTCAGCTGATTATCGTCACCAGTATAGAGTTTCTCCACCTGTCAGCTGATTATCGTCACCAGTATAGAGTTTCTCCACCTGTCAGCTGATTATCGTCACCAGTATAGAGTTTCTCCACCTGTCAGCTGATTATCGTCACCAGTATAGAGTTTCTCCACCTGTCAGCTGATTATCGTCACCAGTATAGAGTTTCTCCGTCTGTCAGCTGATTATCGTCACCAGTATAGAGTTTCTCCACCTGTCAGCTGATTATCGTCACCAGTATAGAGTTTCTCCACCTGTCAGCTGATTATCGTCACCAGTATAGAGTTTCTCCACCTGTCAGCTGATTATCGTCACCAGTAAAGAGTTTCTCCACCTGTCAGCTGATTATCGTCACCAGTAAAGAGTTTCTCCGTCTGTCAGCTGATTATCGTCACCAGTATAGAGTTTCTCCGTCTGTCAGCTGATTATCGTCACCAGTAAAGAGTTTCTCCGTCTGTCAGCTGATTATCGTCACCAGTATAGAGTTTCTCCACCTGTCAGCTGATTATCGTCACCAGTATAGAGTTTCTCCGTCTGTCAGCTGATTATCGTCACCAGTATAGAGTTTCTCCACCTGTCAGCTGATTATCGTCACCAGTATAGAGTTTCTCCACCTGTCAGCTGATTATCGTCACCAGTAAAGAGTTTCTCCACCTGTCAGCTGATTATCGTCACCAGTATAGAGTTTCTCCGTCTGTCAGCTGATTATCGTCACCAGTAAAGAGTTTCTCCACCAGTCAGCTGATTATCGTCACCAGTATAGAGTTTCTCCGTCTGTCAGCTGATTATCGTCACCAGTAAAGAGTTTCTCCACCAGTCAGCTGATTATCGTCACCAGTAAAGAGTTTCTCCACCAGTCAGCTGATTATCGTCACCAGTAAAGAGTTTCTCCACCTGTCAGCTGATTATCGTCACCAGTATAGAGTTTCTCCACCTGTCAGCTGATTATCGTCACCAGTAAAGAGTTTCTCCACCTGTCAGCTGATTATCGTCACCAGTATAGAGTTTCTCCACCTGTCAGCTGATTATCGTCACCAGTAAAGAGTTTCTCCACCAGTCAGCTGATTATCGTCACCAGTAAAGAGTTTCTCCACCAGTCAGCTGATTATCGTCACCAGTATAGAGTTTCTCCACCAGTCAGCTGATTATCGTCACCAGTATAGAGTTTCTCCACCTGTCAGCTGATTATCGTCACCAGTAAAGAGTTTCTCCACCAGTCAGCTGATTATCGTCACCAGTAAAGAGTTTCTCCACCTGTCAGCTGATTATCGTCACCAGTAAAGAGTTTCTCCACCTGTCAGCTGATTATCGTCACCAGTATAGAGTTTCTCCACCTGTCAGCTGATTATCGTCACCAGTATAGAGTTTCTCCACCTGTCAGCTGATTATCGTCACCAGTATAGAGTTTCTCCACCTGTCAGCTGATTATCGTCACCAGTAAAGAGTTTCTCCACCTGTCAGCTGATTATCGTCACCAGTATAGAGTTTCTCCACCTGTCAGCTGATTATCGTCACCAGTAAAGAGTTTCTCCACCTGTCAGCTGATTATCGTCACCAGTATAGAGTTTCTCCACCTGTCAGCTGATTATCGTCACCAGTAAAGAGTTTCTCCACCTGTCAGCTGATTATCGTCACCAGTAAAGAGTTTCTCCACCAGTCAGCTGATTATCGTCACCAGTATAGAGTTTCTCCACCTGTCAGCTGATTATCGTCACCAGTATAGAGTTTCTCCACCAGTCAGCTGATTATCGTCACCAGTAAAGAGTTTCTCCACCTGTCAGCTGATTATCGTCACCAGTATAGAGTTTCTCCGTCTGTCAGCTGATTATCGTCACCAGTATAGAGTTTCTCCACCAGTCAGCTGATTATCGTCACCAGTATAGAGTTTCTCCACCAGTCAGCTGATTATCGTCACCAGTATAGAGTTTCTCCACCTGTCAGCTGATTATCGTCACCAGTAAAGAGTTTCTCCACCAGTCAGCTGATTATCGTCACCAGTATAGAGTTTCTCCACCTGTCAGCTGATTATCGTCACCAGTAAAGAGTTTCTCCACCTGTCAGCTGATTATCGTCACCAGTAAAGAGTTTCTCCACCAGTCAGCTGATTATCGTCACCAGTATAGAGTTTCTCCACCTGTCAGCTGATTATCGTCACCAGTATAGAGTTTCTCCACCAGTCAGCTGATTATCGTCACCAGTAAAGAGTTTCTCCACCTGTCAGCTGATTATCGTCACCAGTAAAGAGTTTCTCCACCTGTCAGCTGATTATCGTCACCAGTATAGAGTTTCTCCACCAGTCAGCTGATTATCGTCACCAGTAAAGAGTTTCTCCACCTGTCAGCTGATTATCGTCACCAGTATAGAGTTTCTCCGTCTGTCAGCTGATTATCGTCACCAGTAAAGAGTTTCTCCATCTGTCAGTTGATTATCGTCACCAGTATAGAGTTTCTCCATCTGTCAGTTGATTATCGTCACCAGTATAGAGTTTCTCCATCTGTCAGTTGATTATCGTCACCAGTATAGAGTTTCTCCATCTGTCAGCTGATTATCGTCACCAGTATAGAGTTTCTCCACCTGTCAGCTGATTATCGTCACCAGTAAAGAGTTTCTCCACCTGTCAGCTGATTATCGTCACCAGTATAGAGTTTCTCCACCTGTCAGCTGATTATCGTCACCAGTAAAGAGTTTCTCCGTCTGTCAGCTGATTATCGTCACCAGTATAGAGTTTCTCCACCTGTCAGCTGATTATCGTCACCAGTAAAGAGTTTCTCCACCTGTCAGCTGATTATCGTCACCAGTAAAGAGTTTCTCCACCTGTCAGCTGATTATCGTCACCAGTAAAGAGTTTCTCCACCTGTCAGCTGATTATCGTCACCAGTAAAGAGTTTCTCCACCTGTCAGCTGATTATCGTCACCAGTATAGAGTTTCTCCACCTGTCAGCTGATTATCGTCACCAGTAAAGAGTTTCTCCACCTGTCAGCTGATTATCGTCACCAGTAAAGAGTTTCTCCACCTGTCAGCTGATTATCGTCACCAGTAAAGAGTTTCTCCACCTGTCAGCTGATTATCGTCACCAGTATAGAGTTTCTCCACCTGTCAGCTGATTATCGTCACCAGTATAGAGTTTCTCCACCTGTCAGCTGATTATCGTCACCAGTAAAGAGTTTCTCCACCTGTCAGCTGATTATCGTCACCAGTAAAGAGTTTCTCCACCTGTCAGCTGATTATCGTCACCAGTAAAGAGTTTCTCCACCTGTCAGCTGATTATCGTCACCAGTAAAGAGTTTCTCCACCTGTCAGCTGATTATCATCACCAGTAAAGAGTTTCTCCACCTGTCAGCTGATTATCGTCACCAGTAAAGAGTTTCTCCACCTGACAGCTGATTATCGTCACCAGTAAAGAGTTTCTCCATCTGTCAGCTGATTATCGTCACCAGTAAAGAGTTTCTCCACCTGTCAGCTGATTATCGTCACCAGTAAAGAGTTTCTCCATCTGTCAGCTGATTATCGTCACCAGTAAAGAGTTTATCCACCTGTCAGCTGATTATCGTCACCAGTAAAGAGTTTCTCCACCTGTCAGCTGATTATCGTCACCAGTAAAGAGTTTCTCCGTCTGTCAGTTGATTATCGTCAACAAAAACGAGTTTCTCCACCTGTCAGCTGATTATCGTCACCAGTATAGAGTTTCTCCACCTGTCAGCTGATTATCGTCACCAGTAATGAGTTTCTCCACCTGTCAGCTGATTATCGTCACCAGTAAAGAGTTTCTCCACCTGTCAGTTGATTATCGTCACCAGTAAAGAGTTTCTCCATCTGTCAGCTGATTATCGTCACCAGTAAAGAGTTTCTCCACCTGTCAGTTGATTATCGTCACCAGTATAGAGTTTCTCCACCTGTCAGCTGATTATCGTCACCAGTAAAGAGTTTCTCCACCTGTCAGTTGATTATCGTCACCAGTAAAGAGTTTCTCCACCTGTCAGCTGATTATCGTCACCAGTAAAGAGTTTCTCCGTCTGTCAGCTGATTATTGTCACCAGTAAAGAGTTTCTCCACCTGTCAGCTGATTATCGTCACCAGTAAAGAGTTTCTCCATCTGTCAGTTGATTATCGTCACCAGTAAAGAGTTTCTCCATCTGTCAGTTGATTATCGTCACCAGTAAAGAGTTTCTCCACCTGTCAGCTGATTATCGTCACCAGTAATGAGTTTCTCCACCTGTCAGCTGATTATCGTCACCAGTAAAGAGTTTCTCCGTCTGTCAGCTGATTATCGTCACCAGTAAAGAGTTTCTCCACCTGTCAGTTGATTATCGTCACCAGTAAAGAGTTTCTCCATCTGTCAGTTGATTATCGTCACCAGTAAAGAGTTTCTCCATCTGTCAGCTGATTATCGTCACCAGTAAAGAGTTTCTCCACCTGTCAGTTGATTATCGTCACCAATAAAGAGTTTCTCCATCTGTCAGCTGATTATCGTCACCAGTAAAGAGTTTCTCCACCTGTCAGCTGATTATCGTCACCAATAAAGAGTTTCTCCACCTGTCAGCTGATTATCGTCACCAGTAAAGAGTTTCTCCACCTGTCAGCTGATTATCGTCACCAGTAAAGAGTTTCTCCACCTGTCAGCTGATTATCGTCACCAGTAAAGAGTTTCTCCACCTGTCAGCTGATTATCGTCACCAGTAAAGAGTTTCTCCACCTGTCAGCTGATTATCGTCACCAGTAAAGAGTTTCTCCACCTGTCAGCTGATTATCGTCACCAGTAAAGAGTTTCTCCACCTGTCAGCTGATTATCGTCACCAGTAAAACACAAACTGACAGAAAGGCCACTGGAAATAAAAACATGGAAACTTTTAGATAATTTTAACTTTGCTGACAAGTTGCCAATCACCAACCCAAGGGCAGAGCATTGTCCCAATCAAATAAAAATAAAACATTCACAATGTGTGTATGTGTGTGTGTGTGTGTGTGTGTGTGTGTGTGTGTGTGTGTGTGCACTTGAGTTCAGCCCAGATAAGAACACTGATCTTTGTAACGCTTCTCTCAAATGAGTCAATAAAGAAAGTAGTGTTGGTCTCTTCAATTCTATAACGCTCTCATGAAGTGGGAAGTGGGTTGGTGCAAGCAGCGTCTGAACAACGTGTGTGTGTGTGTGTGTGTGTGTGTGTGTGTGTGTGTGTGTGTGTGTGTGTGTGTGTGTGTGTGTGTGTGTGTGTGTGTGTGTGTGTGTGTGTGTGTGTGTGTGTGTGTGTGTGTGTGTGTGTGTGTGTGTGTGTGTGTGTGTGTGTGTGTGAGTTTGTGTGTCTCTGACTGTCTATATCTGTTCCTGTGACCCCTGGTGCGAACACCCTTCTACTCTGTAATCTCATCAAAGGGAATTTCAGATGTGTCAAATTTTAAATGTTACCTCTGCCAAATGAGCAGGACAGAGAGAGCTGGAATGGCTCCACTGACCTTCTTAGGGCCCTCGGAGACCTGCAGAGAAGTTACACAACCCATCTCTGATTGACTTCTGAACAGAGAATTGTGTGATTGATCTGTTAGTCTGAAGGCCCATAGGAGACATCATTAGGCCAGTGGGTGTGAGTGTTTCTGTGTGACAGACCTTATTAGGCCAGTCAATGGGGCCAGCCTACTTTGTTCTCTTCTATTCATCTCACAGAGAGAGAAAGAGAGAGAGAGAGAGAGAGAGAGAGAGAGAGAGAGAGAGAGAGAGAGAGAGAGAGAGAGAGAGAGAGAGAGAGAGAGAGAGAGAGAGAGAGAGAGAGAGAGAGAGAGAGAGAGAGAGAGAGAGAGAGAGAGAGAGAGAGAGAACGAACGAACTACAGCAGGAAAATAATCCTCCAGAAGCAGGAAATGTAAAATATTATGTGGATTATAATTCATGTAGTTTTGTTATGGTTGATACATTTTTCATTAGGGCAAATCACGTCTGACAAATCTAAGTGGAATTACAAACTTTAGAAACTCAAAACACCACAAGTTTGCACTTCAAGATGTGCAGAAAAATTCTCTGCACCAAAATATTGACCAAATTAAGATCCTACATCTATACATTATACATGTATCATGATTGATAATCTGTCACACACATACATTAACAAACAATTGACACATTTGCACTAATACACACATATACACTAACACAATAACACCACAAACCTGTACTCTCCCTTGCCTCCGCAAAGTGTGACTCACCTTACCTCTATCTGTGAGACAACGCCTTACACATAAAAACACTGCTTCAAAGGAAGATATTCCACTGGGTAAACAACAGCATAATATAGGTCAGAGCAGAAGCTGCTTGTGATTTCTATATTTACCTGTTTTTACCCACCCTCGAAAGAGAAAGATGACAGCCCATTGTTCTGCTCTCTCTCTCTCTCTCTCTCTCTCTCTCTCTCTCTCTCTCTCTCTCTCTCTCTCTCTCTCTCTCTCTCTCTCTCTCTCTCTCTCTCTCTCTCTCTCTCTCTCTCTCTCTCTCTCTCGCTCTCTCTCTCTCTCTCCCCACGCCACAATGTACGGTCGGTGGAGACTTAATCACTGCAGAAGCTGTTGGTATTGTGCTCTCCTCTTTCTGTGTGATATAAATACTAGCCACTATAGCCCAGGCGACAGAGGGTTTAAAAACAGAGCCCCCACAGCCACGGCAGCCATTAAGTCTAAATCAAACAGGAGCTTTACGTTGCCAGGTGTTGATGTTACCACTTTATGTTGCCAGGTATTGATGTTACCACTTTATGTTGCCAGGTATTGGTTTTACCACTTTAGGTTGCCAGGTTATGGTGTTACCACTTTAGGTTGCCTGGTATTGGTGTTACCACTTTATGTTGCCAGGTATTGGTGTTAGCACTTTATGTTGCCAGGTATTGATGTCACCACTTTATGTTGCCAGGTATTGGTGTTACCACTTTATGCTGCCAGGTAATGGTGTTACCACTTTAGGTTGCCAGGTATTGGTGTTACCACTTTATGTTGCCAGGTAATGGTGTTACCACTTTAGGTTGCCAGGTATTGGTGTTACCACTTTATGTTGCCAGGTATTGGTGTTACCACTTTATGTTGCCAGGTATTGGTGTTACCACTTTATGTTGCCAGGTATTGGTGTTACCACTTTATGTTGCCAGGTAATGGTGTTACCACTTTAGGTTGCCAGGTATTGGTGTTACCACTTTAGGTTGCCAGGTATTGATGTCACCACTTTATGTTGCCAGGTATTGATGTCACCATTTTATGTTGCCAGGTATTAGTGTTATCACTTCATGTTGCCAGGAATTGATGCCACCTCTTTATGTTTGCAGGATTTGGTGTTATGTTGGCAGGTATTTGATGTCACCAACAGATGTTGCCAGGTATTGGTATCACCTCTTTATGTTGGCATGTATTGGTGTTATGTTGCCAGGTACTGTTGTCACCACTTTATGTAGCCAGGTATTGATGTCACCACTTTATGTTGCCAGGTATTGGTGTTATGTTGCCAGGTATTGGTGTTACCTCTTCATGTTGCCAGGTATTGATGGCACCTCTTTACGTTGCCAGGTTTGGTGTGTTATGTAGCCAGGTATTGATGTCACCACTTTATGTTGCCAGGTATTGGTGTTATGTTGCCAGGTATTGGTGTTACCTCTTCATGTTGCCAGGTATTGATGGCACCTCTTTACGTTGCCAGGTTTGGTGTTACCTCTTTACGTTGCCAGGTTTGGTGTTACCTCTTTACGTTGCCAGGTTTGGTGTTACCTCTTTACGTTGCCAGGTTTGGTGATACCTCTTTATGTTGCCAGATGTAGATGTCACCTCTTTATGTTGCCAGGTATTGGTGTTACCTCTTTATGTTGCAAGGTATTGATGTCATCACTTTATGTTGCCAGTTGTTGTTGTCACCACTATATGTTGCCAGGTATTGATGTCATCACTTCATGTTGCCAGGTATTTATGTCACCGCTTTATGTTGTCAGGTATTGATGTTATGTTGCCAGTTGTTGATGTCACCATTATATGTTGCCAGGTATTGGTGTTATATTGGTATGTATTTGATGTCACCAACATATGTTGCAAGGTATTGGAGTTATGTTGCCAGGTATTGGTGTCATGTTGCCAGGTATCGATGTTATGTTGCCAGGTATCGATGTCACCACTATATGTTGCCAGGTGTTGATGACAACACTTTATGTTTCTAGGTATTGGTGTTATATTGGCAGGTATTGGTGTCACCTCTTTATGTTGTCAGGTATTGATGTTATATTGGCAGGTATTGATGTCACCACTTTATGTGGCCAAGTATTGGTGTTATGTTGCCAGGCTTTGATGTCACCACTTTATGTTGCCAGGTATTGGTGTTATGTTGCCAGGTATTGGTGTTATGTTGCCAGGTTTTGATGTCACCACTTTATGTTGCAAGGTATTGGTGTTATGTTGCCAGGTTTTGATGTAAAAAATGTATGTTGCCATTTATTGTTGTTATAATACCAGGTGTTGATGTCACCACTTTCTGTTGCCAGGTATTGGTGTTTCCACTTTAGGTTGCCAGGTATTGGTGTTACCACTTTATGTTGCCAGGTATTAGTGTTACCACTTTATGTTGTCAGGTATTGGTGTTACCACTTTATGTTGCCAGGTATTGGTGTTACCACTTTATGTTGCCAGGTATTGATGTCACCACTTTATGTTGCCAGGTATTGATGTCACCATTTTATGTTGCCAGGTAATGGTGTTACCACTTTATGTTGCCAGGTATTGGTGTTACCACTTTATGTTGCCAGGTATTGATGTCACCATTTTATGTTGCCAGGTATTAGTGTTATCACTTCATGTTGCCAGGAATTGATGCCACCTCTTTATGTTGGCATGTATTGGTGTTATGTTGCCAGGTACTGTTGTCACCATTTTATGTAGCCAGGTATTGATGTCACCACTTTATGTTGCCAGGTATTGGTGTTATGTTGCCAGGTATTGGTGTTACCTCTTCATGTTGCCAGGTATTGATGGCACCTCTTTACGTTGCCAGGTTTGGTGTTACCTCTTTACGTTGCCAGGTTTGGTGTTACCTCTTTACGTTGCCAGGTTTGGTGATACCTCTTTATGTTCCCAAATGTAGATGTCACCTCTTTATGTTGCCAGGTATTGGTGTTACCTCTTTATGTTGCAAGGTATTGATGTCATCACTTTATGTTGCCAGTTGTTGTTGTCACCACTATATGTTGCCAGGTGTTGATGTCATCACTTCATGTTGCCAGGTATTGATGTCATCACTTCATGTTGCCAGGTATTTATGTCACCGCTTTATGTTGTCAGGTATTGATGTCATCACTTTATGTTGTCAGGTATTGGTGTTATGTTGCCAGTTGTTCATGTCATCATTATATGTTGCCAGGTATTGGTGTTATATTGGTATGTATTTGATGTCACCAACATATGTTGCAAGGTATTGGAGTTATGTTGCCAGGTATCGATGTTATGTTGCCAGGTATCGATGTCACCACTATATGTTGCCAGGTATTGATGTCACCTCTTTATGTTGCCAGGTATTGATGACAACACTTTATGTTTCTAGGTATTGGTGTCACCTCTTCATGTTGTCAGGTATTGATGTTATATTGGCAGGTATTGATGTCACCACTTTATGTTGCCAAGTATTGGTGTTATGTTGCCAGGTTTTGATGTCACCACTTTATGTTGCCAGGTATTGGTGTTATGTTGCCAGGTATTGGTGTTATGTTGCCAGGTTTTGATGTCACCACTTTATGTTGCCAGGTATTGGTGTTATGTTGCCAGGTATTGGTGTTATGTTGCCAGGTATTGGTGTTATGTTGCCAGGTTTTGATGTCACCACTTTATGTTGCAAGGTATTGGTGTTATGTTGCCAGGTTTTGATGTAAAAAATGTATGTTGCCATTTATTGTTGTTATAATACCAGGTGTTGATGTCACCACTTTCTGTTGCCAGGTATTGATGTCACCACTTTATGTTGCCAGGTATTGGTGTTATAATGCCAGGTGTTCATATCTCCACTTTATGTTGCCAGGTTTTTGGTGTTGCATTCGCAGGTGTTGATGTCACCACTTTATGTTGCCAGGTATTGGTGTCACCTCTTCATGTTGCCAGGTTTTTGGTATCAAATCTTTCTGTTTCCAGGTATGGATGTCACCACTTTATGTTGCCAGGTTTTGGTGGAATATTGACAAGTATTGGTGTCACCTCTTCATGTTGCCAGGTATTGGTGTTATAATGCCAGGTGTTCATATCTCCACTCTATGTTGCCAGGTATCGGTGTCACCTCTTAATTTTGCGAGGTATTGACTTCACCTCTTCATGTTGCCAGGTATTCATGTCAATTATTTCTGTTGCCAGGTATTTACATCAATACTTTATGTTGCCAGGAATTGGTGTTACCTCTTTATGTGGCCAGGTATTGGTGTCATATTGACACGTATTGGTGTCACATCTATATGTTGCCAGGTATTGGTGTCATATTGACACGTATTGGTGTCACGTCTATATGTGGCCAGGTATTGAAAGCACCACTTTATGTTGCCATGTACTTGTGTTATTTTGGCAGGTATTGGTGTCACCTCTTTATGTTGCCAGGTATTGGCGTTGTATTGTCAGGTGTTGATATCTACACTGTATGTTACAAGGTATTGGTATATGTTGCCCTCTGTTGCCAGGAAATAGTGGGGTTATGCAGAGCCAACCATGGAAGGCCTAGTACCACAGGAAACGCAGGAGAGTCAACGAGGAAGAGGCTGATTTTCTCCTCATGACCCCCCTGCATAACCATGGCCAAGGAGATGGTGGCCTCCCTGATTAGCCCGGACCCTAATGGTCGACTATCTAGAGCGTGTACCGGAAAGGGTCTAACTATAGGAAAAATGGGGATCCCTAACCTAATGGCTAATTCTCTGTCGATAAAATTCCCAGATGCGCCTGAATCGCCGAGCGCCTTATGCTGGGAATGTGGGGAAAACTCAGGGAATCAAACAGGTACAAACAAGTGGACAGCAGAGGACTCTGGATGAGTGTGGTGCAAACTCACCTGGGGTGACGCCAGAGCCTGTTGCCTCGACTCCCAGAGGAACCAACACGGCACCGACCGGCAGTGTGTCCTCTGCGGCCACAGATGGCGCACGTGATGGCTCCTCCTCCAGTCTCCCTACGCGCAGCCCCTCCCAACTCCATGGGCACCGGAGCGGGGGTCCTGGAAGATGGAACCGACAGAGCCCCCTCTGGACGTCCGCGGGTGACCAGCAGGTTATCCAACCGGATGGACAAATCCACCAGTTGGTGAAAGGAAATGGTGGCATATCTGCAGGCCAGCTCACGTCGGACGTCCTCTCGTAGGCTGCATCGATAGTGGTCGATGAGGACCCTGTCGTTCCAGCCTGCTCTGGCGGCCAAGGTCCGGAATTCCAGGGCGAAGTCTTGGGCGCTCCTCGTCCCCTGCCTCAAATGGAAGAGCCTTTCCCCCGCGCTCTACCTTCAGGTGGATGGTCGAAGACGGCCCGGAAGCGACGGGTGAACTCCTCGAAGTGGAAGAGCGCTGGAGTGGGCAAACGCCGTGTGTAGAGAAGGAGACACGGCGTTTGCCCACTCCAGCGCTCTTCCCGTGAGACAGGAGACGAGGGCGGACACTCTCTCCCTTCCTGAGGGAGCTGGGTGCACAGCGGCCAGGTAGAGGTTCAGTTGTAACAATAATCCCTGGCACTGTGCTGCCGTTCCATCATACTCCCTGGGAAGGGAGAGACGTATCCCACTGGAACTCTCTCCGGACGGGACGGGTGGAGACAACCCCGGTGGTGCTGGTCGAGGCACTGGGGAGACTTCCTGTCTCTCCCAGCGGTCCATGGTCTGGACAACGCGATCCATCATGGCACCAAGATGATGTAACATGGCCGAATGTTCCTGGAAGCGCTCCTGGACTCCTCTAACCGGGGTACCTGCTCCTGCTGACTCCATTAGCGGTGTGTAATTCTGTTATGGTGTGTACTGGAGGAGAAGTCAGGTGCAGGAGAGCGGCGTATAGTTAACAGGCGCACATTTATTTTCTGTTCCGAAACGAGAGCACTACAATAATAAAACGCGCTCAAAACACGGATCATAAATAAGTCATGCGCATAAATCAAACACCACATAACATGAAACAATTACACACAAATACATGATGGGAAACAGAGGGTTAAATACAAGTAGATTGATTGGGGAAATGAAAACGAGGTGTGTATGGAACAAGACAAGACAAATGGATATATGAAAAATGGAGTGGCGATGGCTAGAAAGCCGGTGATGTCGATCGCCGAACGCCGCCTGAACAAGGAGAGGAGCCGAATTCGGCGGAAGTCGTGACAGCCAGGTATGGATGTAACCACTTTATGTTGCCAGGTATTTGGTGTTACCTCTTTATGTTGCCAGGTATGGGTGTTATGTTGCTAGATATTGATGTCACCACTTTATGTTGCCAGGTATTTATGTCACTGCTTTATGTTGCCAGGTAATGGTGTCAACTCTTTATGTTGCCAGGTATGGTGTCAACTCTTTGTGTTGCCAGGTATGGTGTCAACTCTTTATGTTGCCAGGTGTTTGGTGTTAACTCTTCATGTTGCCAGGTAATGGTGTCAACTCTTTATGTTGCCAGGTATGGTGTCAACTCTTTATGTTGCCAGGTAATGGTGTCAACTCTTTATGTTGCCAGGTAATGGTGTCAACTCTTCATGTTGCCAGGCATTGGTGTTAACTCTTCATGTTGCCAGGTAATGGTGTCAACTCTTCATGTTGCCAGGTAATGGTGTCAACTCTTTATGTTGCCAGGTATGGTGTCAACTCTTTATGTTGCCAGGTAATGGTGTCACCTCTTCATGTTGCCAGGCATTGGTGTTAACTATTCATGTTGCCAGGTGTTGGTGTCACCTCTTTATGTTGCCAGGCATTGGTGTTAACTATTCATGTTGCCATGTGTTGGTGTCACCTCTTTATGTTGCCAGGTATGGTGTCAACTCTTTATGTTGCCAGGTATGGTGTCAACTCTTTATGTTGCCAGGTAATGGTGTCAACTCTTCATGTTGCCAGGCATTGGTGTTAACTCTTCATGTTGCCAGGTAATGGTGTCAACTCTTCATGTTGCCAGGTAATGGTGTCAACTCTTCATGTTGCCAGGTAATGGTGTCAACTATTTATGTTGCCAGGTAATGGTGTTAACTCTTCATGTTGCCAGGTAATGGTGTCAACTCTTCATGTTGCCAGGCATTGGTGTTAACTCTTCATGTTGCCAGGTAATGGTGTCAACTCTTCATGTTGCCAGTTAATGGTGTCAACTCTTCATGTTGCCAGGTAATGGTGTCAACTCTTTATGTTGCCAGGTATGGTGTCAACTCTTTATGTTGCCAGGTAATGGTGTCACCTCTTCATGTTGCCAGGCATTGGTGTTAACTATTCATGTTGCCAGGTGTTGGTGTCACCTCTTTATGTTGCCAGGCATTGGTGTTAACTATTCATGTTGCCATGTGTTGGTGTCACCTCTTTATGTTGCCAGGTATGGTGTCAACTCTTTATGTTGCCAGGTATGGTGTCAACTCTTTATGTTGCCAGGTAATGGTGTCAACTCTTCATGTTGCCAGGCATTGGTGTTAACTCTTCATGTTGCCAGGTAATGGTGTCAACTCTTCATGTTGCCAGGTAATGGTGTCAACTCTTCATGTTGCCAGGTAATGGTGTCAACTCTTTATGTTGCCAGGTAATGGTGTTAA
The DNA here is from genome assembly GCF_045679555.1 of Salvelinus alpinus. Lineage (NCBI taxonomy): Eukaryota > Metazoa > Chordata > Actinopteri > Salmoniformes > Salmonidae > Salvelinus > Salvelinus alpinus. The sequence goes on from NC_092107.1 coordinate 37,618,748, forward strand.
CTCTTCATGTTGCCAGGTAATGGTGTCAACTCTTCATGTTGCCAGGTATGGTGTCAACTCTTTATGTTGCCAGGTAATGGTGTCAACTCTTTATGTTGCCAGGTAATGGTGTCACCTCTTTATGTTGCCAGGTAATAGTGTCACCTCTTTATGTTGCCAGGTAATGGTGTCAACTCTTTATGTTGCCAGGTAATGGTGTCAACTCTTTATGTTGCCAGGTATGGTGTCAACTCTTTATGTTGCCAGGTATGGTGTCAACTCTTTATGTTGCCAGGTAATGGTGTCACCTCTTCATGTTGCCAGGTAATGGTCTCAACTCTTTATGTTGCCAGGTAATGGTGTCAACTCTTTATGTTGCCAGGTATGGTGTCAACTCTTTATGTTGCCAGGTATGGTGTCAACTCTTTATGTTGCCAGGTAATGGTGTCAACTCTTTATGTTGCCAGGTAATGGTGTCACCTCTTTATGTTGCCAGGTAATGGTGTCAACTCTTTATGTTGCCAGGTGGTTTGGTGTCAACTCTTTATGTTGCCAGGTAATGGTGTCAACTCTTTATGTTGCCAGGTATGGTGTCAACTCTTTATGTTGCCAGGTAATGGTGTCAACTCTTTATGTTGCCAGGTAATTGTGTCACCTCTTCATGTTGCCAGGCATTGGTGTTAACTATTCATGTTGCCAGGCATTGGTGTTAACTATTCATGTTGCCAGGTGTTGGTGTTAACTATTTATGTTGCCAGGTGTTGGTGTCACCTCTTTATGTTGCCAGGCATTGGTGTTAACTATTTATGTTGCCAGGTGTTGGTGTCACCTCTTTATGTTGCCAGGCATTGGTGTTAACTATTCATGTTGCCAGGTGTTGGTGTTAACTATTTATGTTGCCAGGTGTTGGTGTCACCTCTTTATGTTGCCAGGCATTGGTGTTAACTATTCATGTTGCCAGGTGTTGGTGTTAACTATTCATGTTGCCAGGTATTGTTGTCACCTCTTTATGTTGCCAGGTATTGATGTCACCTCTTCATGTTGCCAGGTTTTGGCTTGACCCCCTCCTCTCGTTGTCACTAAGCTGTTTGTGTAATATGGTGAAAAACAGAGCTGCTCAATCCTGGAACACAGCAGGTTCATAGGTGTAAAATAGAACGTTTTATATGAGGGTGACACATTTAGAGAGAGAATCAGAGATTGAGTGAGAGAGCGAGAGAGAGAGAGAAAGAGAGAGAGAGGTTAAAGTAGACAGAAAGAGAAGAAGAATAATGGTAAACGGGATATAGAAATAGAGAAGGCAGTGTTCCGCTGTGCTGTCAGGGTTCCACTGAACAGCTAAGCTGCTGGGATCTCTGTTGGGTCCCTGACCACCTTGTGAGAGGAAAGCTGTTTTCCATGGTGATCCAGAGGGAGCAGCCAGGTCGTTCAAGATAGGTGTCGAAAATTGACGTCTATCCATGTCTTGAGGACGTCAGGTCCACCCCTCAGAACCAGCCACTAGGGGCAACATTGAGTGATATTACCATCAAGTATGCTTGAGTTTTGCCAAGGTATTGTATACAGGGGTAGTGGATGTGCATAAACTCATGACTGGACCAGAAGGTTGTGTGTTTCATCACAGTTGTTGTGGATACTGTTATTTTGTTTTGTTACTTTTGTTTTTATTCCAAACCTTAAAACTTCTCACGAGTTTTAAGTTCCTCGGTGTACACATCACGGACAAACTGAATTGGTCCACCCACACAGACAGCGTCGTGAAGAAGGCGCAGCAGCGCCTCTTCAACCTCAGGAGGCTGAAGAAATTTGGCTTGTCACCAAAAGCACTCACAAACTTCTACAGATGCACAATCGAGAGCATCCTGTCGGGCTGTATCACCGCCTGGTACGGCAACTGCTCCGCCCACAACCGTAAGGCTCTCCAGAGGGTAGTGAGGTCTGCAGAACGCATCACCGGGGGCAAACTACCTGCCCTCCAGGACACCTACACCACCCGATGTCACAGGAAGGCCATAAAGATCATCAAGGACAACAACCACCCAAGCCACTGCCTGTTCACCCCGCTATCATCCAGAAAGCGAGGTCAGTACAGGTGCATCAAAGCAGGGACCGAGAGACTGAAAAACAGCTTCTATCTCAAGGCCATCAGACTGTTAAACAGCCACCACTAACATTTAGCGGCCGCTGCCAACATACTGACTCAACTCCAGCCACTTTAAAAATGGGAATTGATGGAAATTATGTAAAAATGTACCACTAGCCACTTTAAACAATGCCACTTAATATAATGTTTACATACCCTACATTACCCATCTCATATGTATATACTGTACTCTATATCATCTACTGCATCTTGCCATCTTTATGTAATACATGTACCACTAGCCACTTTAAACTATGCCACTTTATGTTTACATACCCTACAGTACTCATCTCATATGTATATACCGTACTCTATACCATCTACTGCATCTTGCCTATGCCGTTCTGTACCATCACTCATTCATATATCTTTATGTACATATTCTTTATCCCTTTACACTTGTGTGTGTATAAGGTAGTAGTTGTGGAATTGTTAGGTTAGATTACTTGTTGGTTATTACTGCATTGTCGGAACTAGAAGCACAAGCATTTCGCTACACTCGTATTAACATCTGCTAACCATGTGTATGTGACTAATAAAATTTGATTTGATTTGATTTGAGTCACCAACCCTGATCCGGGAGCACCCCCCACCACCCCCCCACTGAGTAGCATAGCTAGCATAGCGTCACAAGTAACTTGTAGCATCTAAATATCATTAAATCACAAGTCCAAGACACCAGATGAAAGATACAGGTCTTGTGAATAAAGCCACCATTTCAGATTTTTAAAATGTTTTACAGGGAAGACACAATATGTAAATCTATTAGCTAACCACGTTAGCAAAGGACACGATTTTTTTACTCCCAACAGTTTTTCCTGCGTCAGTAGCTATCACTAATTCGACTAAATAAAAATATATATAGCCACTAACCAAGAAACAACTTCATAAGATGACAGTCTGATAACATATTTATGGTATAGCATAGTTTTTTTTTTGAAAAATGTGCATTTTTCAGGTATAAATCACAGTTCTACATTGCAGCTGCAATCTGAAATAGTGCTGACCCAGCCAGAACAATTACAGAGACCAACGTCATATAACGAATTACTCATCTTAAAACATTTCAGAAAAATACACAGCGTACAGATATTGAAAGCCCAACATCTGGTGAATCCAAACAATATTTCAGATTTATTAAATGTTTTATAACGAAAACAAAATGTAGCGCTAAATTAGCATAGCTATACCAGGCAGATTCGGCTAGGCGCCCACGGCCAGTTCACATGCACAACAGATATGATATAACATCGTAAATTGGGTCTTACTATGGCTGATCTTTCATCAGAATGTTGATCAAAGTGTCCTTTGTCAAGATGAGTCGTTGGTTCCGTTCAGAATTGTTCCTTTCCCACTCCATTTAGCACAGGTACTGGTCGAGTGGCACGGATCTCTCAAACGTAAATAAAATCAGACAACGGAACACCACAAAACTCCCGAAAAAATTCAAATAATCTGATTAAACTATATTGAAAAAACATACATTACGATGATCTGGTCAAATGTATCAAACAAACTTCGAGACGGAGATAATAATGGCCGTACAACAGAAGACAATCGCAGCTCCAAGTCGCACGATATAGAGAACCGGAAGTTGTCGGTCACGCCAAAGAATTAGCTCTCATTTCACGCCAGTCCCAGATAAACAAGATATTTTTCCTCTGACGTCCTCTTGTCACCCAGAGGAAGGCCAATGAGGTGTGTTTCGGGTCATAGGGGGCACGACCATATATAGGCAGAGCGTTGAAGCTGGCATAACACATCTTGCTTTTTTCTTCTTGGTCAGGGAAAGTGCTGTCAAATGACTTCTGTATCACTCAGAGACAAAATTGAAACGGTTTTAGAAACTAGAGATTGTTTTCTTTCCAATGGTATTATTTATATGCATATAGTAAGAGCAATAATTGAATAAGAGGCAGTTTAATCTGTAGAGCAAATTATGCTAATGGGAAAATAGCACCCCCTGTATTCTCAAGAAGTTAACCATTCGGGATGAGTGCCTAAACGTAATACATTTTTACATTTTAGTTTGGAGAAATGGAAAGACGTAGAGCAGCAGGCGCATCAAAAATACTTCAAAATTTGACGTTTGGAGCGAATTCTAAAGTTCATGTTTAGATGAAGGTCAAATTCTGCAGTGAAACTGCGAGAGCTTGTCGAAGGGAGAGAAATGTCACAACAACATTATCTCTGCATAATATCTACATTATCTCTGCATTATAGCTACATTATCTCTGCATTATCTCCACATTATCTCTACTGCATATCTACATTGTCTCCGCTACATACCTGCATTATCTCTGCATTATATATGCATTAACACTGCATTATATCTGCATTATCTCTGCATTATCTCTGCATCTTTCTGCTTCTCCGTCCTACTCATTATTATAGCTTTTCACGAAGCAATAATTATCCAGTCAAAATCAAAATACAATCAGTCTACAATAAGTTACTCTGCATACGATGCATTTGGAAAGTATTCAGACCCCTTGACTTTTTCCACATTTTGTTACGTTACAGCCTTATTCTAAAATGGATTAAACTGTTTTTTCCCCTCGTCAATCTAAAAAAAAACATGTTTTTAGAAAGTATTCAGGCCCTTTACTCAGTACTTTGTTGAAGCACCTCTGGCAGCAATTACAGCCTCGAGACTTCTTGGGTATGACGCTACAAGCTTGGCACAACCTGTATTTGGGGAGTTTCTTCCATTATTCTCTGCAAATCCACTCAAGCTCTGTCAGGTTGGATGGGGAGTTTCGCTGCACAGCAATTTTCAGGTCTCTCCAGAGATTTTCAGGCTCTGGCTGGGCCACACAAGGACATTCAGAGACATGTCCGGAAGCCACTCCTGCGTTGTCTTGGCGTTGTATTGTTGGAAGGTGAAGCTTTGCCCAAGTCTGAGGTCCTGAGCGCTCTGGAGCAGGTTTTAATTAAGGATTTCTCTGTACTTTGCTCCATTTATCTTTCCCTTGATCCTGACTAGTCACCCAGCCTCAGAAAACAACCCCACAGCATGATGCTGTAACCCCCATCCTTCACCGTAATGATGGTGCCAGGTTTCCTCCAGACCTGACACTTGTCATTCAGAAGAGTTCAATCTTGGTTTCAGCAGACCAGATCATTGTTTCTCTTGGTCTGATTCCTTTAGGTTCCTTTTGGCAAACTCCAAGAGGTCTGTCATGTGCCTTTTACTGAGGAGAGGCTTCTGTCTTGCCTCTCTACTGTAAAGGCCTGATTGGTGGAGTGCCGCAGAGATGGTTGTCCTTCTGGAAGGTTCTCCCATCTCCACAGAGGAACTCTGGAGCTCAGTCAGAGTGACCATTGGATTCTTGGACACCTCCCTGACCAAGGCACTTCTCCCCCGATTGCTCAGTTTTGCCGGGTGGCCAACTCTAGGGAGAGTCTTGGTGGTTCCAAAAATCTTCATTTTAAGAATGATGGAGACCACTGTGTTGTTTGGGACCTTCAATGTTGCAGATTTGTTTTTGTACCCTTCCCCAGATCTGTGCCTTGACAAAATTCTTGGAGACACCCTTCTACCTGACAGAAAACCCTGTTGTCAGGTAAACACTATGCAGAGAATCACCATGGAGACACCCTTCTACCTGACAGAAAACCCTGTTGTCAGGTAAACACTCTGCAGAGAATCACCATGGAGACACCCTTCTACCTGACAGAAAACCCTGTTGTCAGGTAAACACTCTGCAGAGAATCACCATGGAGACACCCTCCTACCTGACAGAAAACCCTGTTGTCAGGTAAACACTCTGCAGAGAATCACCATGGAGACACCCTCCTACCTGACAGAAAACCCTGTTGTCAGGTAAACACTCTGCAGAGAATCACCATGGAGACACCCTCCTACCTGACAGAAAACCCTGTTGTCAGGTAAACACTCTGCAGAGAATCACCATGGAGACACCCTCCTACCTGACAGAAAACCCTGTTGTCAGGTAAACACTCTGCAGAGAATCACCATGGAGACACCCTCCTACCTGACAGAAAACCCTGTTGTCAGGAAAACACTCTGCAGAGAATCACCATGGAGACACCCTCCTACCTGACAGAAAACCCTGTTGTCAGGAAAACACTCTGCAGAGAATCACCATGGAGACACCCTCCTACCTGACAGAAAACCCTGTTGTCAGGTAAACACTCTGCAGAGAATCACCATGGAGACACCCTCCTACCTGACAGAAAACCCTGTTGTCAGGTAAACACTCTGCAGAGAATCACCATGGAGACACCCTCCTACCTGACAGAAAACCCTGTTGTCAGGTAAACACTCTGCAGAGAATCACCATGGAGACACCCTCCTACCTGACAGAAAACCCTGTTGTCAGGAAAACACTCTGCAGAGAATCACCATGGAGACACCCTCCTACCTGACAGAAAACCCTGTTGTCAGGAAAACACTCTGCAGAGAATCACCATGGAGACACCCTCCTACCTGACAGAAAACCCTGTTGTCAGGAAAACACTCTGCAGAGAATCACCATGGAGACACCCTCCTACCTGACAGAAAACCCTGTTGTCAGGTAAACACTCTGCAGAGAATCACCATGGAGACACCCTTCTACCTGACAGAAAACCCTTTTGTCAGGTAAACACTCTGCAGAGAATCACCATGGAGACACCCTCCTACCTGACAGAAAACCCTGTTGTCAGGTAAACACTCTGCAGAGAATCACCATGGAGACACCCTTCTACCTGACAGAAAACCCTGTTGTCAGGTAAACACTCTGCAGAGAATCACCATGGAGACACCCTCCTACCTGACAGAAAACCCTGTTGTCAGGTAAACACTCTGCAGAGAATCACCATGGAGACACCCTCCTACCTGACAGAAAACCCTGTTGTCAGGAAAACACTCTGCAGAGAATCACCATGGAGACACCCTTCTACCTAAAGGAAATCCAAACAGAGGAATTAAAGAGATTGTATCACACACGTGCACACACACACACACACACACACACACACACACACACACACACACACACACACACACACACACACACACACACACACACACACACACACACACACACACACACACACACACACACACACACACACACACACACACACACACACACACACACACACACACACAATGACTGATTGTTCTTCCATTATCTGTTTTTTTTAGCCAGTGGGATTATTCCCATTTGCACCGGAATTGTCTCTAGCTTGCAGGGAGAAAACTCATTCCGATGATCTTGGTCAGATAGACAAACTCCCGTTGGCTACAGACTATTCCAACTCAGCACGACGGGTCTTACAAAGGGAATCTGTCTGCTAAAAAACAGATGCTCCGGGGATAATAAAAGAAAAGACTTGATATGCATTCAGTGTTGTAACAGGAGAAACATAGACTGCAGTGCTGAAGCTGGTCATGGTGCTGGAGCGTTGGAGAGTGGAGCAGTTGTCACAATGCCTAGATAAGTATTTAACTATCATCTAACCACAACACTTGAAATATCCATCTGATGCCTGACTGCACAGTCGATGACGTGGCATTGGTTGATTCAATACAATGCCTTTGCGTATAGAGTGACAGGATCTTGACCGGGGAGCGGCACTGAAGAACAGATTAGTTAAGGGTCGCTGTCCATGCAGCTGGAATGGTGGTGTGTGGTGCTGAGGGAAAGTTTAGCCATGTATAGCTGGTAGCTGTCCATGGTCCTGTTGTTGTGTAAACAGTGGATTGTGTTACTGAAGCACAGTTTAGCCAGTGGTCTCTGTCCATGGAGCTGCCTGCTGGATGTAGAGACTAACTCTCTGAGGATTTAAATCACATTGACCTCCTGTTGTGAGACATATCAGATTACTAATGAACTGACCGATCTAACTAATCCAATTTATTCAATCATTTAATCCGATTTAATTCTCTAATCCCATTATTCTCTCCACCTTGACTGCCCCCCCCCCCCCCCCTCCTGCCATGACCTGAGTGATCCCATAGAGAACGAGGGACGAGGAAGGACACGATTTATGATCTGAGATGAGATTGCTCCCCTTCATCTCTGTCTTTAATGTTGTCTCATAAAAACACACTTGGCCACTGCATTAAGACTCGAGTAAGTTCTCCAGTTTGTGAGTGTGAATCAGTGTGTCTTTCCGTCAATACACGTGTGTGTGTCTCTCTCTCTCTCTGTCTCTCTCTCTGTCTCTCTCTCTCTCTCTCTCGCTCTGTCTCTCTCGCTCTCGCTCTGTCTCTCTCTCTCTCTCTCTCTCTCTCTCTCTCTCTGTCTCTCTCTCTCTCTGTCTCTCTCTCTCTCTGTCTCTCTCTCTCTCTCTCTCTCTCTCTCTCTCTCTCTCTCTCTCTCTCTCTCTCTCTCTCTCTCTCTCTCTCTCTCTCTCTCTCTCTCTCTCTCTCTCTCTCTCTCTCTCTCTCTGTCTGTCTGTCTGTCTCTCTCTCTCTCTCTCTCTGTCTCTCTCTCTGTCTGTCTGTCTCTCTCTCTCTCTCTCTCTCTCTCTGTCTGTCTCTCTCTCTCTCTCTCTTTCTCTCAATCTCTCTCTCTCTCTCTCAATCTCTCTCTCTCAATCTCTCTCTCTCTCTCTCTCTCTCTCTCTCTCTCTCTCTCTCTCTCTCTCTCTCTCTCTCTCTCTCTCTCTCTCTCTCTCTCTCTCTCTCTCTCTCTCTCTCTCTCTCTCTCTCTCTCTCCCACTTTCATTTATAAGTCCATATTGTTGGAGACCAGTCCAGACTGAGACAATGATAGTGGCAGAGCCCTCTCTCTCTCCCCGGCCACAGTCACAGCCAGACACAGCCTCACCTATGGCCATGCAGCTCAGCTGGAGCACTGATGTGTGGTATGTGTGTGCACATGTGTGTGTGTCATGCATAGACTGCAGGTGGGATGGATGGCTTTTTTAGAATGTAAGCGGACAGAGACTCAGACAGGGGAGTTGAGGAGTGTAAACAGAATACTTAACAGAATACTTAACAGAATACTTAACAGAATACCTAACTAAATACCTAACAGAATACCTAACAGAATACCTAACAGAATACTCAACAGAATACTTAACAGAATACCTAACAGAATATTTAACAAAATACTTAACAGAATACCTAACAGAATACTCAACAGAATACCTAACAGAATACCTATCAGAAAACTTAACAGAATACTTAACAGAATACTTAACAGAATACCTTGTGTCAGCCAACAGACTGGAGCATGGAGCATGTCTTAGCCCATCTGCCTGTGTACAGAGAGACCCTGCAGCCGTACCCATCACATTAGAGTAGACTAGATTAGTATATATCATAGATTAGATCCGATCAAACAGGCTGTATTGGTCAGTATGTACACACACCTATCTGGGGTAGATGGCAGATGTACAGTATCTGATAGTATATATTACATTACTACATACATAAAGAGGGACATTGTGCTTAGTGGGACCTGTGTGAGAAATGTCTGACATAGCGTCACTTATTAGGGTGTCCAAACAAAAGCGCATTTTTTTTAAAGAAATGGGTAAAATAATATGTTAATATGTTGTGTACATAATTTTCCGAGAAACCTCATGTCTCTATCAGAATGTCTCTATCACGTATTTCAGTTGAATGCATTCAGTTGTACAACTGACTAGGTATCCCCCTTTCCCTAATCCGTTCAAAGGTTATTGTTGTTTTAAACCCTTTTAGGATGGCCAGAATCAGTGTGGCCATAGAAAAAACGTGATCAATAATCAGGAATATTGCATCACGTCAGCTAGGCTGGATTCTGCGTAAGAATTAAAGCTATTGGCTAGCTGACGGGCCGGTAGTCATCTTTCTGAGCAAATACTAAGCTTTTTATTTTCAAAGGCTTTTATATTTAATTCAGCTCGTGTTTATAACAATTTTGATTTTTAAAACCCGAGGAAACAACAGACAACGACCACAAAAGGTAAAATCCTCAAAAGTTGTCAGGAGAAACCTCCATCGCTATGACAACAGCTTATTGTCGGATGTATTAGGTTACGAAATCCGACTTTTTTGGATAAAATGCTAATGATATATTAAAGACCCCACTGAACGATTCAGAACATGAATAGTCATATTTGTCTTGGTAAAATGTATTTTTTAACATAAGGAAGTGAAATTTCATCACCAAAGATGATGCCTGACCTCCGGCCCGTTTTACACAGTTTTTTATCTGTGCAGTAGGACCAGACGAACCAACTCCCATTTTCTTCACAGCTAACATGTTAATATCTATCTGTTTTTAAGTATCATTTAATTCTAGTCTCTGTTCTCCATTGATGCATTGTTAGTAGTGGGTGAACTACCGTATTACTGATTCCAAATTAACAACCATTAATTAGGATGTGGAATTTCACAGGGTTGAACGAGGACATTTGGGATATAATGACCTGCTATTCCATCACTTATCTAGCCGTTGCTATGTGGTGAACAGCTTATTTATCACATTCATTAAATGCCACATCTCCTGGTCAATATTCAATGTACCATTTGCTGCGGCAGTGTTTCAGTGTTCTATAGGGAGTGTGCTTTTACTTTGAAGGCCTGTCTTTATGAAAGTGCTGAAAATATCTATCTATCTATCTATCTATCTATCTATCTATCTATCTATCTATCTATCTATCTATCTATCTATCTATCTATCTGTCTGTCCGTCCGTCCGTCCGTCCGTCCGTCCGTCCGTCCGTCTGTCTGTCCAAAGAAACAGAAATAGATTAAGATAGAGGAAGAGAGTATAAACCAGACACAAAGGAAGAGTTACAGTGGAGGCAGAGTGAAAAACAACTTGATATTGAGAGAGGTGAAGGAAAGAAGACCCTCTTGAAGAAAATAGAAACATCTAGAGATCTAGAGGTAAACGGAGAGATGAAAAGCAGAGGGATGAGAGAACTTTTGAGTCCTCACTTTGTGAGCGGACCTCGCAGATAGACAGGAGTGCTCTAGTCACACTACAGAAGACATAAATTCACAGTCAGGTAGAGCTATCTTACAAAGTTTAAAAAGACTTCCACCATGAATGATTTAGGAGACAAAACTTCACTTTTAACGTGCCAATAAAAACCATGTGTCATTTCCATCAAGGAGCTTCCTGAAGGGTTGGCTATTGGCCTACTTCCATTTACTGTCGTAAAGTAACTCTCACTTTAATGGCTGCTCTTACTCTCAGTTTCTCTGTCGATCAATCTTTTTTCCACCCCCCCCCTCTCTCTCTCTCGCTGTCTCTCTCTCTCTTTTTCACTCACTCTCTGTCTCTTTCCCTTTCTATCTCATCTCTCTCGCTTTTTCTCTTGCTCTCTATCTCTTTCCATTTCACTCTAATCTCTCTATCTCCCCTCTTTCTCTCTCGCTCTCATCTCTCTCTCACATCTCTCTCTCATTCTCTCTCTTTCACTCTCTCACTCTTTCTCTCTCTCTCTTTCTATCTCTCTCTCCCATCTCTCTCTCTCTCTCGCTCTCATCTATCTCGCTCATCTCTCTCTCATCTCTCTCATTTCCTTTCTCGCTCGGTCTCTCTTCGCTCTCTCTTTTTCTATCAATATATCTATCTATCTGTCAATCTTTTTTTCAATTTCTCAATCAATCTCTCCATGTTTTCAGAAAAGTGAACATGAAGGAAACGAGAAAGGAGGTATTTTCAGACTACCGTAGCAGACAACAGACATGCACATACACACTAACACATACACACTAACACATACACACTAACACATACACACTAACACAAACACACTAACACAAACACACTAACACAAACACACTAACACAAACACACTAACACACATACTAACACATACATACTAACACATACATACACATACTAGCACATACACACTAACACAAACACACTAACACAAACACACTAACACAAACACACTAACACACATACTAACACATACATACTAACACATACATACACATACTAGCACATACACACTAACACAAACACACTAACACGTACACACTAACACATACACACTAACACAAACATACTAACACATACATACACAATAACACATGCATACACATACTAGCACATACACACTAACACACACACACACTAACACACACACACTAACACATACACAATAACACATACATACTACCACATACATACTAACACATACACACTAACACATACATTACATACTAACACATACATTACATACTAACACATACACACTAACACATACACACTAACACATACACACTAACACAAACACACTAACACAAACACACTAACACAAACACACTAACACAAACACACTAACACACATACTAACACATACATACTAACACATACATACACAATAACACATGCATACACATACTAGCACATACACACTAACACAAACACACTAACACGTACACACTAACACATACACACTAACACAAACATACTAACACATACATACACAATAACACATGCATACACATACTAGCACATACACACTAACACACACACACTAACACACACACACTAACACATACACAATAACACATACATACTACCACATACATACTAACACATACACACTAACACATACATTACATACTAACACATACATTACATACTAACACATACACACTAACACATACACACTAACACATACACACTAACACATACACACTAACACAAACACACTAACACATACACACTAACACATACACACTAACACATACATTACATACTAACACATACATACTAACACATACATTACATACTAACACATACATTACATACTAACACATACACACTAACACATACACACTAACACATACACACTAACACATACACACTAACACATACATTACATACTAACACATACATACTAACACATACATTACATACTAACACATACATACTAACACATACATTACATACTAACACATACACACTAACACATACACACTAACACATACACACTAACACATACACACTAACACGTACACACTAACACATACATACTAACACATTACACACTAACACATACACACTAACACGTACACACTAACACATACACACTAACACATACACACTAACACATACACACTAACACATACACACTAACACATACATACTAACACATACATACTAACACATACATACTAACACATACATTACATACTAACACATACACACTAACACGTACTCACTAACACATACATACTAACACGTACACACTAACACATACACACTAACACATACACACTAACACATACAGTGGGGAGAACAAGTATTTGATACACTGCAGATTTTGCAGGTTTTCCTACTTACAAAGCATGTAGAGGTCTGTCATTTTTATCATAGGTACACTTCAACTGTGAGAGACGGAATCTAAAACAAAAATCCAGAAAATCACATTGTATGATTTTTAAATAATTAATTTGCATTTTATTGCATGACATAAGTATTTGATCACCTACCAACCAGTAAGAATTCCGGCTCTCACAGACCTGTTAGTTTTTCTTTAAGAAGCCCTCCTGTTCTCCACTCATTACCTGTATTAACTGCACCTGTTTGAACTCGTTACCTGTATAAAAGACACCTGTCCACACACTCAATCAAACAGATTCCAACCTCTCCACAATGGCCAAGACCAGAGAGCTGTGTAAGGACATCAGGGATAAAATTGTAGACCTGCACAAGGCTGGGATGGGCTACAGGACAATAGGCAAGCAGCTTGGTGAGAAGGAAACAACTGTTGGCGCAATTATTAGAAAATGGAAGAAGTTCAAGATGACGGTCAATCACCCTCGGTCTGGGGCTCCATGCAAGATTTCACCTCGTGGGGCATCAATGATCATGAGGAAGGTGAGGGATCAGCCCAGAACTACACGGCAGGACCTGGTCAATGACCTGAAGAGAGCTGGGACCACAGTCTCAAAGAAAACCATTAGTAACACACTACGCCGTCATGGATTAAAATCCTGCAGCGCACGCAAGGTCCCCCTGCTTAAGCCAGTGCATGTCCAGGCCCGTCTGAAGTTTGCCAATGACCATCTGGATGATCCAGAGGAGGAATGGGAGAAGGTCATGTGGTCTGATGAGACAAAAATAGAGCTTTTTGGTCTAACTCCACTCGCCGTGTTTGGAGGAAGAAGAAGTATGAGTACAACCCCAAGAACACCATCCCAACCGTGAAGCATGGAGGTGGAAACATCATTCTTTGGGGATGCTTTTCTGCAAAGGGGACAGGACGACTGCACCGTATTGAGGGGAGGATGGATGGGGCCATGTATCGCGAGATCTTGGCCAACAACCTCCTTCCCTCAGTAAGAGCATTGAAGATGGGTCGTGGCTGGGTCTTCCAGCATGACAACGACACGAAGCACACAGCCATGGCAACTAAGGAGTGGCTCCGTAAGAAGCATCTCAAGGTCCTGGAGTGGCCTAGCCAGTCTCCAGACCTGAACCCAATAGAAAATCTTTGGAGGGAGCTGAAAGTCCGTATTGCCCAGCGACAGCCCCGAAACCTGAAGGATCTGGAGAAGATCTGTAGGGAGGAGTGGGCCAAAATCCCTGCTGCAGTGTGTGCAAACCTAGTCAAGAACTACAGGAAACGTATGATCTCTGTAATTGCAAACAAAGGTTTCTGTACCAAATATTAAGTTCTGCTTTTCTGATGTATCAAATACTTATGTCATGCAATAAAATGCAAATTAATTACTTAAAAATCATACAATGTGATTTTCTGGATTTTTGTTTTAGATTCCGTCTCTCACAGTTGAAGTGTACCTATGATAAAAATGACAGACCTCTACATGCTTTGTAAGTAGGAAAACCTGCAAAATCGGCAGTGTATCAAATACTTGTTCTCCCCACTGTACATACTAACACATACATTACATACTAACACATACCCACTAACACATGCATACTAACACATACATTACATACTAACACATACATACTAACACGTACACAATAACACATACACACTAACACGTACTCACTAACACGTACACAATAACACACACACTAACAAACATATGCTAACACATACAAACTAACACATATATACTAACACATACACACTAACACATACATTACTTACTAACAAATACATACTAACACATACATTACATACTAACACACACATACTAACACGTGCATACTAACACATACATACTAACACATACATTACATTCTAACAGATACATTACATACTAACACATACATTACTTACTAACACATACATTACATACTAACACATACACACTAACACATACATTACTTACTAACACATACATACTAACACATACATTACATACTAACACATACATTACATACTAACACACACATACTAACACGTACATACTAACAAATACATACTAACACATACATTACATACTAACACACACATACTAACACGTACATACTAACACATACATACTAACACATACATTACATACTAACACATACATACTAACACATACATTACTTACTAACACATACATAATAACGCACACATACTAACACATACATACTAACACATACATACTAACACATACATTACACACTAACACATACATACTAACACATACATTACATACTAACACATACATACTAACACACACATACTAACACATACACACTAACACATACACACTAACACATACATACTAACACATACATTACATACTAACACATACATACTAACACATACATTACATACTACACATACATACTAACACATACACACTAACACAAACATACTAACACAAACACACTAACACATACACAGTAACACATACATTACATACTAACACATACAGTACATACTAACACATACATACTAACACATACATTACATACTAACACATACATACTAACACATACATACTAACACATACACACTAACACATACACTCTAACACGTACACACTCACACATACATACTAACACGTACACACTAACACATACACACTAACACATACATTACATACTAACACATACACACTAACACATACACTCTAACACGTACACACTAACACATACATTACATACTAACACGTACATACTAACACATATATTACATACTAACACGTACATACTAATACATACATACTAACACATGCATTACATACTAACAAGTACATACTAACACATACATACTAACACATACATTCTAGCACATTCACACAAACACATTCATACTAACACGTACCATCTTAAATTATTAGTAAATAATCCCATTGATAAATAACCGCAAATGATACATCACTATAGATATCATCCAAATGCCCACAGCAATTTGCATATCACAGTTAGCCTCTGGATTACCTCACAGTGAGAACATGGGACCTATAATTACACTGTAATATGTTTCAAGGGCAAATAAAAATCACATCTTCCAGCTGCCTATTCTGACTAACCAGGTTTGATGGCAGAATAAGCAGCTGCATTGATATATAACATATACAGAGAGTACACAGTGCATTTGGAGAATATTCAGACCCTTTGACTTTTTTCACATTTTGTTACATTACAGCCTTATTCTAAAATGTATTAAATCTACACAATCTACACACAATACCCCATAATGGAAAAGAAAAAATAGTTTTTTAGAATTGTTTGTAAATATACTAAAAAGAAAAAACTGAATTACCATATTTGCATAACTATTCAGACCCTTAGCTATGAGACTCTAAATTGAGCTCAGGTGTATCCTGTTTCCATTGATCATTTTGGAAAGGCACACTTCTGTCTATATAAGGCCCCATAGTTGACAGTGCAGGTCAGAGCAAAAAGCAAGTCATGAGGTCGAAGGAATTGTCTGTAGAGCTCCGGGACAGGATTGTGTCGAAGCACAGGTCTGGGGAAGGGTACCAAAACATTTCTGCAGCATTGAAGGTCCACAGGAACACAGTGGCCTCCATTATTCTTAAATAGAAGAAGTTTGGAACCACCAAGTCTCTTCCTAGAGCTGTCCGCCTGGCCAAACAGCAATCGCGGGAGAAGGGCCTTGTTCAGGGATGTGACCAAGAACCCGATGGTCACTCTGACAGAGCTCCAAAGTTCCTCTGTGGAGATGGGAGAACATTCCAGAAGGACGACCATCTCTTCAGCACTCCACCAATCAGGCCTTTATGGTAGAATGGCCAGACGGAAGCCTCTCCTCAGTAAAAAGCACATGACAGCCCGCTTGGAGTTTGCCAAAAGGTACCTAAAGGACTCAGACCATGAGAAACAAGATGTTCTGGTCTGATGAAACCAATATTGAACAATTTTGCCGGAATACCAAGCGTCACGTCTGGAGGAAACCTGGCACCATCCCTACGGTGAAGCATGGTGGGGGCGGCATCATGCTGTGTGGGTGTAACATCTCTTGATAGACCAAAAAATAGCTGTTCAGCGATGCTCCCCATCCAACCTGACAGAGCATGAGAGTATTTGCAGAGAAGAAAGAGAGAAACTCTCCAAATTATTATACGTATATTTTTTCACCTTTATTTAACCAGGTAGGCAAGTAGAGAACAAGTTCTCATATACAATTGCGACCTGGCCAAGATAAAGCAAAGCAGTTCGACACATACAACAACACAGAGTTACACATGGAGTAAAACAAACATACAGTCAATAATACAGTAGAAAAAAATAAGTATATACAATGTGAGCAAATGAGGTGAGATAAGCGAGGTAAAGGCTAAAAAAAGACCATGGTGGCGAAGTAAATACAATATAGCAAGTAAAAAACTGGAATGGTAGATTTGCAGTGGAAGAATGTGCAAAGTAAAGATAGAAATAATGGGGTGCAAAGGAGCAAAAATAAATAAATAAATAAATACAGTAGGGGGAGAGGTAGTTGTTTGGGCTAAATTATAGATGGGTTATGTACAGGTGCAGTAATCTGTGAGCTGCTCTGACAGCTGGTGCTTAAAGCTAGTGAGGGAGATAAGTGTCTCCAGTTTCAGAGATTTTTGTAGTTCATTCCAGTCATTGGCAGCAGAGAACTGGAAGGAGAGGCGGCCAAAGGAAGAATTGGTTTTGGGGGTGACCAGAGAGATATACCTGCTGGAGCGCGTGCTACAGGTGGGTGCTGCTGTGGTGACCAGCGAGCTGAGATAAGGGGGGACTTTACCTAGCAGGGTCTTGAAGATGACCTACATACAGGTGTGCCAAGCTTGTAGCGTCATACCCAAGAAGACTCGAGGATATAATTGCTGCCAAAGGTGATTCATTAAGAGTAATTGGTCTGATACTTATCTAAATGTGATATTTCTGTTCTTTAAACCTTGCAAAAAAATAAAATAATAACTGTTCTTTTTTGTCATTATCGGGTATTGTGTGTAGAGTAATGAGGAAAAAAACAATTTAATCGAATTTAGAATAAGGCTGTAACGTAGCAACATTTGTAAAGGGGCTGAATGCTTTCCGAATGCACTATATAGTAGTGGGAGACAAACACAGGCCATTTTTCTTGGCTGGTTGGTTGGTTGGCTGGCTGGCTAGTGGCTGGTTGGCTGGCTGGTTGGGTGGGTTTGTGGCTGGGTGGGTGGGTGGCTGGCTGGCTGGTGGCTGGGTGGCTGGCTGGGTGGGTGGCTGGTTGGCTGGGTGAGTGGGTGGGTGGGTGGGTGGGTGGGTGGGTGGGTGGGTGGGTGGGTGGGTGGGTGGGTGGTTGGCTGGGTGGGTGGGTGGCTGGCTGGTGGCTGGTTGGCTGGCTGGCTGGGTGGGTGGCTGGTTGGCTGGCTGGGTGGCTGGGTGGGTGGGTGGGTGGCTGGTTGGCTGGGTGGGTGGGTGGGTGGGTGGGTGGGTGGGTGGGTGGGTGGGTGGGTGGCTGGCTGGCTGGGTGGGTGGGTGGGTGATTGGCTGGCTGGCTGGCTGGCTGGCTGGCTGGCTGGCTGGGTGGGTGGGTGGCTGGCTGGTGGCTGGTTGGCTGGCTGGGTGGGTGGCTGGTTGGCTGGCTGGGTGGCTGGGTGGGTGGGTGGCTGGTTGGCTGGGTGGGTGGGTGGGTGGGTGGGTGGGTGGGTGGCTGGCTGGCTGGGTGGGTGGGTGATTGGCTGGCTGGCTGGGTGGGTGGGTGGGTGGCTGGTTGGCTGGGTGGGTGGGTGGGTGGGTGGGTGGGTGGCTGGCTGGGTGGGTAGGTGGCTGGCTGGCTGGCTGGCTGGGTGGGTGGGTGGGTGGCTGGGTGGCTGGCTGGCTGGCTGGCTGGCTGGGTGGCTGGCTGGCTGGCGGGCTGGCTGGCTGGCTGGGTGGGTGGCTGGCTGGCTGGTTGGGTGTGCGGCTGGTGGCTGGCTGCCTGGCTGGCTGGTTGGCTGGGTGGGTTTGTGGCTGGTGGCTGGCTGGCTGGCTGGCTGGCTGGCTGGTGGCTGGGTGGGTGGGTGGGTGGCTGGTTGGCTGGCTGGCTGGCTGGTTGGCTGGCTGGCTGGCTGGCTGGCTGGCTGGCTGGCTGGCTGGGTGGCTGGCTGGCTGGCTGGTTGGCTGGCTGGTGGCTGGATGGTGTGTGTCTGTGTGTGTGTGTTTGTGTGTGTCTTGACTGAATGGTGTGTGTTTCTGTGTGTGTGTCTTGGCTTGTGTTTAACTTTGGTCTCCGTTAGAACAGCTGTCCAATGAGAGACACAGGTGTCAGGGTGGAAGGGAACAACATCCAGGATAATCAAACTGTTTACCTGTTTGACTAGGTGTGTGTGTGTGTGTGTGTGTGTGTGTGTGTGTGTGTGTGTGTGTGTGTGTGTGTGTGTGTGTGTGTGTGTGTGTGTGTGTGTGTGTGTGTGTGTGTGTGTGTGTGTGTGTGTGTGTGTGTGTGTGTGTGTGTGTGTGTGTTTAGAGACAGATTGAGTGTGTTATTTGTGGTTGTTAGAGTGTGTGAGTTCCTGTGAGGGTATCATTTCTGAAAGCCCAATAAACTATTCACTCTGCAAGCACTCAGACACTCACATTTCCTTACTTACTAGTGGCCTCTCACAGATCAGAATTACACAGCAGGTAACACACAGACACGCACACAAACAGCAGGGAACGGAACCACAGGCTGGAAAGGAAAACAGAGGAATACTAATCAGATAGTAAATGATGAGGGATCATCTAATCTCAGGGCAACGTGGAACTGCTGAGGAACACATTGGTTTAGAGAGAGAGACAAAAACAGGACGTGTGCACGGGAGAGAGAGAAAGAGAGAGAGACACAGAGAGAAAAAGTGACAGCACAGATGAATGACTGATAGGCAGACAGACGGACGGATAGACGGCCAGAGACAGACAGACAGACATGCGGACAAACAGACAGGCGGACAGACAGACCGACGTTAATTAGTAACAAGAGGCAAAGAGATACCTGAGGCAAAATCAATGTCATGATGATAGCATAATTACACCAAAGACATCATAAATATTCACACCCCTCAGGGGCAGTTAACTCCTTATGGACAGGGGGCAGTATTCAGAAGTTTGGATGAATGAGGTGCTCAAAGTAAACTGCCTGTTACTCAGGCCTAGAAGTTAGGATATGCATAGAAAACACTCTAAAGTTTCCAAAACTGTTAAAATAATGTCTGTGAGTATAACATAACTGATAGAGCAGGCAAAAACCCGAGGAGAAGGAGGTGGAGGTGGAGGTGACACCATTTAAAATGTCTGTCTATGGGGAAATCAATGGAAATCCTCCATACTGCAGTTCCTAGGGCTTCCAGTAGATGTCAACAGTCTTTAGAAAGAGTTTCAGGCTTGTTTTTTGAAAAATGAGATAGAATTTGTAGTTTTTCTAAGTGGCTCCCATTTTGGCTGGGGTGTTTGTTGCACGTTCCGGTGAGGGCGCGCACTTCGTTATTTATCTCCGGTAATGAACATACTATTCTCCGTCTTAAATTGTATCATTTATTTACATATTAAGGTACCTGAGGATTGATTAGAAACGTTGTTTGACTTGTTTGGACCAAGTTTATTGGTAACGTTTGGGATTCATTTTGTATGCATTTTGAATGAGGGGAAACAGTCGGATTATTGAATGAAGCACGCCAACTAAACTGACTTTTTTGGGATATAAAGAAGGACTTTATCGAAAAAAATGACCATTTGTGATGTAGCTGGGACCCTTTGGATTTTAACGAGAGGAAGATCTTCAAAGGTAAGTGATTTATTTTATTGCTACTGCGTCGCAGCAGGCTCCGGACTGAGGACCGTCGCCGCAGGCTCCGGACTGGAGACCGTCGCCGCAGGCTCAGGACTGGAGACCGTCGCTGCAGGCTCTGGACTGACCCGTGGAGCAGGCACAGGTCGAACCGGGCTGTGGGGGAGCACTGGAGATCTGGTGCTTAGAACTTGCACCGCTCCTCGTGGCTCAATGCTCACTTTAGCCCAGCAGGTGCGGAGCGCAGGCATAGGACGCACTGAGCAGTCACAGTGCACCGGAGACACAGTGCGCAGAGCCGGCGCAGGATACCCTGGGCCGAGACGGCGCACTGGAGACCAAGAGCGCTGAGCTGCCACAATCTGCCCTGGCTGGATGCCCACTCTAGCGTGGCACTTGCGGAGAGCTGGCTCCGAGCGCACCGGGCTGTGCACGCGCACTGGAGACACCGTGCGCTTTATCGCATAACACGGTGCCTGACCAGTACCACGCTCCTTGCCGTGAGCACGGGGAGTGGGAGTGGCTTCTCGGGCTTCCATCGATGACTTGCCTCCTCATATCGTCGCCGTTCCGCCTTTGCTGCTTTAATCTCCTCCTTTGGATGGCGATATTCCCGAGCCTGCCTCCAGGGTCCTTTACCGTCCAGAATCTCCTCCCATGTGCATTCGTCCCTTTTTCCACGCTGCTTGGTCCTTTGGTGGTGGGTAGTTTTGTCACGGCTCTCGTCGTAATGAGGATCGGACCAAAGAGCAGCCAGGGGTAGTTTTCCAACATGGTTCCTCTTACCCCTGAGGTAGTTATCAGACATGGTTTATCTTACCCCTGGGGTAGTTATCAGATATGGTTTATCTTACCCCTGGGGTAGTTATCAGACATGGTTCCTCATACCCCTGTGGTCATTATCAGACATGGTTCCTCATACCCCTGGGGTAGTTATCAGACATGGTTTATCTTACCCCTGGGGTAGTTATCAGACATGGTTCCTCATACCCCTGTGGTCATTATCAGACATGGTTCCTCTTACCCCTGGGGTAGTTATCAGACATGGTTTATCTTACCCCTGGGGTAGTTATCAGACATGGTTTATCTTACCCCTGGGGTAGTTATCAGAAAGGGTTTATCTTACCCCTGGGGTAGTTATCAGACATGGTTTATCTTACCCCTGGGGTAGTTATCAGACATGGTTTTTCTTACCCCTGGGGTAGTTATCAGACATGGTTCCTCATACCCCTGGGGTAGTTATCAGACATGGTTTATCTTACCCCTGGGGTAGTTATCAGACATGGTTCCTCATACCCCTGTGGTAGTTATCAGAAAGGGTTTATCTTACCCCTGGGGTAGTTATCAGACATGGTTCCTCATACCCCTGGGGTAGTTATTAGACATGGTTTATCTTACCCCTGGGGTAGTTATCAGACATGGTTCCTCATACCCCTGGGGTAGTTATTAGACATGGTTTATCTTACCCCTGGGGTAGTTATCAAACAGCTCTAGGAATGGCTGTTATTGCCCCTTGGGGCAGCAAATTTATCCGAATATTTACATTCTGAGACACCACAATCCATCCTCCAAAACACCAACATACACATGGACCCATTTCCCAGGGGGGGAGTAATACATAACTGCCGATGAAGGTTAACTGTATTCCAGGGAATGGTGAATGTGTGTCTATGGATATGAGAATAGGGTTATGACTGGCCTGGTAGATAGCGTCAGGTAGATTTCAGTTTCCATGTGTTTGTGTGTATGTTTGTTTGTGTGTGTGTGTGTGTGTGTGTGTGTGTGTGTGTGTGTGTGTGTGTGTGTGTGTGTGTGTGTTTGTGTGTGTGTGTGTGTGTGTGTGTGTGTGTGTGTGTGTGTGTGTGTGTGTGTGTTTGTGTGTGTATGTTTCTTTGTGTTTGTATGTGTGTGTGTGTGTATGTTTGTTGTGTGTCGGTGTGTGTGTTTTCTTACCCATTATTAGCATATGATGAATCTCATTGGCATGTCTGGTACCCCCTTTCCTTATAGACTCTTCTATAAGGAAAGGGAGAGAGAGAGACAGACACACACACACGCAAGCTCGCATAAATGCACACATGTACACGTGCACACACCTCTCTCAGAATGCTAGGCCAAATATGGTGTCATTAAAGAGAATTGTACCTACACACTGAAGAAGGCTGTAAAGCAGGATGCAGTAAAACAATTAAAAACATTTAATAATTAAGTAAGCTTTATGCCACATCTTTTTGAGTGGAAACCCATTACAACTCTGTTTGTCTGAATTCACGGATTTTACGCCAAGCTTCACGGAAAGTGCACTGGTTCTCTTTTGATTTGTCATGTTTAGAGTGCCCACACATCACCTGCCAAATAACCAATGACGTGGGAGGGAGAGAGAAAGGAGCGCACACACACAGAGACAGAGAGAGAGAGAGAGAGAGAGAGAGAGAGAGAGAGAGAGAGAGAGAGAGAGAGAGAGAGAGAGAGAGAGAGAGAGAGAGAGAGAGAGAGAGAGAGAGAGAGAGAGAGAGAGAGAGAGAGAGAGAGAGAGAGAGAGTGTCAGTCAGTCAGTCAGTCAGAAGGAGGAAGGAGGAAGGAGCAGGGTTTGAAGAGAGTGTGTGAAGCCTTTTGAGAAAGAGTAAAAAGATATCAATATACACTATACTTTCTATTATCACGACGGATTTGATGTAGAGCCTTTAAACAGGGGCGTCAGTTGATTTGCTATAGAGCCTTTAAACAGGAGCGTCAGTTGATTTGATATAGAGCCTTTAAACAAGGGCGTCAGTTGATTTGATATAGAGCCTTTAAACAAGGGCGTCAGTTGATTTGATATAGAGCCTTTAAACAGGGGCGTCAGTTGATTTGCTATAGAGCCTTTAAACAGGAGCGTCAGTTGATTTGATATAGAGCCTTTAAACAAGGGCGTCAGTTGATTTGATATAGAGCCTTTAAACAAGGGCGTCAGTTGATTTGATATAGAGCCTTTAAACAGGGGCGTCAGTTGATTTGATATAGAGCCTTTAAACAGGGGCGTCAGTTGATTTGATATAGAGCCTTTAAACAGGGGCGTCAGTTGATTTGATATAGAGCCTTTAAACAGGGGCTTTAGTTGATTTGATATAGAGCCTTTAAACAGGGCCGTCAGTTGATTTGATATAGAGCCTTTAAACAGGGGCGTCAGTTGATTTGATATAGAGCCTTTAAACAGGGGCGTCAGTTGATTTGATATAGAGCCTTTAAACAGGGGCGTCAGTTGATTTGATATAGAGCCTTTAAACAGGGGCGTCAGTTGATATAGAGCCTTTCAACATGGGCGTCAGTTGATTTGATATAGAGCCTTTAAACAGGGTTGTCAGTTGGCAGTTACCATACCCTAGTTAGCTCAAGACCCAAAATGTAACAGTAGGCTACAAAAAAGTAGACTATAATCATTCTAATCCCGATTAAAATCCAGCGGCTGTTTACTGTTATGGCTGGCTGGCTTTAAGACCATGCGGAGCATCGCTTGGAGAGAAGTTGCCAGCCTGCACGCTTTTCCCTCACTTTTAGAAATCAGAGACAGTGCCAGACAGTTTTTTTTTATTTTATGTCGGTATTTGAGCTCGTCTTTGGAAGCCTTGCAGCTGTTTTATGCACCGTTTACTTTCACGTTGATGTTGGCATAGGAGGCGAGTCTGATAGGCTAGGGAAAGATACGCTTCCTCTGAAGTAAATTTGCCAAAATTAGCTATATAATTACTGGTGCCATTACCGAAATAAATACAACCATTCAGAATACTACTCCAGAGAGGATCATTAGCTTCTTTTAAATATGAGATTTGCATTTTTTTAAGATTGCAGTTTGGACATCATGCAGAGCAAATAGTTGATTGTTGAGTTGCAGCGGTCAGTGAAAAACAGTTAAATAGGACTATCGCAATAATTCAAAATAATTTTGAAAGCAAATGGCTACTGCTGAACAGAGAAGACAAAGAAAAAACGAATCTCTCTCTAGTTCTCAAAACATCTCCTAATTGGACCAACAGTTAGCCTATGCCGTTAGCACCAGCGGAGAGCACCGGCCATATCCAAGGCAGTGCGCTCATATTTACATATAATGATATTCTTCATCACTGAATCAGTGCCATTGGAAAGTTTTTTGGAGGACAATAATTTCCTCCTCCAGGCTGTGGACGTCATCTTGTACAATGTGTTTGCTCTTTTCGTAGGCTTAGATTAGATGGTTGAAGAGGCCATTTTGTTATGTCAATCTTGGTGGTGCAAACTCAAAAACATATTTTTGACGCATGCCAGCAAAGCCACTACACAACACAACACTAAACAATACATGAATTGCACTATAACGGTGACAAATGGTGACCACAAACTGTTAGGGTCTACATGAAGCTGTCCCAACAGCAGAGCTCTCCTTTCAGAACCATGGAGTGAATCCTTACCACTGCTACACCTGGTTATCAGTGGAGCCTTGTTTGGCAGCGAAACAGTTCATTCAGCCTCATTTACTGCCTTTTTTGAAAACCATAGCTGGTATGGTTGACTTGCTTCGAGAAATGCGTTTACTACCGAGTCCATGTGGTTTTGTGTAAGTTGATAAGAACCGCATTCTCTTCAATAATAACAAACACTAAAATGAGTTCTGACTTTTAAACCATACACAAATATTATTACATTTATGTTCAGTAATTTCATAATGTTTAACACTTAGCTTTAAGTCAACTCGCAAAATCTACTGGAATTACATGGCTCTATCACTGATCTTCTTGTTGAAAATGAATATTTGAATGGGAAGAGACTGGCGTTCTCTGGATTTATGGTGCATTCAAGACAACTGGGAACTCTGAGAAAAACCAAAGGTTGAATCATGACGTCAGTGATCTTCAGGTCGGAGCTCTAGTAAGAGACCCGAGTTCCCGACTTGGAATTCCATGTTGGATGACCATTCAAAAAGTATTTTCCCAGTCGGGGCTTGTTTTTTACGTGTTCTTGAACTCACTGAAGTCTGAGATTTCCCAGTTCCCGAGTTTCCAGTTGTTTTGAATGCGACATAAATCATGCTGGATTGACAGCATGACCAATGTTTTCATCCTTTCTGGCCAATTGTGATGCATGGGAATGTTTATCCTTTAAAGCTTGGAAAATAAAGCCTTTCAGACAGATATTTTAAATCCTTAAACCCAGACGTTGACCATTCACACTTTCCACCAAATAGCAGGCAGGGGAAGTCAAATTGTGATTGCTTTGCAACTCTTGTAGTTAACCAATGATTCCTTCCGTAGCACTCATTACTGAATTTGCGATTTCCGACTTGTTGTGTAATGTTTATGTCAAATGGCCGATGAGCACTGATACGATTTATCTATCATTTATCTCATATGGATTGAAAAGGATTTTCTAGTAGATTGTCGACCTGATTCAAATCAAATCAAATCAAACTTTATTTGCCACATGCGCCGGTAGACTTTAATGTGAAATGCTTTACTTACAAGCCCTTAACCAACAGTGCAATTCAAGAAGAAGAAAATATTTAGACTAAATTAAAAAGCAATAATAAAAAGTAACGAGGCTGTATACAGGGGGCACCGGTACAGTGTGCAGGGGTGCAGGGGTGCAGGGGTGCAGGGGTGCAGGGGGGCACCGGTACAGTGTGCAGGGGTGCAGGGGTGCAGGGGTGCAGGGGTGCAGGGGTGCAGGGGGGCACCGGTACAGTGTGCAGGGGTGCAGGGGTGCAGGGGGGCACCGGTACAGTGTGCAGGGGTGCAGGGGTGCAGGGGTGCAGGGGTGCAGGGGTGCAGGGGTGCAGGGGGGCACCGGTACAGTGTGCAGGGGTGCAGGGGTGCAGGGGTGCAGGGGGGCACCGGTACAGTGTGCAGGGGTGCAGGGGTGCAGGGGGGCACCGGTACAGTGTGCAGGGGTGCAGGGGTGCAGGGGTGCAGGGGTGCAGGCTAGTTGAGGTAATCTGACATGTAGGTGGGGGTGAAGTGACTATGCATAGGTAACAAACAAACAGCGAGTAGCAGCAGTGTACAAAAGGAGAGGGGGGGGTCAATGTAAATTGTCCGGTGGCGATTTTATGAATTGCTCAGCAGTCTTATGGCTTGGAGGTAGAAGCTGTTGAGGAGCCTTTTGGTCCTTGACTGAAGGTACCGCTTGCCGTGCGGTAGCAGAGAAAACAGTCTATAACTTGGATGACAGGAGTCTCTGACAATGTTATGGGCTTTCCTTTGATACCTCCTATTATATACGTCCTGGATGGCAGGAAGCTTGGCCCCAGTGAGGTACTGGGCCATTCGCACTACCCTCTGTAGTGCCTTACGGTCAGATGCCGAGCAGTTGCCATACCAGGTGGTGATGCATCCGGTCAGAATGCTCTACGATGGTGCAGCTGTTGAACCTTTTGAGGATCTGGGGACCCATGCCAAATATTTCCAGTCTCCTGAGGGGGAAAAGGTTTTGTCGTGCCCTCTTCACGACTGTCTTGGTGTGTTTGGACAATGATAGTTCGTTGGTGATGTGGACACCAAGGAACTTGAAACTCTCAACCCGCTCCATTGCAGCCCTGTCGATGTTAATGGGGGCTTGTTGGGCCTGTAATTTCCTGTAGTCCACGATCAGCTCCTTTGTCTTGCTCACGTTGAGGGAGAGGTTGTTGTCCTGGCACCACACAGCCAGGTCTCTGACCTCCTCCCTATACGCCGTCTCATCGTTGTCGGTGATCAGGCCTTCCACTGTTGTGTCATCAGCAAACTTAATGATGGTGTTGGAGTTTTGTTTGGCCACACAGTCGTGGCTGAACAGGGCATACAGGTGGGAACCAAGTACACACCCCTGATGGGATCAGCGTTGCCTACTCTTACCACCTGGGGGTCGGCCCGTCAGGAAGTCCAGGGTCCAGTTGCAGAGGGAGGTGTTTAGTCCCATAGTCCTCAGCTTAGCGATGAGCTTCGTATGCGATATGGTGTTGAACGCTGAGCTGTAGTCAATGAACAGCATTCTCCATAGGTGTTCCTTTTGTCCAGGTGAGAAAGGGCAGTGTGAAGTGCGATTGAGATTGCATCATCTGTGGATCTGTTTGGGCGGTATGCAAATTGGAGTGGGTCCATAGCCCTCATGTTGGTAGCCATGAAGTGCTTTGAAAGGCTGGTCATTGCTCACATCAACAGCATCTGACGTCATGATTCAACCTTAGGTGTCTGTGAGGATGTTGTTGACGTGAGCAATGACCAGCCTTTCAAAGCACTTCATGGCTACCAACGTGAGGGCTACGGGGCGGTAATCATTTAGGCAGGCTACCTTCCTTAGGCACAGAGACTATGGTGGTCTGCTTGAAACTTGTAGGTATTACAGACTCAGTCAGGGAGACACTTGACAGCTGGTCTGCGCGTGCTTTGAGTACACGTCCTGGTAATCTGTCTGGCCCAGCAGCTTTGTGAATGTTTAAAGGTTTTGTTCACATCGGCTACTGAGAGCGTTATC
Source organism: Salvelinus alpinus (assembly GCF_045679555.1). Classification (NCBI taxonomy): domain Eukaryota; kingdom Metazoa; phylum Chordata; class Actinopteri; order Salmoniformes; family Salmonidae; genus Salvelinus; species Salvelinus alpinus. Next base: position 37,647,384 of record NC_092107.1, read on the forward strand.
ACACAGTCATACAGAACAGCTGGTGCACTCGTGCATCCTTCAGTGTTGCTTGCCTCGAAGCGAGCCATTCATGATGATGACAGCTTGTCTAGCTTGCTAGCTAAGATTTTGAAAGTATGAAGTTGACATGATCAGTCCAATCAAAGCTACGGTAGATATAATGTTATTTGAAGTAATTTTATCTGTGGCGAATTACTTTGAGCCTTCTTGGATGGGCACTCCTTTTAAGTAAATCTATGACAGCACCCAAGGGTGTCTGAAATGCCTAGCTCTCCCTGCAGATTCTGTGGTGACATAGCGTCCCCATGAGTGACAGAACACTGAGCCAATCAGGGAGCAACCAGAGAAGATTACCAAAATCTACGTTCAGTATTTTCCGCTGTTTGCCCCTCCATCACAGAAAGCACTGAGCTAGGCTGAAACACCTGCATTTTGGAGCTGCCTTACTCAATAAAAAAAAGAAAGAGATCATGTTTGTATGCGACTTTACTTTAATTTGTTTTTTTACATTGTTTCTAAACTGATATGTTTAGCTAAACAGGTGGGGCTCAAAACAGGCTCTGCCCCACCTGCCCTGAATGACGGGTCGCCGCTGGAGGACGGGTCGCCGCTGGAGGACGGGTCGCCGCTGGAGGACGGGTCGCCGCTGGAGGACGGGTCGCCGCTGGAGGACGGGTCGCCGCTGGAGGACGGGTCGCCGCTGGAGGACGGGTCGCCGCTAGAGGACGGGTCGCCGCTGGAGGACGGGTCGCCGCTGGAGGACGGGTCGCCGCTGGAGGACGGGTCGCCGCTGGAGGACGGGTCGCCGCTGGAGGACGGGTCGCCGCTAGAGGACGGGTCGCCGCTGGAGGACGGGTCGCCGCTGGAGGACGGGTCGCCGCTGGAGGACGGGTCGCCGCTGGAGGACGGGTCGCCGCTGGAGGACGGGTCGCCGCTAGAGGACGGGTCGCCGCTGGAGGACGGGTCGCCGCTGGAGGACGGGTCGCCGCTGGAGGACGGGTCGCCGCTGGATGATTGACCTTCAAGACAAGGTCGTCCCTGATTAGACCTACTCTATGTCACTAAGCAATCGGGCATGCACTGTTCAGAACTGTCTTGTTTTGCTAACGGTGATTGAGTTATATTATTAGCCTAAATCATGACTATGCAATCTACTCATGACATTAGGAATAGGAACCTATCTTACATCATTCTGCAAATGTGATGATAGATGCAATGCCATCCTTTATTATACAGTTGAACAGTTATAAAGTTGAACATTTTATGGTGAAAACAATAGCTTCCCCTAACATGAAACTCATGCTGCCTATGGATGTCGGTATTTGAAGTAGGCCTTGTTGTGACTTGATAGCGTTCACCTTGGACTGCATGCACCGTTTCACAAGTAAATTAGTCCATTTATGAAGTAGTTGAGACGTGGTTGACAATGTACATGCTGTTCCACAGAGAAACCTGATAAAATGGCAGGTGGCATTTTTTGTTGTTGCATTTTTTCTTTTTTTTGCACTTTTTTTTTTTGTTGCTGTTTTTCAAATATAATGTTTTAATTTTGTGTAGAAATGAATTAAATTAACTTCAACTTCACAAAAATGTATTTTTGATTACTTTCCCCTAAGAGGCTAGGCATACTCCCTTAAAAGACCTTCGCTTGAAAAACAAGAAAAAGAGGCAATAGTACTGTTTGTCCATCTTGAGACGCCGTAGCCACTATACACTAAGATAACTCAAAAAACCTGTCATTAATTTTGACGTTTTTGTAGGGAGATTTTTGTCGTTTTACATCTCACTAAGATGTTTGGTGCAGTATTTCTCTATGAAAAAATGTGCATGAAAATGAGTCGTCTCTCACTAAACAACAACAAAGACTTTACTGAATAATCCCTACTGTTGACCAATCACTGACGAAGGGGCATAGACTTTGGCTACCGCTTGTCTCTAGAAAACATTTTGTGTGCCCGAACCGCCTAAAAAAACCCTTACCGAAGTCCAAAACGAACAAAAACGTCACAAAATATAACACAAACTCTTCCGAACTGTTTCGACAGCGAAGCATGTGGACGCCTTAAGAAGACTAAAGGATCCATCAAAATAATTTGGTGTGTCGACTTGTGGTCAGAGTCGCTCAGTTGGAACAAACAATCTTTCTTCAATGCTGAATTGAATGTCATTGAGAAAACAGAAACGGTGTCAAAATGTTTATTTTCTAAATTTAATGTAATCCAAGAAGTAATCAATTACAATATTTTAGCTGGTAACGTAATCAGTTTCTCCCCAACCCTACACACACACACACACACACACACACACACACACACACACACACACACACACACACACACACACACACACACACACACACACACACACACACACACATACACACACACACACACACAAACACACAGGTGCACACACACACACACACACACAGGTGCACACTACTATGCACGTACACACACTGACAACCCTGATTATATTTCTTGCTATGCAGCTCATAGCTCCTTTTGACAGCCTTTATAAATGCATGAAGCCTGTCAAAACATTTCGACTTCTATTACACATAAATTGCTCGTAGAAGGTTTTATACTAAAGCTATTTAAAACCAAGCTGAGGCACCTTTTATGTTCCTCCCACTGTGTGACTATCACATTGAGATGGTGTCGTTTACTCCGGCGGGTGTTCAGTGGCCTTGTGATGGGTGTCGTCGTTCCGACATTTCCTCTCCTTTTGGAATATGCGTTTATCTCTAGCGTGGCCAAATACAAAGTTCCGTTCACCTTTCCCAGAAAACAGACGTCACACCACAACAAACCTTTAGGTATTAATGTATTCGATTGGCAAGAGAGCAAAAGAGAGCGGCTTATTTTTGTATGAATCTCTGTCTTCTGTGTGTAAGTGCAGGTATTTTATATTTTGAGTGAATGTGTGTGTGTGTGTGTGTGTGTGTGTGTGTGTGTGTGTGTGTGTGTGTGTGTGTGTGTGTGTGTGTGTGTGTGTGTGTGTGTGTGTGTGTGTGTGTGTGTGTGTGTGTGTGTGTGTGTGTGTGTGTGTGTGTGTGTGTGTGTGTGTACCTGTATGTGTGTATCTGTGTGAAAGAATCACATTAATCATTTATCTCTAGCAGCTGAAGACAAACAAAGCTGATTCATCCACCGAGCAACTTGCTCTCACTGTCTCGCTGCAACTAACAAGGCAATTGACTGTCCAATATGAGCACCCTTTTCAGCCTGTTATTCCCTTAGTGTTAAACACTGAAATAATCAACAACCTGTCCTGTAGCTGCCCGTTCAACCCCTCCGTCCCTCCGTCACTCGCTCTCTCCCCCCGTCTCTGCTCATGCTCATTTAATACATCCAAATTGGATTTCGTAATGCCCTCTGTGAGCGGTGGCTCGGCTGTCTCTACCACATCGCTTCAACAGCTTGTTGTTGTGTTTGTTTGTGTGTGTTCGATTTGTAACAGAAATCTGCAGCGAGATAAAAAAATATACCCACGTAAACCTTCACACTGCATTGTCCTTAGCCCCAGGCTATTCTGGCCCTGGGCTGAGTTAGCCTGTGTTCACCAAGCATTTGTTGGCCCTGGGCTAAAGATTCATACTTGTATTCCAAAGGGCTAATGGACAAACACAACATGCAACAAACAATCTCTACCACGCGACCAAATGGTTATAATACGCGATAACACATTTATTAACAGGTTATTTCCACTTGTTTCTACTAGCCTTGCATTTGATTTCCAACTGTGAAGGTTTGCATATTGCTGTCTTCCTGTCTGACCTCTGAAACAAGGTTTCATTTTGACAATCTGATCTAAAATGGGTCGGTAATGAACTGCACTGTGAAGAGGTTGGTATGCATCTTTCAGGAACTTCATTTGTTATTTCTTTACTGAAAACCATGCGTCATTTAAGTTGTGAACTGTAAACAAACGAGAAATCAACTTTTCTGATCCAGGCGAAATCACCCAACAATATTATTGTCATGGTTATATCCAATTAGCTAAAGATAAATAAAAAGCTATGACAACAGTCAGTTTGTAGTTTTAGTTGGCAAAGTGAGAATACGTTCGCCAGCCTGCATAGCAAACATTTTTCGTTAGGCATTACAACCGATGTGGTTGCAAGGATGTCAGATTGTAGTTTTTTTGTTCTCAGATGGAAGGATGAAATAGTATTAACAGGCTATTTTGGCACCCTGTTTCTGGGGCTATCCCTGAAAAGTTGGTGCTAACCCTGCTCCACAGCAAGGCCTGCTAGACCAGGGCTAAGGGGGCTCTTGCTGCTTTTTACTATGTGAATTGGCTCCTGCCTGATATATGTAAAGTCTTCAATGCTGAATTGAATGTCATTGAGAAAACAGAAATTAAAAGTAATCCAAGAAGTAATCGTCTAGTTCAGATTACAATATTTTAGCTGGTAACGTAATCAGTTACTCCCCAACCCTAAACACACACACACACACACACACACACACACACACACACACACACACACACACACACACACACACACACACACACACACACACACACACACACACACACACACACACACACACACACACACACACACACACACACACATACACACACACACAGGTGCACACTACTATGCACGTACACACACTGACAACCCTGATTATATGTCTTGCTATGCAGCTCATAGCTCCTTTTGACAGCCTTTATAAATGCATGAAGCCTGTCAAAACATTCAGACTTTTATTACACATAAATTGTGTAGAGGGAAAGAGAGAGGGAAAGAGAGAGAGGGGTACAGCGGGACAGAAGGGGGGAGAGAGAGATGGAGAGAGAAAGAGAGAGAGGGGTACAGAGGGACAGAAGGGGGGAGAGAGAGATGGAGAGAGAAAGAGAGAGAGGGGTACAGAGGGACAGAAGGGGGGAGAGAAATATGGAGAGAGAAAGAGAGAGAGGGGTACAGCGGGACAGAAGGGGGGAGAGAGAGATGGAGAGAGAAAGAGAGAGAGGGGTACAGAGGGACAGAAGGGGGGAGAGAGAGATGGAGAGAGAAAGAGCGAGAGTGAGAGAGAGAGATCAGTGAAAGAGAAAGAAAGAGATTATGTAGATAAGGAGAGAAAGGAACGAAGAGAGGAAGGAATGGAGAAACAGATAGACAGACGGACAGACAGAAAGACAGAAAGACAGACAGACAGACAGACAGACAGACAGACAGACAGACAGACAGACAGACAGACAGACAGACAGACAGACAGACAGACAGACAGACAGACAGACAGACAGACAGACAGACAGACATGGAGAAACAGGTAGACAGACAGACAGACATGGAGAAACAGGTAGACAGACAGACAGACAGATATGGAGAAACAGATAGACTGACGGACAGACAGTAATGAAGAAACAGATAGACTGACAGAAAGACATATATGGAGAAACAGATAGACAGACAGACATATTTTTAAGACAGACAACACAAGACTAACATTTCACAGATGTACTGAAAAGAAATGTAGACATATCCTAGAAAACGGCCTGATGGTGCTATTACTAGTAGAGAGCGAGAGAGGGGAGAGAGAGAGAGAAAGAGAGAGAGAGCGAGGGGGGAGAGAGAGAGATAAAGAGAGATAAAGAGAGAGAGAGAAAATGTAAAATGTATGTACACAGAAAACAAGTGTGCAATAAAAATCAAAAACCAAAGAACAGAATTCTTTTCACAATGTCGAGGTGTGAGACAAGGCTATAGTTTGAGTCCAAATCTTTTCAACATTTATATCAATGAATTAGCAGACATGTTGGACCATTCTCCAGCCCCAGGACTCACTATTTGACACAGAGGTGAAATACCTGCTATATGCTGATGACTTGGTACTTCTATCACCAACCAAAGAAGGTCTTCAACAGAACATTAATATTCTAGAGCAATATTGCCATAATTGGGCCCTGGCAGTAAATTTCCCAAAAACTAAAATCATGATTTTCCAAAAACAAAACAGATGTCAGAAACACAAATATAAATTCACCCTGAACAACACCATAATTGAACACACAAAAAATTACACCTACCTTGGTCTGACCATATCTGCATCGGGAAACTTTAATATGGCAGTGAATGCACTCAAAGAAAAAGCCCGCAGAGCATTGTATGCAATAAAAATTAAATTATTCAAAATCAACATCCCAATTAGAATTTGGACCAAAATATTTGACAGTGTAATCCTACCAATAGCTCTTTACGGAAGTGAGGTTTGGGGGCCACTCAATAAACTGGACTTTAAAATGTGGGACAAACATCCAATTGAAACCCTACATGCAGAATTCTGTCGGAAAATCCTACAAGTCCAGAGAAATACACCAACTAATGCATGTAGGGCAGAATTGGGCCGCTTTCCAGTAATAATGAAAATACAAAAAAGATCATTAAAATTTTGGCTACATCTAAATTCAAGTCCAAATTCGAGTCTGCAATTTAAAGCACTTCAAACCCAAGAACTGAGCCCAGAAACGAGCCCTCTCAGTCAGCTGGTGTTGGACCTAACCAACCAAGCTGACACCGGCACTGCTTCAAAAGAAAGAATTCCAATAAACAAAATCATCAACCAATCAAAGGACTCATATTTACAACATTGGAAAAACGAAACAAAATCCCAAAGCCGACTAAATTGCTATCTGACCCTAAACAGAGAATATGAATTGGCTGAATATCTCTACTCTGTCAGAGATTCGAAGCAGAGACAGATCCTTACCAAGTACAGGCTGAGTGACCACCGATTGGCAATAGAAACCGGCAGACATAAAAAGACATGGCTACCCAAAGAGGAGCGTGTATGTGGTCACTGCACGACAGGGGAGGTAGAAACAGAGATGCACTTTCTCCTTTACTGTAATAAATATTCCTCACCAAGAGATTCATTATTCACAGAAATGACTACATTTATTCCAAATTTTAACTTATTAAACCCAGAGGAAAAACTAAAAATACTCATGGGCGAAGGAGCAATGGCTCCTCTTGCAGCCAAATATGTATTTGCCTGCCATAGCCTGAGGGACACTGAATAATAACATCTGCATAGTAAGCAGTAACTTACTTATTATGACTGTTATTGTTATTACTGTTATTGTTATTAGTATTATTATTGTTGTTTATCATTCCAAATAGTAATGGTATGGGTGGTAATGGTAATGATATCAGTTTAATGATAGTGGTGGTGGTAGTGGTGCATTACACCATACATTACATTCGACTATTGACTGTTACCATTTTATTGTTACTATTTTTTATATTTAATTTTGTATTATTATTTACTGCCATTCTATATTATTATTTGTCATTGTTTTAATTGTATTACAATGTATATTGTATACATTGTTGCTTTGGCAATATTGACACAATGTTTTTCATGCCAATAAAGCAGCTTGAATTTGAATTTGAATTTGAGAGAGAGAGAGAGAGAGAGAGAGAGAGAGAGAGAGAGAGAGAGAGAGAGAGAGAGAGAGAGCAAGGGGGGCGAGAGAGAGAAAGAGAGAGAGAGAGAGAGAGAGAGAGAGAGAGAGCAAGGGGGGCGAGAGAGAGAAAGAGAGTGAGATCAGTGAAAGAGAGAGAATGAGATTATGTAGCTAAGGTAGATCAGGGGGAAGATAACCTTTAAGTGATAATGCCAGAGAAACTGTGGTTTGGAGGATATATTGGCACGGGTGTTGTTAGGCCTGAGAAGAAGTCTGTCACAGAGACAGACAGCAAGATTTATGCAAATATCCTCTGTTGGAATCCGAATGTTAGCCAAAATCAAGGGGAGATGATTTTTGTCTGAGGAGCCATGATCTGTCTCCGACTTTCACTTACAGCGATATTACCAACTATATTTCTTGCTAATTAATGGATAAATTCTTTGTAATTATAAATATTTTTTTCTTCTCAGAGACTGTCACCCATCTAAAGTTTTGAAGTCTCGCAAATGAAGCGATGAGAATTCATATCACCCTGAGAAGCGTCTGAAGTTTTGTTGATAGAGCGTAGATTAGAGACGGAATGTGCTATTAACGGGGGAGATTACACCCAGCCGAAGCTAACCGGATTACAGCTCATTCCATTCCATCTCTCCACATCCTCTATTTCTCTCTCCTCTATTCTCTTCTCCTGCGCCATCTCTGCATCTCTGTTCACCGTGTCAGTCATGTCTGTGTGTGTGTGTGTGTGTGTGTGTGTGTGTGTGTGTGTGTGTGTGTGTGTGTGTGTGTGTGTGTGTGTGTGTGTGTGTGTGTGTGTGTGTGTGTGTGTGTGTGTGTGTGTGTGTGTGTGTGTGTGTAACAGTCGTGGCGCCGCTTGGGTAATTGTTTCTGGAACATCAGAAGGATATTAGCTGCATTAAGGGAAAACGACTTAATAATGGGAATGAACACACACACACACACACACACACACACACACACACACACACACACACACACACACACACACACACACACACACACACACACACACACACACACACACACACAATATATACTGTAGACCCAAAGCTAATGTTGGGGTAATAGGAATTATGCTAATATATCACCAGGAGAGGAACAAATCTGTGTTTCACCAGAAGAAGAGAATATAAAGACTTTTGATGAATTACTTCCAGACAGGAAATAGCTTTAAGTATGTCTGATTACAGAGAACAAGGAAGAAGTGATTGCAGAAAGGGGAGTCAAAAGGAGTGAAAGATTGTATGATGGCTTCGCATAGTTGGCAGACAAAAAGATAGGTGGGTTCTATTAGATGGAAGAAATTAAAGGAAGACAATGAGAAAGCGAGAGAGAGAGTGAAAGAAAGAGAGAGAGAGAAAGAAAGAAAGAGAGAGAGATAGATACAAAACAACACCACACATCACAATAACCAAAAACCTCTAGGCTAGGGGGCAGTATTCGGAAGTTCGGATGACTGACGTGCCCAAAGTAAACTGCCTGTTACTCAGGCCCAGAAGCTAGGATATGCATATCATTGGTAGCATTGGAAAGAAAACACTCTGAAGTTTCTAAAACTGTTAAAACCTAACAAGTCCTCCAGGCCACCTTGCCAGTCCCCAGTCTCTGCTGCCACCTGCATTGGCGGACACATTGGTGGCCCCTCCCCCTTTGGTCGCTAAAAACACCCCACTTACCGTCTCAGACAGTGCCTCCTGGACCTCCCCCAAGAATATCTCCAGCAGCTTAACCTTTCACGAGCCTCTACCCCGGGTCCGGGATCACCCCCCACCCCCCCCACACACTGATTAGCATAGCTAGCATAGCTTCACAAGTAGATAGTAGCATCTAAATATCATTAAATCACAAGTCCAAGACACCAGATGAAAGATACAGATCTTGTGAATAAACCCATCATTTCTGTTTTTTAAAATGTTTTACAGGGAAGACACAATATGTAAATCTATTAGCTAACCACGTTAGCAAAAGACACCACTTTTTTTACTCCACCAGTTTTTTACTCCATCAGTAGATATCACAAATTCGGCCAAATAAAGATATAAATAGCCACTAACCAAGAAAAAAACCTCATCAGATGACAGTCTGATAACATATTTATGGTATAGGATAGGTTTTGTTAGAAAAAAGTGCATATTTCAGGTAGAAATCACAGTTTACAATTGCACCGACCATCACAACTCGACTAAAATTACTACAGAGAGCAACGTGTATGACCAATTTACTCATCATAAAACATTTCATAAAAATAGACAAAGCATAGCAATGGAAAGACCCAGATCTTGTGATTTCAGACAATATTTCAGATTTTCTAAGCGTTTTACAGCGAAAACACAATAAATCGATAAGTTAGCATACCACATGTGCAAACGTTACCAGAGCATCGATTCAAGCCAAAGAGAGCTATAACGTAATCATCGCCAAAATATATAAATTTTTTCACTAACCTTCTCAGAATTCTTCCGATGACACTCCTGTAACATCATTTTACAACATACATATAGAGTTTGTTCGAAAATGTGCATATTTAGCCATACAAAACCGTGGTTATACAATGAAAATAGTAGCAAATCAAGCCTCAAAATGTCGGACGTCATCTTTCAGAGTGATCTAGTTTAATCGAAAGCTAATCATATACTTGACTAAAAAATACAGGGTTGACAGGAATCGAAAGACAAATTAGTTCTTAATGCAACCGCTGATTTACATTTCTAAAATTATCCTTACTGTGCAATACAGGGTTCGCCAAGTGAAGCGATAACAAACAAAATGGCGGATTATGCGTTTAAAATATTTCGACAGAACAACGATTTATCATATTAAATATTTCTTACTATGAGGTGATTTTCCATCAGATTCTTGGGCAATGTATCCTTTCTTGGGTCTAATCTTCTTTTGGTCGATAGATGTCCTCTGTCCTTCGAAATGTCCACTAACATCGACCGAGACCCCGAAACGTGCCCAAAGCTTCAAAGTGCACGACAAAGAAATTCCTCAAAATCGCACTAAACGGATATAAATTGCTATAAAACGGTTCAAATTAACTACATTATGATGTTTTTAACAACTATAACGAGTAAAAACATGACCGGAGAAATATTACTGGCTAAACAACCATTTGGAAGGAGGCAAGTCCGATGTCCATCTTGCGTAAGACGCGCGAAGGGAAAGAACGGTACTTCCACGTTTTGTTGTTTTATAGTGGCTCTGATTGTGCAATCGACTCCATTCAAAGCGTGATGACGTACTGACACCCAGAGGAAGACGTAGGCTGTGTCGGTTTCTCCATAGCATTTACAGGCACCTTAAAACCGACCCCAGATCAGGGGTCAAAATTTCTGAAATCTGACTCCCTGTCAGGAAAAGTGCTGTAGAAGTAGTTCTGTACCACTCAGAGACAAAATTCCAACGGCTATAGAAACTAGAAAGTGTTTTCTATCCAATAATAACAATAATATGCATATTGTACGATCAAGAATTGAGCACGAGGCAGTTTAATTTGGAGACCAAAAAATGCTAATGCGGAACAGCACCCCCTATAGTTGCAAGAAGTTAAGAGATGATTTCCACCCCTCCTATCCCAGCAGTCTCAGGTCACCCAGCCTTAGTAAACCCGCTGCCATCAGGGTGGCCGACTGAACCGATCTCAAAGGATTGGCTGGGTTGTGGAAGATAGGCTCCTCTCACACCCACAGCCCAGGCTCCACACCCCCTTCTCGTGTGGGCCTTAATAGCTGCCAGGCCCTCAGCACCGCAGATTAAAAGTCTGAGAGACCTACTGTACTCAGTCTCGCCAGCCTGATGAGGAACAGCTGCCTGTCCAACCCTAATCCGCCAGCACTCCTCAGCAGCGTGCATGCTGGTTCCCTCCAGCCGACATCAGTATGGTACAGCAGTATTGACACCACTGCCTGTGACAGCCCCTCTTAGTTCTTCCTTACCCACCTTTCCGAGTCCAGGTACACCCCCAAAGTTTTAAGCCCTTCACAACCCCACTGCAAACCCCCTGGATGCAGAGGAGGAGCCCTATCCCCCCATGCCCCACTTAGCAGATCTTTGCTCTTGCCCCAGTTTACCTTAGCTGACGAAGCTCCCTCGTACACCTTCCGACTAGTCTCTAGTCCCTGCATATACTGACCATCCCTGACCATCACAGAAACATCATCTGCATATGCTGACACTGCTATGCCTGTCAACATACCCATGCCTGTCCAGCACACTCCCTGCAGTCTCCTGCATAGCAGGCCCAAAAAAGGCTCAATGGCTAGTGTATATATTAACTGCCCCAATAGAGGGCATCCTTGCCTAATGCCCCGTCTCACCCAGACTGGCCTACTGAGCCCCCCTCCCACCTTAACCATACATGACGCCCCAGCATACAACATCTTCAAATAAAAAATCAAATCAAATGTATTTATATAGCCCTTCTTACATCAGCTGACATATCAAAGTGCTGTACAGAAACCCAGCCTAAAACCCCAAACAGCAAGCAATGCTGGTGTAGAAGCACGGTGGCTAGGAAAAACTCCCTAGAAAGGCCAAAACCTAGGAAGAAACCTAGAGAGGAACCAGGCTATGAGGGGTGGCCATTCCTCTTCTGGATGTGCCGGGTGGAAGTTATAACAGAACATGGCCAAGATGTTCAAATGTTCATAAATGACCAGCATGGTCAAATAATAATCACAGTAGTTGTCGAGGGTGCAACAAGTCAGCACCTCAGGAGTAAATGTCAGTTGGCTTTTCATAGCCGATCATTCAGAGTATCTTTACCGCTCCTGCTGTCTCTAGAGAGTTGAAAACAGCAGGTCTGGGACAGGTAGCACGTCTGGTGAACAGGTCAGGGTTCCATAGCCACAGGCAGAACAGTTGAAACTGGAGCAGCAGCACAGGCAGGTGGACTGGGGACAGCAAGGAGTCATCATGCCAGGTAGTCCTGAGGCATGGTTCTAGGGCTCAGGTCCTCCGAGAGAGAGAAAGAAAGAAAGAAAGAAAGAAAGAAAGAAAGAGAGAAAGAGAGAATTAGAGAGAGCATACTTAAATTCACACAGGACACCGGATAAGACAGGAGAAATACTCCAGATATAACAGACTGACCCTAGCCCCACGACACAAACTACTGTAGCATAAATACTGGAGGCTGAGACAGGAGGGGTCAGGAGACACTGTGGCACCATCCGATGATACCCTCGGACAGGGCCAAACAGGCAGGATATCACTCCACCAGCTTTGCCAAAGCACAGCCCCCACAGCACTAGAAGGATATCTTCAACCACCAGTTTACCATCCTGAGACAAGGCCGAGTAGAGCCCACAAACCTTCACACAGGTCAAAAATGTTTTCCCAAACCCAAACACAGACATCACATTAAACAGATACTCATGGTCCACTCTATCAAAAGCCTTCTCTTGATCTAAAGAGACCAGTCCAAAGTTCACATTAGAACCTCTTGACAAGTCCAACGTGTCCCTGATTAAGAACAAGTTGTCTGTGATTGAACATCCCGGTGCACAATATGTTTGGTCCTTGTGTACTGTAGAGTCCAGATGGGACTTCAGTCTGTTATACAGGACCTTGGCATGACATGACTAGACCCAGCCTCATCTACACCCCCATCTATAGTCTGACTAGGCCCAGCCTCATCTACACCCCCATCTATAGCCTGACTAGACCCAGCCTCATCTACACCCCCATCTATAGTCTGACTAGGCCCAGCCTCATCTACACCCCCATCTATAGCCTGACTAGACCCAGCCTCATCTACACCCCCATCTATAGCCTGACTAGACCCAGCCTCATCTACACCCCCATCTATAGTCTGACTAGACCCAGCCTCATCTACACCCCCGTCTATAGCCTGACTAGACCCAGCCTCATCTACACCCCCATCTACAGCCTGACTAGACCCAGCCTCATCTACACCCCCATCTATAGCCTGACTAGACCCAGCCTCATCTACACCCCCATCTACAGCCTTACTAGACCCAGCCTCATCTACACCCCCATCTATAGCCTGACTAGACCCAGCCTCATCTACACCCCCATCTATAGCCTGACAAGACCCACCCTCATCTACACCACAATCTGTAGCCTGACTAGGCCCAGGCTCATCTACACCACCCTCCATAGCATGACTAGGCCAAGCCCAATCTACACCACAATCCCTGGCACGACTAGGCCCAGCCTCTGCTGTCTGCATCTCCTTACCCCCTGCACTTTGACCTCGATTTCCCCCACTGGCGCTTGTACCCTCACCTTGTCTACGGCCTTTATGTGGGCACGCAAAGCTCTTATGCCCCAAATCCCCACATTCAAAACACCGTAGACTATCTGTGCTGGCAAACCCTGCATAGAGCCCCTCCCCATGCCTCTCTTTAAAATGCACATTTAGCTGTTGCTCATTGGTATTCAGAAACATGAAAACTTGCCTCCGGAACGAAACAACGTGCTTAACGGCATCTGCCTGACAACCTGCTGACAGTACACGGAAACCGCTAGCAAACTTACCAAACCACTCAGCTCTTTCCTGATTGGATCATACGAAATAAACGGAGGCAAATTTGCAACTACCATCCTGGTCGAAGGGGTAGAAAGAGGCGAAACTGGCACCAACACACCCCTTACAAATGTTCCACTAGCAATGAGCCTACCCACCAAATTTGCTCTTTTCATGAACACAACCATAGCTTTGTTCATTCTGGAAGCGAAATGTATAAATTCAGCTCCCACCTGTTCACAGATCCGCGAGCAGAACCTCCTCCACCTTAACTCAGTTCTCAGGAACACACCTGAATCCATGCCGTATCGACAGCGTCTCCTCCGCGCTAGAAGACATTGAGCACACCACACCTTCCAAACCCAAGGAAACTAAAACTCAAACGTTGAAAAAAACAGTGGATTCCGCTGAAACAAATAGTGCATTAACCCACAACAATAGAAAATAAACATTGAAAGAAAAGACTAAGGACAGAATCAAGAAAATAAGTTAGGACAGAGCCCTCCACACCAAACACTCAAACTCCAAAAAACTCCCAGAATGCACTGAGAAAGAGAGAGAGAGAGAGGGAGTGACAGAGACAGAGACAGAGAGAGACAGAGATAGAGACATAGAGAGAGAGAGACAGAAACAGACAGAGACAGAGACAGAGACAGATAGATAGAGAGAGACACACAGAGAGAGAGAAGGGGAAAACTATAGCTGGGAAGACAGACAAGGTTACGGTAGTTATGTGGTAATTGATGGCTTTACACTCATCTCCTCTCTGGCCTAACAGAGGTATGAGAGGCTCCCCCTTTACACTCATCTCCTCTCTGGCCTAACAGAGGTATGAGAGGCTCCCCCTTTACACTCATCTCCTCTCTGGCCTAACAGAGGTATGAGACTCCTCCTTTACACTCATCTCCTCTCTGGCCTAACAGAGGTATGAGAGGCTCCCCCTTTACACTCATCTCCTCTCTGGCCTAACAGAGGGATGATAGGCTCCTCCTTTACACTCATCTCCTCTCTGGCCTAACAGAGGTATGAGAGGCTCCCCCTTTACACTCATCTCCTCTCTGGCCTAACAGAGGTATGAGAGACTCCTCCTTTACACTCATCTCAGGTGCTGCTGGAAGTGGTGTTGGAGGGCCAGTAGGAGGCACTCTTTCCTCTGGTCTAAACAAAGATCCCAATGCCCCAGAGCAGTGATTGGGGACACTGCTCTGTGTAGGGTGCCGTCTTTCGGATGGGACGTTAAACGGGTGTCCTGACTCTCTGAGGTCATTAAAGATCCCATGGCACTTATCGTAAGAGTAGGGGTGTTAACCCCGGTGTCCTGGCTAAATTCCCAATCTGGCCTTCAACCATCACGGTCACCTAATAATCCCCAGTTTACAATTGGCTCATTCATCCCCCTCCTCTCCCCTGTAACTATTCCCCAGGTCGTTGCTGCAAATGAGAACGTGTTCTCAGTCAACTTACCTGGTAAAATAACGGTAAAATAAAATAAATAAATAAAATAAATAAATCTCCTCTCTGGCCTAACAGAGGTATGAGAGACTCCTCCTTTACACTCATCTCCTCTCTGGCCTAACAGAAGTATGAGACTCCTCCTTTACACTCATCTCCTCTCTGGCCTAACAGAGGTATGAGAGACTCCTCCTTTACACTCATCTCCTCTCTGGCCTAACAGAGGGATGAGAGGCTCCTCCTTTACACTCATCTCCTCTCTGGCCTAACAGAGGTATGAGAGACTCCTCCTTTACACTCATCTCCTCTCTGGCCTAACAGAGGTATGAGAGGCTCCTCCTTTATACTCATCTCCTCTCTGGCCTAACAGAGGGATGATAGGCTCCTCCCTCGGTCTCTCCCCTGCATCTCTCCTCTCTTTCACCTCTCTCTCCACTGCAGCTAGGATTAGGATGGGGCTTACTGAAACAACAGGGAAAACACCAGGCGTAAGTGGCCACAGCTAAACCAAATCAAACATTTTGCTGACAGCACACACTCCATTTTACTGTGTTTCACTCATTCTACTTCCGTTTTCCCTTTATTTCTCTCCCTTCTCTCATTGTGAGAGGTCCCTCTTGTATTAGTTAATCATGGCTTTGTTGGTAAAGTTGAGCTGCTTGCGGCTCTCCCTCCTACAGAGTGGATGTAATTGGCCTTAAATGACCAGCTAAGACTGCACACTGTGACTAATGTTGGTACTAAAAGTTGCTCTCTAAATGCCCGTTGCTAGCTGTGTTGCTCAGAAGGAAGTAGCTTACTTTACCGGAAGATTAGTCATCACACCATAGAAAAACACTGTCACTTATTAATCAGAGAGAAATGAGAGGGATTCATCTGCCTTGTGTCTGAATAGACAATGACAAGTGCAAGAGTGCTTCCTAAATAAGAGTGAAACACATAGTGGTGAGTTTTAGAAGCAGGTGTAAAGAGAAATAGAGTGAATGAACAGTACATTAGATAGTTGGAACACCCCTATGGCTTTGGTGCCCGACACAGAGCCATCACCTCCACACCAGGGCCAACATGGCCGCTGCCTTCCCACAGCAGATGGTGCTCGGACAGTGCCATACGGACATCACCAGTACTAGCTGGCACTACAGAGACACCACCACTACTACAGTAGCAAGTACTACAGACCTACAGAAAGGGAGAAGGCAGAGAGGAAAGAAACATGGACGACAGGGTATGAGGAAGAAAGGTGGAATCAGAAAGGGAGAAGGCAGAGAGGAAAGAAACATGGACGACAGGGTATGAGGAAGAAAGGTGGAATCAGAAAGGGAGAAGGCAGAGAGGAAAGGAACATGGATGACAGGGTATGAGTAAGAAAGGTGGAATCAGAAAGGGAGAAGGCAGAGAGGAAAGGAACATGGATGACAGGGTATGAGTAAGAAAGGTGGAATAAGAAAGGGAGAAGACAGAGAGGAAAGGAACATGGATGACAGGGTATGAGGAAGAAAGGTGGAATCAGAAAGGGAGAAGGCAGAGAGGAAAGAAACATGGACGACAGGGTATGAGTAAGAAAGGTGGAATCAGAAAGGTAGAAGGCAGAGAGGAAAGAAACATGGACGACAGGGTATGAGGAAGAAAGGTGGAATAAGAAAGGGAGAAGACAGAGAGGAAAGGAACATGGATGACAGGGTATGAGGAAGAAAGGTGGAGTCAGAAAGGGAGAAGACAGAGAGGGAAGAAACATGGACGACAGGGTATGAGGAAGAAAGGTGGAATCAGAAAGGGAGAAGGCAGAGAGGAAAGAAACATGGACGACAGGGTATGAGGAAGAAAGGTGGAATCAGAAAGGGAGAAGGCAGAGAGGAAAGAAACATGGACGACAGGGTATGAGTAAGAAAGGTGGAATCAGAAAGGGAGAAGGCAGAGAGGAAAGAAACATGGACAACAGGGTATGAGGAAGAAAGGTGGAATCAGAAAGGTAGAAGGCAGAGAGGAAAGAAACATGGACGACAGGGTATGAGGAAGAAAGGTGGAATCAGAAAGGTAGAAGGCAGAGAGGAAAGAAACATGGACGACAGGG
>NC_092107.1:37669842-37674842 GCF_045679555.1 Salvelinus alpinus
CATAGTATTACACGTTATGGCAGCTGTGTCAGTGTATTGCTGTCTTCAATCAACTGTGCTCTACATCAACCCACCCAGTGGGTGTATTTCATCTGCAAGCCTCAGAAGCCATATCAGGTTAGGATCATAAAGGAGAATCACAATAACAATACTGTAATCGTGTACTGGGATGTTCAGACACATTTTCATCTAGTGTGTATGACTGATGACAGAATGAGGGATTCACAGATAAAGAGAGAGAGAAAGAGGCAGCGACAGATAAAGAGAGAGAGAGAGAGGCAGCAACAGATAAAGAGAGGGATAGAGAGGCAGCGACAGATAAAGAGAGAGAGAGAGAGGCAGCGACAGATAAAGAGAGAGAGAGAGAGGCAGCGACAGATAAAGAGAGAGAGAGGCAGCGACAGATAAAGATAGGGAGAGAGAGGCAGCGACAGATAAAGAGAGAGAGAGGCAGCGACAGATAAAGAGAGAGAGAGAGAGGCAGCGACAGATAAAGAGAGAGAGAGAGAGGCAGCGACAGATAAAGAGAGAGAGAGAGAGGCAGGGACAGATAAAGAGAAAGAGAGAGCGGCAGCGACAGATAAAGAGAGAGAGAGAGAGGCAGCGACAGATAAAGAGAGAGAGAGAGAGGCAGCGATAGATAAAGAGAGAGAGAGGCAGCGATAGATAAAGAGAGAGAGAGGCAGCGATAGATAAAGAGAGAGAGAGGCAGCAACAGATAAAGAGAGAGAGAGAGGCAGCGACAGATAAAGAGAGAGAGAGGCAGCGATAGATAAAGAGAGAGAGAGAGAGGCAGCGACAGATAAAGAGAGAGAGAGTGGCAGCGATAGATAAAGAGAGAGAGAGAGAGGCAGCGACAGATAAAGAGAGGGAGAGAGAGGCAGCGACAGATAAAGAGAGAGAAAGAGAGGCAGCGACAGATAAAGAGAGAGAGAGAGAGGCAGCGACAGATAAAGAGAGAGAGAGAGGCAGCGACAGATAAAGAGAGAGAGAGAGAGGCAGCGACAGATAAAGAGAGGGAGAGAGAGGCAGCGACAGATAAAGAGAGGGAGAGAGAGGCAGCGACAGATAAAGAGAGAGAGAGGCAGCGACAGATAAAGAGAGAGAGAGAGAGGCAGCGACAGATAAAGAGGGAGAGAGAGGCAGCGACAGATAAAGAGAGGGATAGGCAATCTGTTGGAGGAGGGGGTGCCGCCTACACATCAGTGACAGCAGACAATAGCCTCCAGATGTTAATTCTTCCTTTGTTAACTTTGATTGATATCTCCCAATCAAATAGCTGTGAGTCTGGGCCCGTTATTATATTACCTACTGGGGGTAATTTCCTTATTCTACAGTTCCAATATCTACCAGAACTAGGGAGATGGAATGGAGGTACGAGGGCATTTTGTATTTAAGTACAACATTGCTCCACACCAATTATTGTGAAACATGTTTACTAAATTGGTTATCCAAGGGCCAAGGGAGTAGGATGCAGTTACCCTCGGTAGCAGGAAGTTGTCCCCCAACCCCTCAGTGGTTACGTTCAGATAAAAGGGAGGTAATCTGATCTGAGTCAAAGGCCAACCTCTACCTGAAGCTGGGTCTCTAATAGAGTGAGTGTCGATGTCTGTGTCATGAACACGCTGTAGACACAGCTTCATTCAATCGTGTTATGCGTTTCCAGGGAATGATAACGATTTAATTAGGAGCCTGTCTCCCTGGGCCTCCAGTTTGGGAAGGTCACATGGAAATGGGCTCCGGTTGATCTCTTCGGTCCGAGGCAACGTTTTGAAATTAAAAACAGAGTCAGAATGTCCCCTGTGAAACGGTACGAGAGAACCATGTAGAGAAGGGCTCTGAAGAGAAGCTTCTGTTAAAGGTTTGGGACAGAGAAGAGGGAGGGACAGTTCCATGTTCCATGAAGGGTTGGTAAAATGATGAGGTCCTAATATCTGGTACTATATAATATTTCAAATGATTTAGAGGAAGAGTACATTTGAGAAAAATATATTGAGTGAAAGATAAAATAAGAAGGGCTAAGAATTTAAAGCCAGAGAAGAGAATACATCAGAAAATATTTTTTTCCTGATAACTCAACTGGATGGCTAACACGCTAACAATAACAGTTGTTTACACATTGCTTTGGAGTTACTAAGAGAGTTTCTAGCTACTGGCTACCTGCTGTTAGCTAAAAAACCTAGCTAACAAAAAAAGGACAATCAAAAATGACAAAGGACAGCACAAAGGACAGCACAAATGACAGCACACAGGACAGCACAAAGGACAGCACAAAGGACAGCACAAAGGACAGGACAAATGACATCACAAAGGACAGGACAAATGACAGCACAAATGACAGCACACATGACAGCACAAATGACAGCACAAAGGACAGGACAAAGGACAGCACAAAGGACAGGAAAACAAGTACCTGAACTTACACATGCAAGAGAAAACAATTCCGATAAAAAACAAGAAAGGTAGGCATTGTTTACATTTCAAAATGCCTAGCTACAAGTAGCCAAGTGAAAACCAGCTGAAACATCTGCTTTATCCAGCTGTAATCAACTAACATGGATACATTTACAAACCCCAAGCTTAGCAACCTTGCAATCGAATACGCAGTAGTTTTTGCCAGTGAAGCAGGGAAGAAAAAATATAAAGCAAATCATTTAAAAGAGCACCCAGACACCTTAAGAGCAGACTTTATTCAACAAAAAGACCAAGAATTCAAGGTGGATCTCATCTTTTTCACTGAACGTCCAATGGCTTGGCATGCGCAAGGCAAACAAACATCTTCACATGTCTGGAAACAAGACCATGAGACTATTGTACGTGGACACAACTACAACATGTATATATATATAATATTGGAACAGTAGTGATCCAAGGCTCTAAGGCGAGTCTAGAGCTGGTTAAGAAAGAGTTCCACGTGATAAAACCTCTAGTGGATAATGAATTCTAAACTGACATGTCTCCAATAACAATGCCTGCATCTCCAAAAACCTGGGCTTCAAAACAGGAGGCCCACTGTACATCACTCCCTTCCTCACCTGTAGCAGCTGTGTGCACACCAAACACACTATTGGTTAATTAAACAAATACAGAACTGCCTCTCCCGTCTTGAAGTGGAGATTACAGAATTCAGGTTGGCAAACAATAAAACGGTGACACTGTCCAGACGCTAATGGAAGAGGTGAGGCTTTCCCTGGAGGAGATTCGTCCTTCAATAGAACAGTTAAGACAGAAGTTAAGACTGAACAATGAACAGAAGTCACAGTCCAATGATGTCCTCCAAGAAGAGCTGTGTGGAGTGAAAGTGGAGCTGCAGCAGAGAGAGAGGGACATGATGCCCTCTGTCAGCAGCGTCTGACCATGCCACCAACAGAGCCGCCCCATTAGCCTGGTGAAAGCTCAGGTACCCCTGAGCTCAGTGCAGCCTTCACTCCAGCTGCCCCAAATGCCTCTCAGCCTCTTAGGGTCAACTCTGACTTGCCAACTTCCCAGCCTGCCACAAACTACCCTGACCTGCCAACCTCCCAGCCTACCACAGGCTACCCTGACCTGTCAACCTCCTAGCCTGCCGCAGCCTACCCTGCCTTGCTAACCTCCTAGCCTGCGGCAGCCTACCCTGACCTGTCAGCCTCCTAGCCTGCCGCAGCCTACCCTGACATGTCAACCTCCTAGCCTGCCACAGCATACCCTGACCTGTCAACCTCCTAGCCTGCGGCAGCCTACCCTGACCTGTCAACCTCCTAGCCTGCCACAGCCTGCCCTGACCTGTCAACCTCCTAGCCTGCCACAGCCTACCCTGACCTGTCAACCTCCTAGCCTGCCACAGCCTACCCTGACCTGTCAACCTCCTAGCCTGCCGCAGCCTACCCTGTCTTGCTAACCTCCCAGCAGTCTGACCATGTTCAGCTGGACACACCTCCAGAGGACAGGGGACGTTAGGAAGAGGTCAACAATCATACCAGCCCAGCAAAAGACCCCCACCTCCCCACTATCCAAGGAGGCCAAACTCATCTCAGCTGAGCCAGACATAGACATCTCCAGTCCCTACTGCGGCGCTAGACCCACACCAGCTCAGACCGGCGGTGCCAGAACTGGCCCAGGTCAGCCCAGCAGCGCTAGACCCAGGCCAACTCAACCCAGCGGTGCCAGAACCAACCCAGCTCAGCCAAGCGGTTCCAGGACCAACCCAACTCAGTCCAGTGGTGCCAGAACCAGCAAGCTCAGCCGAGAGGTGCCGGACACAGCTCAGCTCAGCCCAACACAACCCTCCACAGCCCTGGACTGTACTCTAGGGGTAGGACAAACAGAGTCCCACAGGACGTTACCCCACCCCAGACCGTACCCCAGCCTCACTGCCAGCCTACATATGCAGATGTATGAAGACATATAGATGTATGAAGACATATAGACCCTTCATCCATCGGAGAGGTGCGTCAACTGCTGAAGCTAGAATCGTCATAAGCTAATGTACTGAACTTTATCAGAAAACATTATTTCTATAAACTAAAAAAGAAATTAGTTTCACATTCAGAAATGACATACTGTATATAGATATAGTCAACACTTGACACATATGTTATAATGTTTTCGTCCTGCTTTTGTCAAATTTTTTAATTCCTGCTACTGAAGAATGCTGTTAGTTGAAACACACACAGAGCAACATTTACTCTTGTGTTGGGCGTGGTTGGTTTGTGTAAAGCATGGTTGGTTTGTGTTGGGCGCGGTTAATTTGTGTTGGGCGTGGTTGGTTTGTGTTGGGCGTGGTTGGTTTGTGTTGGGTGTGGTTGGTTTGTGTTGGGTGTGGTTGGTTTGTGTTGGGAGTGGTTGTTTTGTGTTAGGCGCGGCATTTTTGTGTTGGGAGTGGTTGGTTTGTGTTGGGCGTGGTTGTTTTGTGTTAGGCGTGGTATTTTTGTGTTGGGAGTGGTTGGGTTGTGTTGGGCGTGGTTCTTTTGTGTCGGGAGTGGTTGGTTTGCGTTGGGCGTGGTTGTTTTGCGTTGGGCGTG